>NC_068389.1:17586946-17919136 GCF_023724105.1 Carassius gibelio | reverse complement strand
AACTCATTGCATTAGTTGACTTAGGCCTGTCTAATTACAATTAATGAGATCAGTAATTCTGCATGTAGCTGTGGATAATTTGTAAATCTCGCTCCATTTCTGTTTTTCGCAGGGACGGTCCTGACCAGAGTTCACCCCAGATCGGTCAGTTCAGTGGTAACACGGCCCTGGAGTCTGTCTACAGCACATCCAATCAGATCCTCATCAAGTTCCACAGTGACTTTAGTGGAAGTGGTTTCTTTGTGCTTAGTTACCATGGTGAGATGCTCCACACACTTCAGGTCCCATTCATAGACATGTTTTACCAGTTTATCCATTCAGCGCCTCACTGACCGCTATGGTTCTTAACAACACAAATAATCAGTTAGCCAAACTGTTTAAACACTTTATCATTTGCCTCTGTGAGAGACTGAATGATTTGCACATTTATCCGTAATTTTAATTGAGGGCAGGTTATATATTCAGACTTTGTAGCCACCTAAACATACTTGCATTTCTGTATAAAAGATTCCTTAAGCTTGTTTAATTTTAACCTTGGTACTAAATAGTGTAAGATGCTTTTCAAGAACCTGAGATGTTTTGTAAACAGGAATTGGTCAAAGTTGGTGCGGTTTGTTTCAATAAATAGCTGTCATTACTGTGTCATTTCAATCCCCACTAGGCATTTACATTGGCTTACATTTACATTTTCATATTGACTTGGGTCATGCTGCTGACTAGCATTTATAATTTGTTAAATGCTTTCATATTGATCCTCGGTGCATGTCAGCTGTCACTCTGGGTTTAATGATCCTGAGATTAACTGAAAATTACCATTTCAGATTGTGAGTCACGCCAGCAAACACAAGGTGATGTATAGAGTTCTCTGATTAGTCTGGTTTGTATATTTCCATTCAATTTCTCTAAATCCTTAATTAAAGGGATAGGCTATCTAAAAGCTCAAAATATTTAATTTAGTCACATTCATGTGTCAAATATGTATAACTATCTTTTTTGCTGTGGAATACAAAAGTAAAGGTTTTGAAGAATGTTCAAGCTGCTCTCTTCTATCCTGTCCTGAAGCCTGCATATGAGAACTTTATTTGAGGAATAGTCTGAAATTTAAATTCTTCATCACTGGTCACCATTCACTTTTATTATATGGCAAAGAGCAGCAACTGATTTTTCATTGAATAAAACCTTTTTTGTTCCACCAAAAAAAAAATTAAATTAAGATATAAGGTTGAGTAAATGATCGCATTGGTTCTGTTATTCGTTTAACACTCGTTTATGTTGGCAGTAAACCACTCAACTCTTTTGTTTTAGATTTTATGCTCCAGACCATATTGTTTTATCACTGAATAAGTTCAGTTTCTTCACCCGTCTTTCATGGATTGAATTGCAGATGAATAATTTTGCATCTGCAGATATTTTAGACTGTGATGCGCATACATAACAAAGAGAAAGGATCGTCTATATTTACTCAGATTTGCCCTGGGAATACCTAGTTCCGTCATAATGAGTTTAGCTTTGATTCCGTTTGACTCTGAATAAATGGGACACAGAGCCTGAAAGACAACTTTATTTCCACCAACCGCTTTGATATGAATTAGTAAAAATTACCATCCATTAAACTCAAATATTCATCTAGTATTTAGTATGTTATCTAATCATATTAGGGCTCTGTCAAGTCTGCCAATCTGCTCTCTGATGTCGCATCCTCTAGTGTTTTAAAGCCAATCTAGCCAAAGCAGCTTAGACAGGAATCTATAGAATATGATTATGAGCTCGGAATGTGCTCTCAAATGCAGAGATCATGCCCTCCAAATTCACTCAGGTTTATTAGCGGGGCTTTACTCAATATTTCGTCCAGACAGCAAGGACATCAAAGAGGCATCTCTGAGTTAGAGAAGCGCCAAGATGCCCATTTAAACGACTTAATTCTGAAGTCTCATTCTAATGGCTCTCAGAAGTATACACGCTCACAAACTATCCAATTCTGTCTACCCGGTCCATGATTCATCAAAGAAAAACTGCAGACAACAACAAAGTTTGTAATTGAAACAATTTAGTGTGTGTAGGTTTTTAATACAAAACTTCTGTGTTGTTTTTTTACCCTCCTTTTACACACCCACTTGAAAAGCCTCTTGTAGGGAAGTATAGTGTCTTCAGCCACATGGCTGCTGATCAGAGCGTCCACCCTCATCTCCCCGGGCTGCTCCGTTTGTTGCCGTTCCATTTTGGCCACTTACCCCAAAACACAACAGGGAACCCTTCAGGAAGCAAACTGAGAAGGAGCCACACGCTAAGTGGGCTTCAATAGTTAATTAGCGTGTTTCTAACTCAGCCTTCTGAAACCTCAACTTGGCAAGAGAAGACAAAGCTAGTCTTCCATCTCGTGATGGAAACTCAGCTCATGATAAATTCAAAGCGAAGAACTCCGAGATTTCTGAGATCCATCTTAATCGGTGTGAAGTCTCTACAATTATGGCTTTATGTCAAACTTCGAATCAGCTCGACTACTTCGAGGTCCTGTTGCGTTCACAGTTTTCATGTACACCAGAATAATTAACTCGCCAATTATGCTGTGCGAAGCTACTCGTTAATTATCATCAACACTCGTGGCTATCTATACATTGCACAAGAAAAGCCACAGTGCTGTTATACTCGCATAACAAATGCATTACTCATGCAATCTGTTGCCGGATAAATATTCAGTTAATTCCTTCTATTCTTAAGTGAATCGCTCGTTATGTGATTCATTTTGCACTTGCCGTTTTTAACGACTGTGGCGTGCTCACTTGCTAGCGTGTGTATCCCCTGTCATTGATGTAAACGATTGATAAGGCTCTGTGCTAACACTCCATAGCGCAGTGATAGTCACCCTTCCATGCACCTCAGTGTCACCCTACTTAATCACATCATTATTTGTCACGGCAGGTTCCTCTGTCATTAGTACTGTCTAGATGCCAACGCAAATGTGCTGAACGTCACACTGCGCAGAGGCGCTTTTATCAGAGGCAAAACATTTCAATGAGAAAATAATGTTCTAAAATAAAATAAGAATTATCATGAAATATGATGATTGATATTATTTAAATCAATGTTTGTCTGTTCAAAAGCTATGCAAGGGGTGCAAGCATCTACTTTGCCTTCATATATATATATATATATATATATATATATATATATATATATATATATATATATATATATATAAAATTTTTGCTTTTATATATATTTTTCATTACATTTCATTACATTTTTAAGAGTTTTGAATATCTTTAAACTCATGAAATCTTGGTGACCACATCTTTTGTCTTCTTCTTTTGCAGCCTACCAGTTACGAGTGTGTCAGCCTCCACCAGAAGTGGCAAACGCAGATATCCTGATGGAGGATGATGAGTTAGAGATAGGTATGAGCACATGCTATTGCTATTGTTACTAAAAGTGGTTCTGATTCTGTTGTTTTGGACCCCATTGACTTTCTTTGTACAGACAAAAACAGTTCTTCAGAATATATTTTTTTGTTCCACAAAATAAAGTCAAACAGGTTGGGTAAAACACGAGAGTCCGTAAATCATGGTAGAATTTTCGTTTTGGGGGGAACTTTTCCATTAAGAGTCTTTCAAAACATATCAGGCCCCGGTTAAACATCTAGCATAATATAATCACATTTTGCCATTTATGCTCCCTGCAAAGCTGCCCTGTGCTTCACATACATTTCCACTCCACCTGTTACAGGAGTCTCGACTCATTCCAGCCAACTGTCATCTGCCCTCACTGCGAAAGTCACCACTAAAATAGTTCCCTAAATAAGACCAGTTCATAACATAAGCATTTCACCCGCAGGCATGTTGGCACAAATAATCAAGCCTGGCCTTTCTCGTGCTACAGAAATTAGGACAATATTGTAAACAAGATCACTTTGCCATGTTGCCTAGACACTGGCAGTGCATAGGAATGCCTCTCCGCACAGGAACACTTCAAATGTGTCATACATTTGATGTTTTCCAGGTGCTTATGCATGATTATTTTTAGATAGGCAATGGTGACGGGGTTGTCATGCAAAGCCAATACAAGCAATTCATTAGCCAGGCTGCAAACGCTGCTGTTTTACAGCTCAATTATCAACCTCTTCAAGTTTAACCTTAAAATATATACATCACGCCCATATCTCTGCCATCTGTCTCCATTAAAACCAAGGAGGTTCGCTGTCCCACCTAATTAAACGGACGCTTAATCTTTGCGACTCTCTTTCTCTCTTTGCATATCAGGTGATATTATCCGCTATCGCTGTCACCCCGGATTCACCCTGGTGGGGAGCGAGATTTTGACGTGCAGGCTGGGAGAACGGCTACAGATGGACGGACACCCTCCTTCCTGCCAAGGTGATCATACTCTTCAAGAACAAAGCCCCTTATATGACACAGACCCACCAGCTTCCATTTACTAGGATTACGGACCTAATGCATCCCCTTTCAGAACGGGGGGTTAAAGGTTTCAGTGTGTTAGAGCTTGTTGCCACGGAAACCTCCCACCTCCGTCCACCAGTAAATTGTAGGATATTGGGATCGCTATACTATAAGCTCAAATCACTCAGACAAGCATCATACATGTTTTGGAGGGTAAAATGTGATCAGAGGCGGTACTGCTGATAGCCCATGAAGAGCTCAGTCATTCCCTGTCACTGCTCCTTCCCTCACATTCGCTGTTGATGAGTGATGCGGCTCTTGGAGTTTAGTGGCTCAAACAGCTGCTGCCATCAATCTTTCACGGCTCCATCCTTCTCTCTGCATCCCCACGAGAGAGCACTCACTTTGTTAGAATTTGTCCTGTGCTTAGATTCAGGAAAGTGCCTGGAAACGGCAGTTCAATCATTTGTCATGCATATTAAAGCCGTTTTGGAGCAGAATAAACAAAGTGAGCCATGGAGCAGGAGAGCTCATGAAGTGTTTTGCAGAGTATGTAACATTTCAGGCTGACTTGATGAAAAATGTTGGCTTCTTTTTTCTTTTTTTTCAAGATGACAGACGATGGCCACCGTCTACAGTTTCTGAGGAAATATGATTTGCTATTTTAAAACTAAGAAATTATTGTGATCAATAGATACCAGACCTGATTTCATTAACTATTTAGTATTTAGTACTAAGTTTAGTTTAGTTTAGTTTAGTTCAGTTTAGTTTTCCGGACTATAAGTCACACTTTTTTTCATAGTTTGGCTGGTCCTGTGACTTATAGTGAGGTGCGACTTATTTATCAAAATTAATTTGACATGAACCAAGAGAACTGAACTAAGAGAAGTGAACCGAGAAAACATTACCGTCTACAGCCGCGAGAGGGCGCTCTATGCTGCTCTGTCCGCCCTCTCGCGGCTGTAGACGGTAATGCTTTCTTTTGGTTCTTGGTTCTAAATAAATGCGACTTATAGTCCAGTGCGACTTGTATGTTTTTTTCCTCATCATGGCGTATTTTTGGACTGATGCGACTTATACTCAGGTGCGACTTATAGTCCGAAAAATACGGTAGTTTAGTTTAGTTTAGTTTAGTTTAGTTCGGTTTGGTCTGCTCAACTTTAATTTTGTTGAGTGTAATGTTGCCTTCTCTAGTTTAGTTTAGTTTTTCTAAACTGATTTCACTTAAGAGTCAAATGTAGTCTTTCCTTTTGTTGTCTAGTTTAGCCTAGTTTTATTTAGTTTGTCTAGCTTAATTTAGTCTAATCTAGTCAAGTTCAGGTTTGTTGTGTCAAGTGTTGTCTTATCTAGTGTTGCTGAGCTGATTTCAGTTTAATTTAGATGAGTTCAGCTGAATTCATCTAAACTTTTGCTGAGTACCACATAAAATATGCAATTCGTATTGATACATAAAATCTAAAATTATCTGCATTGTACAAAATTAATAATTTATAAAATGGGTGTTTGTTTCCCCACAGTGCAATGTCCTGCTCATGATGTCCGATTTGACTCATCTGGGGTGATTTTGAGCCCTGGGTATCCAGACAGTTACCCCAACCTACAGATGTGTTCATGGAGCATCAATGTGGAGAAGGGCTACAATATCACCATGTATTTTGAGTTCTTCCAGACTGAGAAGGAATACGACATTCTGGAAGTCTTCGATGGTAGACTTTTTATTCTCTCGCTGTTATAGGCTGTTATTGTTAAAGTGTTTAATTTATGGAGATCTTTGCAACATTGATCCACGAAAGTGATAACACTGCTTTTCAGTTCACTATTTTTTTTTATTCAACATATGAGTGAATCTTGAATTGATATTGATCTAATAAGAGTGGATATGCCTCTGATTTGTGGCCAAGGCCGTTATTATCTACACTTTGTCTGCTTTGCCCATTTTCAAGATATTTTTTCAGAAAGTAATTTCAAAAGCCTGAGCCAAATTGTGTTCCACCTAAGCATCGAGCTTCTTTTATGAGTTCCATTTTATGAGTTTTTTTGACAGGTATAATTTGGTATAACAGTCCTCCTGAAAATTGTCTCTCTTCCATTTCTTTTGAAGGACCCACAATTCATAGTCAGACACTGGCCACATTGAGTGGTGACCTCCCCACACCCTTCAACATCACCACCACTGGCCACCAGCTTCTTCTGCGCTGGTCAGCTGACCATGGCACCAATAAGAGGGGGTTTCGCATCCGCTATGTCGGTGAGTATCAAAGTATGTATCCATTTAAATTTCTTTATTGCTTGCATGTTTCCCGTCTCTGGTCTGGAATCTGAATGAGCATGTATACTTGGAGTTGTGGACGTGTGTTTGGGTAGTTGACATGAAACACTTTTGGGTTGATGCCCCTGACCTCTTAAACTCTTAATTAAAAATAATATATGATTTCAAAATGAACTTCAAATCTCAAAAAGGATTTTCCTTTTATTTACAGTATATTCTGTGCATTATAATAAAAATAAAAATGATTGATTGTAGTTTTAAGCATTTTATTTTTAAATTTAGACAAAATAGTATACAATTGTATTTATTATCAGCTATAACATAAAAATAATTATTAGCCTTTTTTATTTTTGTATTTTAAAATTGATGCATTCCTATTAATAACATTTTCAGAACAAAGGAAGTTTAAAGAACTATATCACAATTCATCAAAAAATCTGCATTTTGTCAATATTTACTGACACTTTTCCCTATACATGCATTTCTTCTATACACATTTTATTATAAACCCGAAATCTGTGTACTGATAGGAAAATAAGTAATTGGATTTTACGTGTCAACTACCAGTGTCTGTCAGAATCGTATGAGTTTGACTGCATGTGCATGTATATGTTTGTGAATATTTGTGTGAACATGGACAGACTTGTACATGCTGAAAACATTCTTGTGTAGAAGTGACTTTGTATGTTAGGTACTTTGATGGGTTTATTTTGTCTTCTTTCTCAAGAAAGGGGTACATGCTACCTTACTTCAGCTCATATATGTTTGACAAATATCCTTTGCTGTTTAGGTTGTGCACTTTACAGTCTCCCAGAAAAAAAATCATAGTGACAGATCAAGAAAGGCTGAGACCCATTGGCCCAATAGTGCACTGTGGTTAAGTGAATGCTACACTTGCTGTTGTGGATGTCAACCAAAGACCTGGGGACTCCAAATACACATATGTGCTCTCTTTCACCACACCTCTCCTTTCAATTCTTCAGGCTTGAGCGTGTGTGCTGAAATGTAGTACAGTCAACTGAATAGGGACAGACAAATCTACAGAATGAGGGCTTTCTGTGGTCACTTAAAGTGGATAGTTCCTTAGTGTCTCAGTGGTTTTTCTGAAAATACTTTTTACAGACATGGGAAATACGCTGTTCTCACGGACACGACCAATTGTAAAGTCATATTTGTTTGAAATCTTGTGAACATGTATTTCAGCATGATTTGAGAATGATCCAATGCTTTAAAGGAAGCAAGAACATCTGACCATCACGTTTCGTATGAATAGTGCACTTATTTGAATAGTGACCTTTAAATAGTGCTGAATCTTAATTCATTTATTTTTTTATTTTTTCATTTTATTATTTTTTTTCATTATATCATACTTTTTGTGCAATTTAATAAACTTTGTATTTATTTAAATTAGATCTTGATAATTTGAACTATATTATATCATAATGCGTTTTGTTTGTTTTTAGTTTTTTATTTATTTATCTTTTATTTTATTTCCATATTCAAATTAGATTTTAGTCCCATGGTCTCATTCTTTTAGACCCCACAGTATATAAAGTGCAATGTAAAATCTTGATGATTAAAGATCAATGAATTTAAGTCTCTGAACTGGCAGGAATTGTAGGTGTTCCACCATCAATACTTTGACTGAAATACCTTTGAGCAAGACTGAACCCCCAACTGCTCCTCGGGTGCCACAACAAAAATGTGTGTGTGTTTACTACTTACAGCTGTGTGTGTGCACTTGGATGGGATAAACGCAGAGCACAAATTCTTAGTATGGGACACCACACTTGGCCACACGTCACATCACTCACTCAATATATAATATCACTATGCATTCAGCAATCTGGGCTAGTAACCATAAGGTGGGTTAAACCCATGCGAGGGGCGATCCTGGGGCGATTCTTGAGCTATCACTATTGTGCCCTTGAGCAAGGCACTTAACCTTAGGTTGCTACTGGGGACTGTTCCTATAAGTCTATTAAATCCACGTCGTCATGTGGAAAATAAAGACTTTATTCTGTACTTTATTGAGTGGTAATGTGCATATAATATTACTTGCATTGACAGGTGCTCAGATTTATTCTCATATCATCAGTGCATGTGTAGATGTTAGTTTCAAAGTGCTTTGGAGTGTTATAAAATCTACCCTACTCTCACGAGTCAATAGCTTTCCTTACCTTGCACTTGTTCATGCTTTCTGCAGTTAGCAACATATTCTCACTTAGCAATATTTCTCCACTGACTTTCCATCAAAAGGACTTGACTCCTTTCAGGAAGGCCATTTCTGCTTGAGGGTACCAGCACTGCTCTCCTCAGGTGTGTTTTCCATCACAGTTGGATGTCCAGAACTCAGATTTTACTGTTGTTAGGGCTGCACATTCTGGCTGAACTCAAGCCCGGAGTGAATGTAACCAAATGAGGTGCCCGTGAGAGTGGACGTCAGATGTGTACACTTCCTTTAACCTGCCTGTTTGAGATATAAATAAGGCTTATATCTGCATCGTCTTCCCACTTCTTTGGTCGGTGCAGGTGCAGAAAGAAGTCGTGTTTGGCCATGTGTTTCAGAGTATCTTTGAACTGAGATGAAATGCAAACTGACATCCCACGTTCTAAGTGCTTTTCAGGCTTTAGTCTCCTGTCAGATGTTTGCGGCTTGTGAAATCAATGATGAATGGCTCGTTCATTTCCATCGTTAGGATAGAAAAATTTCCATATCAACGTGTTAATACTTTGTTTCATTTCAAAGTCTGAGAATCAGTTTGAATTCACTCACAGTCTGTTGTGAAACTTGGGTAGAACCAAGTCTAACATTATGAAAGCTTCGTTCTGTTTGTGGAGCTCTCTGTTGCTGTCAAAGTCTCTTGCTGAGTTTGACTGGCATGGTTATTGATGTGACTACAGTGCCTTGAGAAGGTATTCAATACCTTGAATTTACTTACATTCTGATGCTTTTAAACCATCAGATTGTAAAACATATTTTAAAACACAATATTTTTAGCTCTGCTCTAACCATTCTATACAAGTATCATTTGTAGTATTCGCAGAGTAATCTATTGCGGCCATTCCAGAATTCTTCTTTCCCTTCAAGACCTTATAATTTTGTAGTATTGGACACATTTTGTGGTTCATTTGTCCTGCTAAATGGTCTTAGCCCAAAATTGCATGCTTATGTATGACTCAGCTTAAGACAACAGACATAAAACTTAGCAAATAAATTTTCAGAAATTAGTTGAAACAATTAATAAATCATTAAATAATGCATGGTGGTGGTTTTTTTTTTTTTACAGATTTTTTGAAAGGTCCTCCATTTTCATATTTTAGGTGTATTTTTGAAATTATTGTACAAATGCATTTGTTTACAGCATGCGTATTGATAAATATAGGCAAATTGTTTTACATTTTTATACAGTGACTGCAAAAAAGCATTTATACACTTATGCTACACTCTGGATTTCATTATATTAGATAACAAATCAAAACATTTGATTTTAAATAAATATAGCAGAAGAACCTTTCAGGTGAAACATGGATACAGTCTACTGTTTTACAATTAAGGCAAAGACATTAATATGATGAACTACACCTGTGTTTAGTGCTACTGTAGGACACTTTGAAGAGAATTGACTTCATGCATTCACCAGAAGTACTGTGGGAGCAGTTGGTTAAATTGCATAAGTGACTGAAACATTTTAAATTTGTTTTGAGAAAAGGTCATAATTGATGCAATTAAATTCATGCAGTTTTTTTTTTTTTTTTTTTTTACTGTGGCTAAAGTGCTCAAATCATTTGTGTACCTGTTTTAAAAGTTAAAAGATGAAGAATTATTTAGCAGAAGTTAAAAAAGAATTATTTCCAGAATTATCTTCTGTAATATAAATTCCATTGCTAAGTTTCAGTGGGCGAAAAAAAGTAATAAACTAGATAATGTGACCTTTTCACAAATGATAAAATATTCATCTGCAGCCAGTGTCTCCAAATGTCTCAAAGACACCAGGCTGAGGCATGTTGAATGAGACACATAGAAGTTTTACAGTATATAATTATAGCAGAAAGGCGTTCAGAAAGTAGTCAACCCCTTGATGCCTAAAACTTCTATGTGCTGAATGAATGAATGAGCCCCATGTCCCAGGGCTCTGCTCTGGGAGGTGATTAAGGAACTGATGGGGTCTGGTTTCTAACTGTCTGTCTGAACAGCTTTGTACTGCAGCACCCCAGACTCTCCCCTACATGGATCCATAAGCAGCCAAACAGGAGGACACGTAAACAGCTTGGTACGCTGGGCTTGTGACCGTGGATACCGGCTTATTGGCAAGAGCACCGCCATTTGCAAAAAGACCCCTTTTGGCTACTATGCCTGGGATGCCCCGGTTCCTTCTTGCCAAGGTAAGACCCAGCAAATGAGGATGTTTGCTAGTTCATTTTGCATTGAGTCAGCTGATAACCTAAGTACGTTGTAGGTTCAATACTTTAGGATCAATAGGCATTTAACCAGCTTCGACATTAATGTTATTTACTAGCACCAATTATTTCTGTTTTGTAAAAACAATGAACACCTTCAAACTGGGATATGGGAAAGTGTTCTGGTTCTGGGTTCAGTATTTTCTAATAATTCAAACTTATGAAAAATATTTGAAAGCATAATATGGATTAAACAAATAATTTAGATTAAATAGTAATCATTCTCCCCCCTCATTAAAAAAAGGAAAGAAAAGGATTTTATTTAAAATAATGTTAACACTAATATTGTTTAAAGGGATAGTTCACCTAAAAATGAAAATTTTGTCATTAATTACTCACCCTTATTTCGTGCCAACCCGTAATACCTTTGTTCATCTTCAGAACACAAATTAAGATATTAGTGATTAAATCTGAAAGCCAAATCTGACCCTCCACAGACAGCAAAGGAACTACCAAGTAGGCCCAGAAAGGCAGTAAGGACATCACATGAGTCATGGTACTCTCGTGAATGCGCAGTGGACGCTGACACAGAAGTGAGAATTGTTGAATAAAGTAATTATTTTTGTTTTCTTTGCACACAGAAAGTATTCTCATAATTTCATAAAATTACGGTTGAACCACTGATGTCACATGGACTATTTTAACGTCCTTTCTGGGCCTTGAATGTTTCATTTGTGTTGCTGTTTTTGCAGGGTCAGAAAGCTCTTTGGAATTTAGAAGCAATTTTCATCCAAAATATCTTCAAATGTTCTCCGAATATTAATGATGGTCTAAAGGTTTGGAACGACATGAGGGGGGGTGATTAAGACAGAATTTTCCCTTTAAGTTTTGTGACTCTACTACTGAAACAGTATTTTAACAGTTACAGATGTAACCCCATTCACTCTTATTGTAAGCGCTTAATTTTTCTATTTATGTTTTAAAAGAAAAAGACGGATGAGTCAAAATGAATGCCACGTCAACATTATGCCACAAGTGCCATCAGTTTAGGTATTAAACTTGCATTGAGCTTGTATTCTTTTCACACCTGTATCCCACATAGCAAATGTCTTCTGGCCCAGATCCGGGCCACACAATGACTTTTCCCTTGGCCCAATTACCACAAATAATGATGCCCCGGAAGTGGCCCAGAACTGGATTAAAGCCTCGGGCCACACATGGGCCATAACCAGCCCGAATCTCAGCCAGTTAATCAGCCTTAGCTGGCCCTGATCTGGGCCAAAACAGGTTTTATTATTGGTGCCAATTCTCAGCCTTAAGTAAACCAGAATCCCCAAATCTGAGCCACACCTCAGCCTTATATAGCCCAGACCCAAACCAGACAGCAAGCAGTGTCGGCCCAGATCCAGATATGGGCCGGATCTGGGCCAACGGTATATTGCTGTCTGGGAATTTTAATATTTCATATTATTACCTTTCTATATTACTATGTTCGCAATCATTCATTTTGTGACGTGCTTTAATGTAGATAAAAACTATACCAATAAAGTACATTCAACTGAATAGAAAATCTGACTTGAAACCCATACAACATTTAACTGTGCAATAAAAAAAAAACGTATTGCATTGGTTTTTCTATTTATTTTTTAAAGAACAAATCAACCAATAAAGAGTGAGTGTATAAAGTAAAGAGTCTATAAGAGAAATGTAACAGATAGACACATGTAACTTAATCATAATAATTTATATAAGATGTGACAAAGAGCAGTATCACAGTAGTCCAAATGACGATGCATTGCAGTTGCAGTCCACTCTGGCAGAATATAATAGTAGCGCAAGGAGCAGGGCATAATTTAAGTTGTTAAACGCTGAAAATAGTAACCCGATCCACTACGTCAAGACGCGCGTTTCTCATCCAAATCACGCATCACCAGAAACACGGCATGTCGCAATCTCTGACGAAACCGGCGAGAGCCAATGAGCGTTTGATATCGCTGCCGTAAAACGTGTCGTAAAACTTCTTAACGGCACATTTTAAATAGTTACTAAAGCTACAGAGGAAGGAGATACATATCGTTCCTCACACCAAGTATCAAATGGATACAGGATTTAAATAAAAATAAAATACTTTCATGATCATTTTATTTAATGGTTGTGCATGACAGTATACAAATAAAAATGATGTGCCCCCACTCTCTGTTATAGATCAGTGTGTGTCCCATAGTAAACCAAATAAATATTACATGATAACGGTTAAATACTCTCTCTTTCTCTTTCTTTCCATGTAAGGATTCTAAGATTATTTGTACCAAGAATAATAATATCAAATTTAATAAAATTATAATTAAGTGCAGTTTAATGCACTTGACTGATTTGCTTATTTTTTAAATGATATGTATCATTCTGTTTTGTCTTAAGACTATATTTTAACAATACTACACTTCATTAAAATGTATGTGATAATTTAAACATTATCATGCAATATTGTATTTATCTTGTTAATCATGGGTCACATAATATGCTGCCAGATCTTAGCCTGTTTTGGGCCACATATCACTGGTCTGATCTGGGTCAAACTCCTCCCACCAACAATCGGCCCTCATGTTGTTTGCCAGATCCCCGCCGTGCCGTCATTGCCAACCATGACCCAGATCTGGCTGAAAGAGTACATGCCATTGCCGACAGGAGGCCAGCGAGCAGTGCCACCTTGAGGCCACATGTGGGCCAAGTCTGTTTGCTATGTGGGATTTTGTTGACTAAAAGAACCATCAGACCTTTTTAAAAGTTAGCAGGTAGTAATTTAGTGCTTGCAGATATGATCAGTAATTTACCTGATGCATCTCTAACAAGCTTTTACGGTCAGTAATGGAGACGCAGTAATTACTGTCGCCGCTCTTCTCACTGATACTGTTTATTCATGATCTGTTTCATTTGTCACATTAATGACTAATCTTCAGAGAACTCTTTATCCGTCTTTGTGGTTTATCCTACCCCACCTATCGTCTCAAATGCAGCTTCACAGTAGAGTTGATGAGCCTGACTAAATAGTTTCTGAGGCCGCACAGTAATGCAGGGCCTCTACTCCTGCACTGTGACAGAATGGGCCCCTTCTCCCTCTAAGGGCCACAGGCTCTGGTTCAACTAACATCAGGTGACACTTAAATGACTCTGTAAACTTCCAAAGGCATTCTGGGCACTTTTCATTTTTTGTTATCTTAAAGCAAAGCAACAGTTCATCTCGCGTCAGTGTCAAAAGCCACTCATGGTGAGGAATGGCTTCATGCTTGATGTGTGTTCTTTAATTACTGGGAGGTTATTGTTCGGCTTCTGATGGCTGAGCACTTACAGTTGGATGGTCAGGGCTGTAGCTTTGTTTCCAAATGTTCCAGTGATTTTGCTGCTCAATAAATCTAGAGTGCTTTTGCACAGCAAAAAAGAAAAAGATTCATGCTTAGCGTCATCTAAAAGTACTACGTGTTGATAAATAATATGTTCCAGTGCTGCTTGTGTTAGGCAGAAGGAGAGCAAGATGCGAGATGGAAAGTTCCATTTGCTGGTTTGCCACACTGATGACAGGTATAGTTATAGTGGAATAGTTTAACTCTTTGAGTGCTATTTCATTGTTTATGAAAAAGGTCTGACATTACATGCAGGCGAACCTTGATTGTCTGTAGTCAGAGAGTCATTTTTCTTTGCCCTTCTCTGTTTGACTTTTCTATTAATACTTTTTATACAATATTGATCTCTCTTATAAAGTGTTCAGCCTAAACTTGAGTGATTTTACACTAAACTTAATGAATTGACTAGGCTCCTTAATTCCAATTCTTAGTGTAACACCATGCAGTGACATTATAAAGTATTCTGGTCTTTCAACTTTGTGGAGAACTTTAGTTTGGGGGTGGTCGTGTGCCATTGTTTTTCTTCTTATCATTATAATTATTAAATATGAATGTTTACTGTAGTGGTAACCATGGAAATCTACAAAAACTATATAGTTAATAGGCTACTATATAGAAATAAGTTCACTTTCCTTCACCATGGTTCTTTTCACCATGTTTAATTAGTTTGTTGCATGCAAACTTTTTATTCTGGAAACTATTATTTATATTAACATTACAGAATAGAACATAATCAATATGCAGTTTTAATGTTCAATTGAAATAAATGTAATTGCACCAAATATGTAGGCTGCCATTTCAATTTGTTTATTGTGAAATAACGCAGCCTGGTTGAAAGCAATGTCAGAAGTTTGTGAACGCTCTCTGTGATTGATAGGTTACTTGTCCAATTTAATAAATATTGTACACATAATTTTTTTGTTAAATCACTGGTAAAAAAAATAATAATAATAATAAACACCTTAGTATCGATATTTTTTATTTGAGTATAGATACTTTCAATACTCGCATCAGTATCTATATAGCGATACTTCAGGATCGATACGTCCATCCATACCTAAAATTAAATGCTCATGATGTGCACATACATGTATAGAGTTTGTATAGACCACATCCTTTTTACTCATAAATGTAGTATTGACCTTTAATAAAGCCGCTTCGTATTCATAAGCGCCTGAAAAGCAACTCCAGTTGCATCTTACAAAACCAACCAATAGAATAACCAATTTTCAATGCTCTGATAAAATATATAAATATGGGGTAATAAGCAATGATGAGAGTTTTTTTATTTTTTTTATTATCTTATCATAATTATATCTTTTAATTGTTACTTAACATTCCATATGTCTGTCTCATTTTCACACCCATAAGCTGTCTCCTGTGGGGTGCCCAAGGCTCCTGTGAACGGAGGAGTGCTTGCTATGGACTACTCAGTGGGTACACGTGTGACCTACTTCTGCAACGATGGCTACCGGCTGTCCTCCAAAGAGTTGACCAGTGCTGTGTGCCAGCCTGACAGCACCTGGAGCAACCACAACAAAGTCCCTCGCTGCTCAGGTACAGGCCCGCTCATAGAGATTCAGAAGCCCCTCGGCATGAATTTTACAGCAGATAAAGAGATCAAGAGACAGTAAAAGGGGAAGGAGATGGACTCGTACACAGAAATAATAGCCTTTTAATACAGTCTTTTTACTTATTATTTGAGTACAAAAAGCACATTTTATAATACCGTTGTTGTCAGATTTCGAATGTGTTTTTAAAACATGATTTAGACAAACAGTTTTGGAAATTTCTGTATTTTTCCATTCAACTAGGCAGGAGCTGTGCTTGTATTCCTTTTGGCTAAATAGCTGCCTGAGGCAAAACAAGATCACTGAGTGAATCGACTTTTCTTAAAGGGACTTGTTTTAAAAGGAGATTTCTGTGCTTTAATCATAATTTATTTATAGCCAATTTTATCTTCTAAAATGATGTCTCTGTTTCAAAAACGTGAGCTGACTACTTAGGCTGCATTTTAAGGAATCAATCTCAATACAAAGCCTGTTTCCAAAAGTAGGGATCAGAATTGCTGCCTTCTAAGACTTCTATTTGCCTTCTATTTAAAAAAAAATTCTAAAGCAGCATTGCATTTCTCCTTTAATTTGAAAGCAATCCCATAATAAATGGCAAAAAAAAAATCTATTTAAGAAATAATATTTAAATTGTAAAGAAGCTTACTTTGATAAAAAGTTGCTTATGACAGAGTTAGCTGTAGTGGAATGCTAGCACCAAACTGTGAATAATGCTGTTTGACACATGGAGTTACTGCTGTTCCAAATCAGTCAAATCGTTTTAGTTATCATGCTGCCTTTGAAGGCAGATATCTATGAAAACAGCAGGGCAGCTCAATACATTTTGAAACAGAACCATTAAAAAAAATATTGACACTGTACTAATGGGTGGCCATTGAATTCTGAATATTGATTTTGGTTTTATTTGCTGCATAGTTGTGGTTTGCCCAAGTATTGGATCTTTCTCTCTGGAACACGGAAGATGGCGGATCGTTAACGGTTCACATTATGAATACAGGACCAAAATCATCTTCACCTGCGATCCTGGCTATTACCGCTTAGGCCCCGCCCACATTCAGTGCATGGCCAATGGTGTGTGGAGCTGGAAGAACGAAAGGCCTCACTGCCAAAGTAAGTGTGTAATTCAGCTCCAATCCAACAGCTGTTTGGTTCTGTTAGTCAAATGTTTAAACTTTCCAGACTGTCCTTGTTTGTCTTACCTTCTCTCTCCCATCCACAGTCATCTCATGTGGGGATCTGGCCACGCCTCCCAACGGCAAGAAAATTGGAACTCAGACCTCCTTTGGAGCCACAGCCATATTTACATGTGACAATGGGTATATGCTGGTGGGATCTACTGTGAGAGAGTGTCTATCTTCTGGTCTGTGGAGTGGAACAGAGACGCGCTGCTTGGGTAATGTGGTGTACATTCACTGCTGCTGCTCACATCTGCTGTTTCAGGCATGTTTGCCTGGCAGTGGTCCAACTGGATTTTGAAACCTTGTTGAGTGTGACAGAGTCGTCATCATACTATTTTCTAGTAGTAACCATTCAGAACTTTGTGTTTAAGCTTTGTGTTTATTACAACTTTAACATATTGTTATAAATGTCTTCACTATGAAATAATATAAATGGAAGTATGAATGTATGCACTGTATGTATTTGTATGTATATATTTGTGTGTGTGTGTGTGTGTGTGTGTGTGTTTCTCTATACTGTTTTCTTCAATGTTTTAGACAGTTGTGCTGCTTATATTTTTGTGGAAACCATGATAAAAAAAAAATCTGAATTCTTTTATGAATAGAAAGTTCAAAAGATCATCAATCCTTGCTGAATAATGTTATTAAATTTGTTTAAAATAAACCTTTCTCACCCCAGACCTTTGAACACAGCTCAAAATACACTCACATACCATAGTGTCTAAGGGCTTGAAGTACGTTTGGCCTCAATCATGTTTCTTTCTTCTGCTCCACTGAAGGTCTCACTTTTTTTAATTTACATGCACTCCTAAGGCATTTAATTACATGAAGCAGTTCGTCTCTCTAAAAGCATTGGATGTTAATATTTTACAGTGTAATGTAGCTGCTGCTCAGTTTAATCACTCTCTCTTCTCTTTCCACTCCTTTCAGCCGGCCACTGCGGTTTACCCGAGCAGATTGTCAACGGTCAGGTGATCGGGGAAAACTTCGGCTACAGAGACACGGTAGTGTACCAGTGCGTCTCCGGCTTCCGCCTCATCGGCTCCTCTGTGCGCATCTGCCAACAAGACCACAACTGGTCCGGACAGCTGCCCATCTGCGTCCGTGAGTTTGGGACTCGCACTTTTCTCTCTCAGACAAGCTGTGGAAAATTACTGAATCCATGAATAGATTCGTTCAGACAGAGTAGCTAAAGCACCAAACACCGGGTTAAGAATCATATATATTTCAGCTACAGAGTAAAGTTTAACACAATAAATTAGTAAACTTAAATATGAAAATGTGTTAATGAGTATCTGGCCTGTATTGAAATGATATATAATGATATATTTAGATCTGCCACAATAGTATCCTAATATATGTAGCCTTTTCTCACCAAATATATTCATATTATGCAATAAATTCTAATGAATCAATAAGCTTAACACGTCAGCTTTGAATCAATCAACGGCTCTAATTTTAGCACATGCCACTGTTGCGGGTTTTAAAGTTGCTGTATGTAGGATTGACACAGAGTGGTTGAACTAGGTATTGCAGTCCAAATTCTAAATATTGGGGAGGGTTTTTTTCCACATGGCCCCTCCTCCTCAGACTTTACACACATGCAGGTCTTAAGGTTTTAAAAGGAGAATAACTGACTGTAGCATTGTTTTTCAGATAAACAAGTATGTTAACTTAGCATGTTTCTTAAATATCTGCAAACATAGTATGGTATTTTTATGCTTTAGTAGAGTCAAAATCTTACATACAGCACCTTTAACTTCTATTACTTCTGGGACACAGAGAGTAATTCTGTTGCAAACAAGAATAAGGGGACATGACATCATGATACATACTCTCCTCAGAGCTCTGTTTCTTCTTACATGGCACTGGCATTTAAAGAATCCACCTTTAGAGCCCTCTGTATTTAGTGAGCTATTTATATATTTAAAAAAAAATGTGGCATTACTGTCATCTCCCACTGCACAGTGACACACTGGGTCCACGCTCACAGCCTACATTTATCAGACACGCATTGCAGTAAGTCTGCCTCACTTCAATGGGGCCGTTTATTTGTTTGAGGAACATTTAGATGAAATGAGCTGGTAAAAAGGAGCTGCAGGGAAAGGAGTTAAGTAACTCTCACCAAAAGCTGCAGTATTTGAGGCTGCGGGATTTATTCACATCATCTACCATTAGAGAGACTGAGATTTTAAAGAAATTTTGTCATTTGCATTTTTGGATGAACTATCCCTTTAAGAGACGTGGGTAATGCAGACATCCCAAGTCTCCCGGAGACCCGCAAATTAGTTAAAATCTCCCGGAATCTAGACCGAGCGAGCAAAAGCGCGAATGCGAAACAGATACTGTGTTTCAAACCGTGTAACGCATGCACGGCAGAGAGGGAGAGGGAGCGTATGTGCTATGTGCTAATGTGCGTGTGTGCGAAGCGCATGTAAAACAGAGAGCATCATGATTGGCCTGTTTCTGCAAATCAACCAATCAATTGTCAGTATGGGCGGGCTTTTATCCCTTCTCCCGAGTCCCGAACAAAATTTATCAGTTATGTCTATCTATAAACAGTAGTACCATGGCAGAGGGTACCGAGGTTCTAAGCGGCCATGCATTATAATTTTTTTTCCTTTTTGTTTTCTCGTTATAACGACTTAATTTTCTCGTTATTTCGACATAACGAAAATCGTTTTCTCGTTATAACGACTTATTTTTCTCGTTATCTCGACATAACGAAGTTCGTTTACTCGTTATAACGACTTATTTTTCTTGTTATCTCGACATAACGAAAGTTTGTTTTCTCGTTATAACTACATGACAGTTTTACTGTTGCTATAGTAACGAACTCAACTTTGACAGGCATCTGATGGACAACCATGCAGGCGCTCTTACTGTAGCCTATATTTCAGCAAATTTAGAGACAGTACAACGAACGTTTTGTTTTTGTAATTAACATGTTTAAATGGCAACACCGCGAAAATAGATCTGCTTGGATTAAACTCACTTTTCATTTTCCCTTTATTTGAAATAAAATTATATATAATTTGTAATTTGTAGTAGTCATTATATGATGTAGTAGATATCATGTGTGTTACAAGCTTCTGTTTGAAAAGAGCGTCCATGTGTACGTGTAGTGTGTGTGTGTGTGTGTGTGTGTGTGTGTGTGTGTGTGTGTGTGTGTGTGTGTGTGTGTGTGTGTAGAAAAAACGATTACATTATAGAACAAAAATGAATTAAATTAGCCTATGGATTTTACATATACATCACATTTCTCATCAATATGGTTAACAATAAAAATTAGTAATAAGGAAAAGAAGCACATCAACCTACATCGTTAAATCCCGTCCTACTGTAGATAAACAGAATACAGTGATGTCAACCTTGGTTTTGATAAAGCAGTTATTTTATGACACAGAACGCGTTGGTGAAATTCATGCATCTAGCAGGAACTTAATACACAAAATAGTCATATTGATTCAAGCATTTAACATTTAAGAATTAATTAAATGTCAGTAATGAAGACTGCACAAATTATCGCGATCACGAGGAATGTCCGTGTACAGTAAATTGGATAGTGTAAAACACCGCATCAGTTATATTCAGGTCTATAGTGCCACCTGCTGGTGCAGTTTTGTAACTTCTTAGAGAAAATTAAGTCGTTATAACGAGAAAACGAACTTCGTTATGTCGAGATAACAAGAAAATTAAGTCGTTATAACGAGAAAAAAACAAGAAAAAATATTATAATGCATGGCCGCTTAGAACTTCCGTAAGAGGGAGAGTGCCACAAAACAAAAAAGTATAAGACACATTTTACGGCAGACTACACGAAAGTGTACCCATATCTTATACTGTAGGTAGCAAACATAATGACAGTCTTGCTCAAGCATTGCCCATGGCGGGTTATATTATTGCAAAAGGCATGTTGAGGTGATTTGACAAGTTTAATTTCATCTGCATATTATTCAGGCTAGTTGCCAAGGCTATATGAAAACAACAAACTCCTTAGACCTGTTTAAAGTTGCAATGGAAAATAAATAAATGCAGTTTACACAAATTGTATAAGCAGATTATATAAATAGTAAACGTAATCTACATATTTAAACATAATTAACGAATAATTTCATAGACCTATAGCTTATAGAAATAATATTTTATGCTTTTATATCTTTTAGGGACCACAACATAGGGAGGCTAAGCGCAGGGAAGGCTGCTCCAATATATCTCAGTTCTCCCATTCAGATCTCACTGAGAAGGGGACTACAGCTGAGATGTATTTCGTTCCATTTTTTTTTTGGGGGGGGGGGGGGGGGGGTACCTCCCTGAAATGACTTTTTGCAGGTTGGGATGTCTGGTAATGATGAATTGCCAAGGCCGATCCTATATTTGTATGTCCTGAAAGCCTTGTGATACAGTATCATTATGTACAAATTCTGCAAATAGTTTAAAGTTGGTCATTGTCAAGTGGTGGGTTGTGACCTAAAATGGGTTGTAGGTCTGGCTTACTGTACTTTAGATAAAATCTGGGTCTTCCTCAAAACTGTTCAAGAACCACTTTGGTAATATTAGACTGTCATTTGATTTGTTTTGTCTTTCATTCATGTAGCATCTCCTGAATCTTTTGGAGAATAGCAGTAAATTACAGTGAAAACAGGGCTACTGAGACGTTTTTTTTTTTTTTTTTTATGATGATGATGGTGATTGTTGCTTCTGCAATAAATTACTGTAACATGGCATCTGAAACAATCACAGAGCTGTTTGCATCTACAAATCATCTCTCACTTTCTGAAGTGGAATAAAGCAAAAGGAAAGAAAGATTTGAATGCCAGACAAGTTGCCTCTGTCCTCTGTGATCTAACCAATAGCAGCTGACAGACTTGATGTATTAATCGTTTACTCGATTTAAATGAAATGAATAAATATCTGAGGTTTTTTGCAGTTCTTTTAGTTTGGGAGTCTATTTGCTTGTGTGCTCTTATATGTTTGCAAGCAGTTTTCACAAAATACATACTTTAGCATACTAGAGAGAGAGAGAGAGAGAGATGATTGATCGTGCACTCAAAAGTATCCACAATTTTGTCCAATCAGATGCTTTCTAGAATTAGATAGTCCCCTTTAACTAAGACCACCTACCTTTGAGTAGAAATTTACAAGTTGTAAGTTCTCGACTGCAATGTACATTAAAGGCCTAAAGGCACTCGCTTCCTATTTTATTAGGAAATGTGTCCTCACAGGAAAGAAAACCATGCTTTTCAAGCGATTTCTGGGGTTTCTTTAAGCTTAAAAGGTTTTGTCACATCTATGCTATCTACATTTCACAAGCTTTGCACTACAAGCTAAAATCACAGTTTGTAGGACATAAAAAGAAGGAAATATGTGGGTACATTTTCAGCTATTTTAGTATACAGTGATTTGGTTGGAAATTTGGGCTACGAAGAGTCTTTAAATGAAAAGGAAATTGCTTCTGTGTAAAGAGAAACAAATTACAACTGTGATTATGCAAATGAACGTTGGCTTTTTATGAGTGCAGAAAAGATGCGTAGTGAGGCACAAAATATACTGTAGCCTGGAAGAGATATTACAAAAACAAATATACCTTAAATGTGTCATATCAGCAAAATAACTTTCACTTTAATTAAATAAGAGCCCTACTGTAGATCAGTATATGAATTAGACTGTGGAGTTAATCAGCACACATTGTGGGGACCTACGATGTGACACTTGAGGACTGGCCTGTTATTTTTGGCTTACAAGTGTATTCACAATACACAGTAAATAACAACATCTTGCACTGCTAACGTCAGCTTCATATCTGATACTGATTGACAGTTTAGGTCTAATACTTTCCCCATGTAAATGAAGTAAACTCAACCTCGCATTAAAAGGCAGTATGTTGTTAGATTGCTGTCTGAATGTAGCCTAGTCTGATAAACGATAGGATTTGCAATGTCTAAACTGAACATCAGAGTGACATCTCTCACCCGAAGGCATTGAGTGTGAATCTTCTGTTTACAGCATGTACCGCTTCATTCAGCCAGCAAATGCCTGCAGTTGAGCACAAATTGTGCAGTGTTGCCCATTGCTACTAAAACAGTGGGATTTCATTCATTCACACATAGAGCTGTTAAATGTAACACATCCGGACAAAATGTCTTAATGTGCAATACAAAAGTGTTTTTATACTTAATTTAAAAAAATTATACTATGCCATTCAAAAGTTTAGAGTAGAAATCATTCTATGCTGATTTGATGTTAAGAAATATTTATTGTTATTTATATTGATGTTGAAAACAGTTGTGCTGCTTAATACTTGAGATTTTGGGGGGGTTCTTTATTAATGAATATAAAGTTAAAGGTTTTCATGGCATTAAAAATGGATTTACAATAATCATTATATGTAAAATTTTCAGTAACTAGCCCAAAGCTCTCACACTGACTGGCCTTTGTGTCAGTGGGCCATCTTTATCATCGAGACCTAAATTTAAAGAAATGATGATGTTAACATGTTGAGCGGGAGAGGTCTAGATAAATGCATACATGAACCCAAAATATACCCTGCCTTCGTTTCTGTTCATTGATATTTAGACTGTAGTGCAGGTTTTGAATTGCCTTTTTAGCAAGGAGAACACGAATCTGATTTATTGCTTCTGAGTTGGCAACTTACCAAATAAATGATTAGAAATTATAGAGGGAAAATTAACTAATTTCCCGCAGTGACCAATCAATATAGAGGGCACATGTATTA
Source organism: Carassius gibelio (assembly GCF_023724105.1). NCBI lineage: Eukaryota > Metazoa > Chordata > Actinopteri > Cypriniformes > Cyprinidae > Carassius > Carassius gibelio. The sequence goes on along the minus strand of NC_068389.1, from coordinate 17,895,189 downwards.
TCTGTCATAATTTAATCACACTCTAAAAATGTTTCTGTCATTTAATACGTACCTGTTGTGAGAAAACAGCTTCCAGGGAGAACTCATCCCACAGTGCTACACACAATTTATTTTATAACTTGGTGCTTATGCCATATTAAAACATCTCACTCTTCTCATCTCTAGCCATCAGCTGCGGGCACCCAGGGAGCCCCATCTATGGGCGTACCGTAGGCAATGGCTTCAACCTGAATGATGTGGTGAGCTTCTCCTGCAACATGGGATATGTGATGGAGGGCCCTTCTCGGGCCCAGTGTCAGGCCAACCGACAGTGGAGCCAGCCACCACCAACATGTAAAGGTGGGGAGAAAAGTTAAGTCTTTTATTCACACAGAGCTTTGCCTGATCCACCGGCTGACAAACTTAAAGCACCGCAGTGCACTCTGTGTTTAGGGAAGAGGGTAGTGGCAGTTGCATTGTTGCTAAATGGCTGACAATTGTGGGGTTTGGTGGCTGAATGATAATGACTGGTAGAGAAACACAGTGTTATGCAGCTGTTATACTAAAATGTTATGTCAATATATTTTTAGTTTGGTAAAGACTGCACGTTCTGTGATAATTCATTCTGCATGTGTGCTCTCACTTATTATGGTATGTACAGTAACTGTATGATACATGATACTAACACAGTTTGAGTGAAATTATATATTTTTAAAAATGATATTGTAAAAATAAATGTATTCATTTATTTATTTTATTTTAAATATAAAATTATTATATCAATGGATTATATCTTTATATCAGATATATGTTTCAATATTATATTGTTAAAACATTTTTATAAAATATTTGTACATTTTTGTTAAAAAAAAAAATACAGTCTAGATTAGTCCTTTGTCACATTTTTACAGATATTCAGACATTTTTATCATGTCTTAACAGTATTTTTGTCTGTGACATACTAAAATGGCAAATTCTCATTCTGCATGCACTGCATGCATAGAGCATCTGACCTATTGTTTCCACCGCAGTCACTTGATTAGTGCTTCTGCCAAATAACACATGTCTCTGTTTCTGTCCTCTTCGTTTCCTTTCTTTATTCAGTTGTCAATTGCTCTGATCCTGGGATTCCAGCCAACTCTATCAGGCAGAGTAAGATTGAGCATGGAAACTTCACCTTTGGCACGGTGGTGTTCTACGACTGCAACCCTGGCTATTACCTGTTTGGCTCTCCTGTCCTCACCTGCCAGCCCACGGGTCAGTGGGACAAACCACTGCCCGAGTGTATCGGTATGTAACTGGCATCTTTCAATGAAAATTTGGAAGTGACATTGTGGTTCTAATGAACTATTCTTTCCTGTAATTGAGGGGAATTAGTTGCACGACCCTCTTCCTGCTGCTTAAGATCAGTGGTTGTAATTGAGGGACAGGTGGAACACAGGTTTTTGTGGCAGATTAATTAGCAATGTCTTTTTTTTTTTTATCTGATCCCCGTTTTATTATGTGAAAGTTGAAACACGGCACATCTTCAGCCTGTGTACAGCTCGGTGAGACGTTCTGCAGCAGCTGTGAAGTCAACGGGGCCTGAGCTTACATTTAGCCCTGACAAGACTCCCTGCTGTCAGAGATGCCCTTTCGCCCAGTCGTCGCTTCTGCTTTGTGTGTCTGTATAATCTTCCCTGTAGTTTTACATGTTTGATCCTAACACCAGTTGCTGGGCTCTTTGAATACCAAAGTGACCCTACAATAAAATCTGGGGTACGTTCTACATAAAAATGCTGACGTTTGCTTGCAGTATATGAAAGGTGTTTATTTTATTATTTTTTCTCAAGTGGTTATGAGATTGCAACACTTTACTCAATGCTTTGTTAATATTTTTGTATGCCCACGCCTGTTTGTGAACAGTTTTTCTGCTGATATTCAAATACATATATACACAGTTGATAGTGAATGAGACTCTTTTTTTGTAACTTTTCTTGATGTGACTATTTTTATGATGTTTACATCTAAACTGTTAGATTCCAGTGGCGTTACATATGATTTGTAGTTTATTTTTTTTTTTTTTATGTTAGCTTGATGATGTTTCTGTCAACACCGAAAGGCCAAAACTTTTAATAAATAAATGATATGCATTATTTTTATACAGAGTATTACATTCATTGATATTAATTTTAAATAGAATCAGTAATATTCTCATTCTAGCAGAGTTGCTCAAGCAGTGAGGTCTAAGCTCCAGGATAGGAACAAACTTTCAGAAAGTGCTGATCATAGCGAAGGGAAGCAGAATTAGCACCGTAATCATTGAGATCAACTGGAGTGAATATATATTTAAAAAAGAGCAGCTTTGTTTTAGTCTTTTATGTTTTAGTTTAATCATATTCAGCTTGTGAATGTGTATTGAAGGAGTGATTGCTGATCCAGTAACCGTGTTCACACTTTTCTGCATGTGTATTGGATAGTGGTGGACTGCGGACATCCTGGATCTCCTCCCAATGGAGTGCTGAGCGGGGACAAATTCACCTTTGGCGCCACGGTGCGCTACAGCTGCACGGGTGGCCGGCAACTGAAGGGCGAGTCCTCACGAACCTGCCAGCTCAAGGGCCATTGGAGCGCACCCATGCCCTTTTGCTCAGGTAGGACGGACACACACACATCCATCAACGCTTTCTAAGCCATTACATGCTGCCTTAGAAGAGATTTTACGTATTGTCATTTCTCTGTTGTCGACATCACACAGATGTAAAAGCCATCAGGTTCTGTGTTTGTTGAACCGATATGAGGGCCCTCTTAATCCTTACTAGGCCCTTCAGTTATTTGCAGTCAACTAATTTGACTGGGAAGGCAATATTCCAAGATTTCTGATATTTCATAATCATTTTTGGATCAGTCGTTGCCTGTGTTCACAAAGCTTCCTGCTTTGACTTCTCTTGTAAATATTTTCTCTGCCAAAGCAAAAAAAAAATCAGCAAAATAGTTGTCAGTTTTGTGTTTGGAATGTGATCTACTTGATATTTTACTACAGTTATTTCTAGTCCTCTTTTAGTCCTCAGCCAATTTACTTGCTGGGCAGTTTTCCAAGAGTCTAACTCTGGGTGTTGTCACTGTTTGTATCACTCTGCTTTTGTCTGTTTTCCAGACAGAATGTCAGTCTATGTATTAGTGATGGGGATCTTTCAGTGACTCTATCTGTACATGAAACAGTACTGTGCAAAAGTCCATTAGTATTTTCACCAACAACAACAAAAGAATATTGTTTGAAGACAGCTATTTCTATCTATTGCTGTGGTGTGTCAGCAGGAAATATCAGTTTACATTTCCAAACATTCCCTTTGCCATTAATTGTAATTATCCAGTGAGATTTTTGTATGCACAAGGAGTCTGACAACAGCCACACTGTAAAAAATAAGTGTAATTTTAACTGTAAAATTTTGTAAAAACGCTACGGAAAAAAACTGATAATAGGTTAACAGTAAGTTCCCGTACTATATACAGGGAAAAACTGTAAAAGATCTAACAAAGCATTTAATGTAAATTTACAGTAAAATTCTGTTAATTATACAGCTTTTAGAAGTAAAAAAAGAACAAATCAATGTATAATTTACAGTCTAAAACTGTAAACTGATATTCCCAGAATTCCCTGCGTGACACTCCACGTTTGAAAGTATTTTGTTTAAATAATCATGTTTTTAAATAGTTCTTGTTATCAGTTATGTACATTTGAGCTTTATGTTACATCTTCTGTTGCTTAATGAAAGTTTTTTGCATTATTTAAGTATCACGTGTGTTACCATGATGGTGTTTTGTGTTTCCATAAATGTGCACCTTCTATATGTTAATATATACTTCTGCTTGTGGTGAAGCTACTTGTGATGAGCTTTGATACTTCATGTGGCTTTCTCTTATACAGTACCATCTTTATTATTATGGTGGTTGTCAGTATTTTCAAGGTACAAAACAGATTTAATTTTGTGTGTTGTTGAATTTACTGGTTTATATTCACATTTTCTTGTTTTTAAATTACAGCTTTATATTGTAAAATTAACAGTTTTTGACGTAAATGTGTTTACAGTTTTCTGTATTTTTACAAAATTATTCTGGCAACCACAGCTGCCAAAAAGTTTTTGTAAAAACAACAAGAAATTTTTTACAGTGCAGAGATCTGATCTCAGCATCATCCAGTCCATCTGGAATGACATAAAGAATCAGAAAAAAAACTGAGACGGTCTAAGTCCAGAAATTTGGCAATGTCTCCAATACACTTAAAGATACCTTCTTGTTTAAAAACTGATTCATAAAGTAAATAAAACACCACTGCTGTGTGACTGTTTTTGCTGAAATCTGGCCACATTCTGTCAAAATTACTGTTCCACCATGGAAGAGGGGTCACAGACTAAGTCTCTGACATTTCTTTCTGTTTGCAACTAATTTATTCTTGAGCATAAACCCCTTGAGATGCACCATCTCTTTTTCAATAGGGTCAGATTCCAATTCCCCCTCACGTGGAGCTTGCTAAACAGGAATACTGCACAAACACTCTTGTAATAGTTTGAATCTGCATGCGATTTGTTAGTATCTATCCTCTCTGAATGCATGGGTGTATTTATTCCTTCAGGGCTTGCTATTGAGAGTATATGTTTATGCACAGCTTGAGTTAGAAATAGATTTACTTTCCATAAACCCAGTTTGTTCTGCCACTGCTTTTTATTTAATTAGTCATTTTATTATTCATTTAAGTGCAGGAGAACCTCAGAAAATAGCTCGGTTTCACAATCACAGTTAACAATTGGTGGGATGTAAGTTTGGATGACTTCCAAGCAGCAAAATGTCTTAAAATAAAGTTTGTCAGTTCTTCCGTGTGAGAAGAAACTCATTGGACACCCGGTGAGAATCCGCCCCAGTGGCAGAACCATTAACTCAGCAGAGGTTTGAGTCACCGGGTCTGTTAACACTCACCCATTAAGAGACATGACCGAAACTCCCTATGATTTTCCAGTGACTGTGTAAATGATGTTTATGGCTGAAAAATCGGCTGGTGGGGAATCGCCTTAAGCCTGTGTCCAACATCTGTGAGGTCTATAATTAATCTGTGGGATTGCTGTCATGTTTTTTGTTTTTTTTTAATACATTTTCTGTGCTTTTTTTTGCAATTACATTAAGATGGCTTCGGGCATGGACAAATACACAGACACAACTGCAGGAGTCCATGTCTGTTTATGTTGTGTAGTCCTTACAACAGGAACGGGGGATTCTTAGAATCAAGACGAGCTGCAGAGACCAGACCGGACATGCATTTTTCATAACAAGCACAACACAATGCCCCACCGTCTCACTTCCATTGTTCATTCTGTAAATGGAATGGAAAGGCATGTTCTAACTGGGAAACATCCAGAGGGGAACCTCAAAGGGCTCCACATGAGGGTTCGTACACTCACACGTACAGAATTAATTTTGTTGAGCACCAAATATGGCTTAAGATAAATTTTACATAAGCCATACGCTATCCACGCACAAAACGCTCTGCAAGGCCACTTCAAATATCTCTGAACTCGGTGTGCTAGCGGCAGCTGAGCCTTTGTCACATAAAATTATTGTGAATCGAGGACCCCTGTGTCCAGTGCCTCACCTAACTCTTATTCTGCCACACTGTCACATTGTGCTTGGGGACTTTAAAGGGAATTAAATATAAACAAACAACAAAGGCATAGAGTGAGAGAACGGCTCAGTCACTGGCGTTTTGAATGCTTTTATACCACACACTCTGGTTCAGTGAGCTCAACAAGTCCCTCCCGCTGCCTAGAATGGTCTGCATATGATTGTGCCCTTCAAATAAAAGGTTTTGTGTACCGAACCACTGACTTGGCAGTGGAGAACTTGTTTCTACCTTTTAAAAGAAATATGAAAAATGTATTGTATGCTCTTGGTATTGAGAAGGAACTCTTGAATTGTTACAAATTGTGCTGAAGGTTGTGCTGCTTTTTGTATAAGCCTGCAAACTGATCTTTGATTGGTTTGGTTGATTGTATTGTCCTTGTGTTTTAAATCCAGTCTTCAGAATTATTGTTAATGTATAAACATAAATGTGGGATTTTTTTATTTATTTTTTCAAGCTAGAAATTAGTCCGTTGTATTTGAGATTGCCTAAGAAGGGGGGCATAATGACCACAAATGGGCTTATGGTAAAATGACTTAATCCTGAAAAAGGGAATTATCACGTGTCCACAAAAATATTATAAATATTCATTTGAACATTTATAATAAAAACAAATGTTTCTTCCGCAAATCAGCATATTTGAATGATTTCTGAAGTGACACTGAAGAATGTAATGGCTCCTTACAATTCAGCTCTGCCATCACAACAATAAATTACAAATATAATATTACATAAAATTATATTAGGTTATCAAAAAAAAAACGTTTCACAATATTACTGTTTTTACTGTATCTTTGATTTAATGAAGGCAGCCTTGCTGAGAAAGCATTAAAAATCTTACCACCCCTAAATGCAGGGTAGATTAAACATCACATTGCAATATTGATATAATGATTTTGTTATATCAGAGAGTATTTTTGTTTTAAATGAGGACAGAAGGTACATTGACAAAAGTCAAACTCTGCTCAACATTATCGCATAGCCTACTTTATACTATTGCTTAATACTGTTAAATAGCTGAAATAATAGCATTTAATAATAAAAATATTCCTACATTATGTTGTTGTTGTATTACGTTTGTTGAATTTTATTTTTGATTTGTACTAAAGATTACCTATTGACTTGTTCTTGTTTCATTTTAGCATACAACATGAAACACTAAGATAACCATGATGTAATTTGATAGAGTACTAAGTGAATTAAAGAATTGAAAAAAATGTGTTCACAGTAAAATGCATTAAAATTAAACCCGCATTAAGCGTCTGTGAATGCAGACATTGTCTCTTTCCAATTCCTCCGTATATGCTCCAATCCTCTTCAGAGATCCATGACCCAGAAAGGAGGAGGCAGAGAGAGAACAACAGCTAGACAGAAAGAGAAATCTCTCTTCCCCGTGGTCCTAGGAGGCTTTATTCTCCTTCCTGGTACTGTTCTTCTGCCTCCAGGGTTTTCTAGGTTTCATGGCACAAATGCATAGCAGCGCAACTTCATCCTTTTTTGTGTGTGCGATGCTGAAGGCGTTTGTACATGAACATGCGCTCACGCAGGGGAATGCAGGCTGCTTGAAAGAACTGAGTTGATATTTTGTGTGTGCATCTGTTGCACGGTTGGCTCTTGAGATTGGGGAAGCGATGTCCCATGATGTTTTACAGCCTTTTGTTTTAATAAGAGTCCAAACCGAAGCTATTACAAGCCTTTGACATTGTTTCCAGCCTCTTCTAATTGCCTGCGATCAGAGAGAGATCTCTGAGGTAAAGCCTCCCAAAGTTATGACATGATCCAACCCTCTTAAAATCAACAAACAACCATTTACTCTTTGCCCCTGAAACAGCCTGATACCCAATTAGCACGTATACTGGGCTGCATCAGTGAGGGCTTTAGTGTCCACCTGGTGGGAACATCTTCTGTTCTCTTCCTGCTCACACCTGAACTTCCTGTGCTCCAATTAGAGTGGCTGTAAGTATGTGAAGGCTGCAGCTAATGAAGCAGCCTCTAGCAGTGAGCCTGTCTCAAGACTTAACTTCCTAGCTCTGCTTGAGCTTTCTGACACTGCTTGACTGCAGATAGAGCGAGCTGACTGCACACTGATTGAACCAGAGCAGCTGCTAGCTCAGACCGCAGGGATTTTGCTTTCCTTATAGGTGAAATGTGTCATAACTATCTCCCTAAAGTAATCCAAATAGAATTGCAAAAAAAAATACTAATAATAATAAATACAATAGCTTCTAATCAGTTCTTCTACTCCTACTCCTTTTGAATTTCTGAGTTTTACATTTTATATATATGAATTAAAAATATATTTATATAAATATTAAATTCAATGAATATTGCAATGAATACAATGAATAATAGCCTAATAATATTTATTTTAATAGGTTATGACTTTGAGATCACATGACCAACTGAACACAGTACTACTCTTTTATGCTGACAACACTTTAGCTCATATTTTAAACTTCTAATTGCTCACTGCAAATATAGAATTTGTATTCATTTCTAATGGAATTGGTAACCGAAAACTACTTATTTTTGCTGCATCAACACTACTATACAGTCAGTGTGAGAATGAGTTCAAGTCGATTACTGTCCCAGCTAGTGTAACAAGCACAGAGTGCACCTTTAAAACTGAGATTAGAGCAAATAAATTAAAACATTTTAAGAGTAAAAAAGTTTCCTGTTTCAGTTGTAACTTATTCCTGATTATTGTGGTAAAACTGAATTCAGATGTTTAGATGTTTTTGTCCATACAGTGAAGGTCAGTGGCAATAAAAAAAAAAAATGGACCACACTTACTTTCATTGTATGGACAAAAAACATCTTTTGTGTTCCACCAAAGAAGGTCTGTCATACAGGTTTGGAATTTCATTGTTGTGTGATCTTTCTCTTTAATTGCTAGGCTACAGCTCTGTCAATCCAGCTGTTTTGAATCTGACCCATATCTGCTATCCAAAAGCATTTTTGACCCAAAGTGAAAAATCAAACCTGACTGCTAAAAGCAACCAAAGATGCCACTGATCAATAATCCATGTTTAGTTTCCCACTTCTCTTCCGCTCATGTTTTGTGTGGATGCAGAAAGATGACTTTAATATTGCGTCAGCTTTTATCTGACGTAATCCTGTCAGCAGTGTTGCCTCAAAGTGTGAACTGCATGTTTGAGGTGACTTCTTTGATCAGAGGTGGCTGTACATCAATTTGTGACATGCAAATGGACATATACCCTCTCCTCTCATGTCTACGGTGGTCTCAGGGCTGGCACTGCAGATAAGTGGAAGAGTTCCAGCAGGACGGCTAATACAGCAGTCCCCTTCCGTCTGCCCTTGAAGTGTTATGCTTGGTCAGCACTCTCTCCCTGACAAAACACACTCTTGGGAGACCAAACACCCACACCTCCCGGCTCTCGCTCCTCTCGTCCTCTGCCACCAGCAAGAAAGACAAAGATGCAACATGACATAACACACACCTTGTTCCGCAGTGAAATACAAACACACATAGACCTCCCAGGAAATGTATTACTTTCTCTGCCCCGGAAAGACCAATACAAGGCGCCCTTCTGTATCACGGCCCAAGAAATGTACATGTCGCTGTCACAACGCATGTGGTGATACTCTAAGAAAGTTCACCTAAGCATGACCGGTGGGGTGCCTGTTCCTTCATCACCTTAGAAACAGACCCACTGTGTGCTTGTTCTCTGAGAGGAAATCCATCTTCCTCATGTGGCAATAGGTTGGCCAGGTAAGGGAAATTACCAAAAATGGAATAAATCCAACAACCCCCACTTTGAAAGTTTCTACTCTTAATGGACTACATGGTTAACTAGTACAAACTTCAAGACACATTAAACAAATACAACAATCTCACTTCCATACCACAACAGAACAACCTACTCCTAAAAGGAGTCCACATAAGCCCCTTTCACACTGCAAGTCGGACCGGAACATTGCCGGATCGCCTTCTGTGTGAAAGCAACAATGTCCCGGGATTGATTCCGGCATTGAACCCCGGGTCGGGGACCTAGTAACATTGCCGGGTTCAACCCGGGACAAGCACTGTGTAAACAAAAGTCAGATCTAAAGCCGTGTCGAAGTGATGGCACACGTTATCGCACCACTCTTTTACCGGCTGTTTTGAAGGAAGATCAACGTTCGCAATGAAAAAAATATGTGCAAACTGTAATGAAGCAGAGATCAGTTTGTTCCTCACTTTCCACGCTGGAAATATAATACACATATCCCGGGTAATCACTGGCAGTGTGAAAGTGCAAAATCTAGCGACCCGGGAACAATAGCCGGAAAACTTTACTGTGTATTTGCCGGAATGGCAGTGTGAAAGGGGCTATACACAGTCAACAACTACATGTACAAATCAAAGAACAACAAAGAAACAAAAAAAATGAGCTGTCATATGCACCAGCCGGAGAAACAAAATGGCCGACCAAGGCCAATATATCTTACTTGCCTCCCAGCTAACTCGCACACAAGTTAATGAATGGCTGCTCATGAAAAACCCATACAAACAAAGTTAACCAACATAAAACCAAGACAGACCAGAAAAAAAATTTAAACAGTCACCCAACAAACACTAAAAACAAAGCAGCAGTGTGGTCAAATCAATGATGTACATTTGTCTCCCACCAAGTTACTGGAAACCACTGGATGTGCAGTTACACCTGCATGTAGCAAAATGCATGGTCGCTCACCACGCAAGACCATGGCCACTAACATGCTGAAAAGGGCCAAAACACAAAGCCATATCCTTTGTTCATAATGACGTACATCCACAAAGGTCTAGTACCAAGGATGATGCATCCAGAGTAATCAAACCCTTCACTTTTTATAGTATAAATGCCAACACTGAGAGCTTCATAGGATTTAATCCATGTTAACCAATCACAAAGGAGCAGGAACACTGATAGGTTCACAGGCTGGCATGACATCAGTCAATCATACCTGAGCTATACCTTACCCGGCTACACTCACTTAACTTCAAGTTCACTTCAGCATGCATCTTGTCTGTCTGGCGTTCGAATCCCCACTGTAAGATGTATGGCACATTTATACGATTTACAAAGAGTCTTAAGGATAAAAACCTGCCAGTCATGCAAGGGTCAACAACTAGCCCTTCAGCAGAAGAGCCTGTTCAAGCAGCCCACTGACATATTAATAAGTAAGAGGAACAGCCTGCAGTCCTTTAATAACAGCTATTTTAATCTGTCCCCTGGGCCACCTGCCACTAGCACTAGCCCTGTCTACCGAACTTTCCAGACTCACTGATGTATTAAATCAGGGGGGGGGGGGGTTTCATACAACTGCCTGTTCTTAAATAAATCATCACTTGTTTATGGATCTGGCAGGTTTCGTTGACATAGGCTGGTTTTGGATGTTGGCTGGTAGTTTTTACCTTTAGGGTGCTGAGGAAGGGTTGCAGTTGCACCAAATGTTTGTAAGGTCTTTGGGCCATGAAGTTCTCATGTAGTGAATATAAGTTAATTTGTAGCAATATCTGTGCATAAAGTTGCTAAATTTTGTTAAGGCAAAAGTTAGCCCAGGTTGTAAGCTTTCTGTAAAGTATTGTGTAGTTACATATGATCTGTTGAACTTGATCATGATCCAATAAGCATTACAGTAAAAAGAGTAATGCTGTGAAATATTATAACAATTCAGATTAGCTGTTTTCTATTTTAATATGTTTGCATTTTGATTTATAACTGTGATGCAAAGCTGAAGCCATTTTTCAAAAGCCATTACTCCAGTTTTCTGTGTCACATGATCCTTCAGAAATCATTCTAATATGCTGATTTGTTGCTCAGGAAACATTATCATCAATGTTAAATACAGGTGTGATGCTTAATATCTTTGTGAAAACAATGTTCAAGGTTCAAAAGAACAGCATTTATTTGAAGTAGTCATATTTAGATGTCACTTTTAGTAGGCACCTTGCTGAATGATATTATTCATTTAAAAAAAAATAATAATAAAATGCAACCAAATCTATTAAATTTTAAATGTATAAATATGTACAGTGTAATATATATATATATATATATATATATATATATATATAAATTTGCCTCTTTTTCTAATTTTTCTAATTCTTTTTCTAACCCTTCTATTTATTGTCATGTATGTAGTTTTCAACTAAGTATAATTTGTGCAACACACAAATATTTAGTAGTACATACATTTTAACTTGAAAGCATATTGTTCTGATGCAAATTGGTACTAAGTTATAACTTGTGTGCAGCAGGTACAACCGGCCCCCGATCTATTTTAGCTCTCTTGTCCAGGATTTCAGCAATAAGTCATGGTTTTTAACACTAGGTGTCCTAACCAGGTTTCCAGCGGCAGGCGATTTGTCTGTGCATGCTGAACATGAAACTTCTATGTGATGTGACACAATCACAACCGCTCACTTTCTGTATTTTTTTGTTGCGTCTAGATTATTCATAAGCCCTGAGTGAGCATAAATGTGCATGTGCAGGTGTGTGATTGTGTGCGTTTGTGTGCTGATGATGAATGGAGCTCAGGTTCAGGAGAGGTACAAGGCTGCAGGGCCCTGAGCTCAGATATATGGAAGCAGCAGGAATCAATCAGGAATATCAATTTCCAGAGAGCTGTAGCAAAGCCTTGAGTGCATGGGGAAAAAAAGATGTCCTCTGCCCAGATTACATCCTGAGAGGGGCTGGAAAACAGGCATAGGACTAGTCATCCTTTTTTATTCATTTGACAATAGAATAGGAAATGGTTCATTTCTTTACACTTGAAGCAAATTCTTGCTTTCTTTTTTTTCATGTTTAGCTATTTCTACAGTCAGATGAATATTGTTGTGTGTTTAAGAAAGTATTTTTTATACAAGAGACTTTCACAAATATGCTCGTCAGCCTCGTCAGAATGTTTTAGAGTGAAACACACCAGGTATTGCACAAAATTCATCAACTCCGTTACTTAAACGTACTAATGTTTGTGCTGATGTTTTCCCACCAAAAGTGTGTTCTTTAAGGATGATGTCATTCATGAATTGTTAAAGGGGGGGGTGAAATGCTATTTCATGCATACTGAGTTTTTTACACTGTTAAAGAGTTGGATTCCCATGCTAAACATGGACAAAGTTTCAAAAATTAAGTTGTACGTTTGAAGGAGTATTTTTGTTCCAAAAATACTCCTTCCGGTTTGTCACAAGTTTCGGAAAGTTTTTTTCGAGTATGGGTCTGTGTGATGTTTGATGGAGTGGAATTTCCTTATAAGGGTCCTAAGTCACTTCTGCCGGAAGAGCGCGCGCTCCCGTATAGCAGAGCACTGAGAGAGCACAGGCATTCACTGATCAGAGCCAGAGCGTCGCGAAATGTCACAAAAGAAGTGTGTTTTTGGTTGCCAGGGCAAGACAACCCTGCACAGATTACCAAAAAAAAACAGCATTAAGGGACCAGTGGATGGAGTCTATTTTTACAGAGCATCAACGGAGTTGTGCAAGTGTTTTTGTTTGTTCCCTGCATTTCGAAGATGCTTGTTTTACAAACAAGGCCCAGTTTGACGCCGGATTTGCACATTGTTTATTTCTTAAGGATAATGCAGTCCTAACGAAAAAGGGTCAAGATCGTGTGTTGGAGTCGCAGGCGGTGAGTAAAAGTGCTTAAAATATCTCTGCCTCCTTGTTAGTGCTTCCGCCTCCCATCGGAGACCTGGGTTCCAGCCCCGCTCGGAGCGAGTCGTTGCTGCTGTTGCTCTCGTTCAGTTTCAGCCTTCACAGCTGTCACAGCTTCCAAACGCTCTCAACGCAAAAGCTTACTCGTGCTTGTGATTCTTTAGCTCCGCCCACACGTCACGCCTCCAGCCGGTCGTGTTTTTCCGGGAAAAATCGGTACAGACTATCTTTCTCTTATGAATATAATAAAACTAAAGTCTTTTTGGAGTTATGAAGGATGCAGTACTACTCTATAGGTACTCAAGATTAACAGGATATTGAGTGAACCCCCCCCCCCCCCCCTTTAAACAACATGCAAAAGACTAATGGGAAGAAAAGTAAAATTGAGGACAGTGGGGAAAAAAATAGTAACAAAGTAAAACTAGAGAAAGGTGAGACAAAAAATGCAAACAACTGAAAGATTTTATAATAATTTCATGTTATAAAGTAACATGCCAAAAATGGTAATATGTGCATAAAACAAAGCTTTAAAACTATTTAAAATTCACCCCATTTGTTCACTTTAAGGTGATATTGTCATAAAAGAATACTAACTAATCTAGTGTCCAAAAAGGATGAGTTTAATATTTTATCCAATATATTAAGCCATATACAATGGGGACATGAAAATTTACGATATAGTTTGAATGACCCTCACCTCTTTTCAATCTCTATTGTCTTTTTTATTCCTCACTCTGTCTTTCAAGGTGATTCATCAGGGACATGCGGTGACCCAGGCACTCCATCCCACGGCAGCAGAGAAGAGAGTGACTTTCGGATACGCAGTAAAGTGCACTTCAGCTGCTCGGTGGGATACGAGCTTTTTGGCTCTGCAGAAAGGATGTGCTTCCCCAATGGCACATGGTCCGGTTCTCAGCCCTCCTGCAAACGTAAGCGCCTGCAGCAGCTGGCATGATACAGCATCACTAAAACTGCCCATCTACCATATTCTCTTTTACTTGGCTAAATGAATGCAGAAGTAGGACTAGGAAATTTTAATTCCTAAACTACTTTGTCAGTAGTTTGTTTTAATAAGTCAATGGCTGATCTAATGCTTTGTGCACACAAAAATAGGATTTTGTCACCAAAGCTGATATTTATAACTATAGTCATTTTGCATGTGATGAAATCAGTTTTTTTTATTTGGCATGTTAGCATGCCCATGTACCCTGAAGGTAGATGCCATAACTACACCATTGTTCCAAACATTTTTTTGCCCATATTTTGATCATGCTTTTTACATTGAATCTTTTTGCATTGGATGGCCATTCAATAGTAGCCACTGTATTCAGATGTTGTGCAGTGCAGATATTTATGAATATTTATTTATGTCGTATAAATACTGTTCTTTTGAACTTTATGTTCCTGAAAAAACAATTACCACACTTTCCACATAAAAAGTTATTTTCTTTGGGGTTTTTTTCCTTCATAAATAGTTTTTTTATCTTGTTTTTCTTTTAAGAGACAGAACAAGAAATCACAGGGAAAAAAGCAGATCACATTTCTCAGGAGTTATGGTTGAAAAAAATGGTTTCTATAGTAAATATTTAAGCATAATAAAAAATACCAAAAGACTGAGAGCAACTTAGAGGTGGTTTAAAAGTAGGGAATGAAAAACTGACCATTTGTTCCTCTTCTCATTATTGTTGGTCTATCACTGAAGCTTTTTTATACCTTTTAACAAGCATTGCCTTATTTCTTTAGTAGAACTACTATGTGCTGAGCAGAAGACCTTCCTGTTCATTTTAATAATGATATTGCATCCAACCCCCTGGAAGATAGTGTGGTCTTTATTATAACATAAAATAGTTCCAAAGTCATTTATCAGTGACAAACAATGAAATCAACTACCCGCTAAATTATATATCACAGTCCACATTGTTACCTTTTGTTTTATTTTCCTGTATGCCATTACAATTGTACAGTTGTCCCACACCACATAATAAACTCACATTTTCACCGAGGCTGAAAGGTCTACAGGACAAATAAGATGACTGGCCAATTCCAAACACAAGCAGGCAATGTTCTCTACAGAAACATGATGCACCATCTTGTTTCCTTGCTCCAAGACCTGACTAATGGTGTTTCTCCCAGGGCTCTCACCTCCCACTGAACATATACTTGACATGACCCAAGCCATTGTGGGGGAATCATTTTTGAGAGACAGCAATTGGCACAGGGATACAGGAACAGTGACTAATTGAGGGGGATGGCGTCACGCTATAATCCGTCCCCCATGCTGCAAAATGTCAAGCCCTGTGGGAATCACAATGGTCAGCATGTCATCGCAAGACAAAGAGAGTGCTCGAGTTTCCCATCATGGAGGTGTACCGCAAGCGCTGTCTTTTTAACAGCTGCACAGAGAGATGATTCCATCCTGGAAGGAAGCCTGAGTTCTTCCATTGTAGTCAACCAAAGCACTTTGGCTTGGTGGATTAATAGGTTTTCAGCCAGTTAATTCACTCAGCCAGCATCTCTGTTGAAATAAAGAGCTCTCTTTTTGTCCTTTCTTGTCTTGGTGCCATTCTCCTGGTATGATCTACAGGCCTGTCATACCATATCTTCAAACTTCATCCACACTCATTTAAGCCTTGCAGACACTGAAACCTCATTCTGTTAGCCACTGTCCCATATCATAGTCATTACATGGTAAAAGATGTCTCTCTAATGATCTCTCTTCCTTTAGACCGTCACTGTCTTCCTATCAGATGTCCATAATGTTAAGATACATCAAATGCAGTTTGGGGGAAGCTACTCAAAAAAGGAATATACTGTTATATACAGATAATGGACTACCTCTTAAAATTTGTAATCCCATTCATATACTAAGTACTTCATTTCAGAGTACTTGCATTGCTAATTAAAATGCACATAGTCTCATGTAGCCAGACCTTTGACTGAACAGCATATGGTCGTGTCCAAACTGCCACTTATTCTTGCCAAGAACCACCTACTTAGACAGTTTTGTGAGCGATATGCATCGGATGGTCAGCGAACAGACTGTGTGTGTGCCATCTGATACTAAGGAACATGACAAAGATACAAGGCTGGACAAGACACTAAGGGTTATTATATGTGATCATTTTAAGTTGCATAAGCCGTTTATGCAGAACCATGATTTGTGAAAGTGACAGTGCACATGCATTATTTATTGAACTTAACGTTATGTTAATATTGTAATTAATGTACACTATTGTTCAAATGTTTGAGGTCTGTAGTAATACAGCAATATTGTGAAATATTATTACAATGTAAAATGCCTGAAATCAAAGCTGAGTTTCAAGCATTTGTTACTCCAGTTTTGATTACCACTCGATCCTTCAGAAATGATTCTAATATGCTCAAGTAACATTTCTTATTCTGTTGAAAACATTTGTAATAATGAAACATAATAATAATAATATCGTCAGAAATCTGAGACTTTCCTTTTTCCTACAATACATAAAGATATTTGTGTTTGTGAGTAAGAATGACTTGTCACAATATATTACACAAAGGAAAATAGGGAAGTGAGATACATGTGTGAACAACTGGAACAAAAAGACAAAAGAAACACTGACACCCCCAAGCTATCTCCTGTGGTCCCTCATGAAATTACTAAATAATTTGACATGTTACTTCACTCAAGGATGTCAACTGGCAATAACTTTTCATGCATTTTTGTTTTTAAAATACTACAGCTGTGCAGTGTGGTAACCCTGGGACTCCCAGTAACGGACGGGTATATCGACTAGACGGCACCACCTTCTCACATTCGGTCATCTATTCTTGTATGGATGGCTACCTTCTAAGCGGCTCCACCACACGACTATGCCAAGCTAACGGCACCTGGTCTGGCACTTCACCCAACTGCACCTGTAAGTGTGAAACAAGCAGGGTATTTGTTGAGCTTTAAATAGAAATGAAGGGTTGTTTGTTTTTGAATAAACCAAAATGGCCTCAGCAGAGCTTCCTTACAAGTTGTAATGAGGTGATATGACAGATGTGCTTGTGGGATTCATTTGTGTAAAGCTGTACTAAAAATGTGTCATCATGGTAAAATACCTTGACTGATAGAGAACAGTCCTCTTGCTGAGGGTTCAGGGGACCAACTTTATGAACGTTTAATTCAGGCATCACCGTGAGAGTAACTGGTGTTCCTTTGAAAACAGAAGGTTAGAAAGTTTTCAGTGCATTTTGAGTAAGAATTGGGTCAGGATGAGTGGGATTGCAGGATTCGGTTCCGCAGTGGTAGCTAGCTCCAAGATGTTCTTTTGTCAGAACGGAGGAAGATGTAAAGGTCTTCTGGCTCTGGTAGATACATAAATCAATTATTTCATGTCCTGCCTTGGACATAATGGTATCTGTATATTTTACAACAGTGCAAATGTACTGACAACCAACATAATAAAACAGATGGTACTGTAGAAAACCACATAATGAATCAGTGTTCTTCATAAGTGGCATGTCCATAATGATGCAAAATGTCCATAATGATCCAAATTATGGTTTATGGTAGGGTAACTTGCAGTTAACCAGTTAACATGTTTTACTGTAGCATTGTACTGTGTTTTACAGTCTGATCTTAAATCTATAATGATTGGTAGGTACATGTCTCTTAGGTCAAATTGACTATTTGATGACATTAACCAGTTCCATTGTTGTTTTTTGCTCATGGTAAGCATACGGATCACGCTTTGTATCATTTGAATCTATTTCAGTTACATGGAACAGAAGTGATGAAACATAGATCTAGTTGATTAAAAACTCTTCTCGTAATAGTTGTTTGAGAAATTATGAAGCGTCACACAACACAGTAAAACAGCTTAGCCTGCGTAATGTCTAGGTAACTTGGCATTCTCATCCATAATCACATCCCTTAATGCTCTCAAACATTCACCCTTAAACGTGGGCGTATTCCCTGCATACCATTGACTGGAATTATATATGGGCAGTGCACCAAACCAGCTCTGATTGATGCAGCACTACATGTGTTTCTTGAATGGAGCAAAAGCGGTGATACATGGCTGTGTCCAAGGGAGGAGTCACATTAGCATTTAGCGTTAGCCATTTCTCACCATCGGCTGACATGTTTATGTATAAGGCTGCTGATGGATTTTATGAAAACATAATTTTCCGTCCTTTTCCAAAAGACACAAAACGTGTGGCAACTCAAGGGTGACAGATAAGTAATGTTCCATAAATCAATAGAGGAAATTAAGATGTTGGGTCTGGGAAATAATTAAATAAATGCACAGATCGGACGAGGTTTTGTCAGCCACAGCAAAGTGCAAAACTACAAATTTGTTTCATCTGAATTCCAGTGGCGCTACATTCTTTCTCACATCATTCCAATCCGACCTCCTCTTATTTATCCATTGGAAAGAATGATAATTGTAAAAGATCTGTAGAATTGATTTGAAGTTGCACCGGTGGGACAGGAGCCGTGACCGCATGCTACTATTGATTTCTTTACATAATAACAAGATCTATCATTTGAAATAAACAGCCAGGGGTGCTAAAGATTGTTGTAGCGTAAATGAGTTGTTAAAGATGATTTGTGAACGTGGCTCCCCAAGGTTTGTTTCTATCACATTGCCACAAAAAGCTATGATTGCCATCTGAAGAGTTGTATTAGATACTGAATAAAGATCTACACTCCTGTTGTTTGGCA
This sequence comes from Carassius gibelio, assembly GCF_023724105.1. Taxonomy (NCBI): domain Eukaryota; kingdom Metazoa; phylum Chordata; class Actinopteri; order Cypriniformes; family Cyprinidae; genus Carassius; species Carassius gibelio. The sequence continues at coordinate 17,876,229 of NC_068389.1, read as the reverse complement.
GATTGTAAATTGGCTAGACTTTTAACTCAAATTGAGACTGTTAGCACATCGTACTCAACACAGTAGTTCATTTTGACCTATAAGCATCATAACAATGATCTTTACTTTTCAGTGATCAACTGCGGAGACCCCGGAGTGCCAGCAAATGGGCTGAGATATGGTGAGGAGTTTACCATTGGACAAAACATCACTTTTGTGTGCCAGCCTGGCTACACAATGGAAACCGAGAGTTTCTCCACCATCACATGTACCGGAAACGGTACCTGGAACGCCCCTGTGCCTTTCTGTAAAGGTGAAACTTGATTTAAACCTCACTGAACATTAAAATAAACAGTCCTAATAAATTGTGGTACCATTTTACAATAAGGTTCAATTTGTTTACTTTAGTTAAAGTCAAATTAAAGTCATCCTTAATTTATTAAGTTGAATAAATATTACAAAATTTAAATGGACTATGAACAAATGTGGATTAACATTAAACTATAAAATATACTTCCAAAATAACATTTACAGTATTTATTTATTTGTGTGAATGATGCTCCATGCATCAACTTAAAATTGAACCTTATTGTAAAGTGTTACATAATTTCCCATTTCTTCCATAGGCTTCATCGTCCCAAGATTAACACATTACTCTAGAATGTTCTGTGGCTAGTAAAGCCATATAGCTTTACTGTTCACAAGGCAAGGCCTAAAAGATAATTTGCTCACTGATATATTTGCACATCTGTCCCGGACTGCCCTGAGCGTTAGATGCACAGATGCTTCACCCAGAGTCAGTTGAGGTCTTCCAGCTTTGTGTCTTCGCCATTGTGATGGATGTCTTGTTTGAAATTTAGAGCTAACAAGGGGAGGAATATTTATCCATCCTTGTAGGTCATCTTTTCTTGTGCAATTGCGTTACAATGAATGGTAAACATTCATGTTTTATCAAGCAATCATGCTGTTGGACAAATGATCTGAACACATTTTGTAGACTGAGCGTTCACCCCTTAAGGGCTGTGTTGTGTCCCCATTATTATAATCAGCTTTGACCTATGAGCCCTTCCATTTCTCGTAATTAATTCACAAATGACTCCTGTCATCTTCCTACTGCCAGGAGATGAACTGGTATATGAAGCGATATGAAATTAAATTCCAGGACTGGACGATGCATTTGTGATCCTCACCAGTGCCCTGGCATCGAATGCCATTTTGCTAAGCTCATTTAGATAGACACAGATGTCTCATTTATTCCTGAAGGCAGTGGCCTCCTCCTGTCTCTTAAAGGACATGTTGTGCATACATATCTGAGGAAACTTGAACTTCATATTCTCGGTCTGAACTGATATTCTGTCACACAGAGCCATTAATATGCATGCTAAAGTGAGCTGACACAAAAAAGAACCACTCGCATCAGGTGTAGGAAGGACCCTGACATTGAGTGTGTGCGTGTCCTTTCTGGCTCTTTCCTGCAGTTTTGATGGTATATGTGAAATATTTATTAGCTTAGTCTGGTCCAGGCCTCTTTAAAGGATGCCAACACTGATTCTGATTAATAATACAACAGTGGGCTTTGTTAGAAGTTTATCGGTTCTATCAACATGAGTTGAGCGAAGAAAACACTATTAGCTCATAAAGAAACAGTCGAAGCACTGTTTTTGCAGGCAGTAATCACCGTCTGGCTAGAACTTTACCATGGTGTGTGTGTGTGTGTCAGTGTCAGCATTGTGTTGGGGTGTTGCACCGTAAGTGGGGGCATGAGTCACCATGAGTGCCCGTTTGAGCAAGGCATTGGCTTCCTGTCTGGTAGAGTGTGATTGATTTTAAGGGCTCATGTGATACCTGAGGACTGATTACCAGCGAAGAAGACTTTCCTCACAGAGTTGTGCAAGCGGTTATTGGAAAAGATGGGGCTTCTAAGACAGATATAGCATTCAGTGACTTCAGTCGTGTTAGTAGAACAATTAATCTCTCTGCCTAACTGAACCTGTTTAGTACCGTTATAGTTACTGCTGATGTTACACATGTTGTTGTTTTATATTCGTATATTAATAAATATGTTAACAGCTTATGTATTAACTACGATTATTCATAATAAATGTATGTCTACATCATCTAAGAAGTAATATAATTTAGACTGTTTCATTTATTTTAAGGGTGTTTACACATTTTTACTGGAAATCAAGACAAATGTACTTATTTAAAGTAGAATTTTTATGTCGTTACGTTGTAATTGTATTAAACATGCCGATTTTTAAATATACGCTTAACTCTTTAACCCTTTAGCCGTTACCTGCGCTACTCCATTGCCAATCTCAAACGGGCTCCTGGAGGGACGTGACTTTGAGTGGGGCACCAGCGTGAGTTACAGCTGCTCCCCGGGATATGAGCTCTCTTTCCCTGCCATTCTCACCTGTGTGGGCAATGGTACATGGAGTGGTGAGGTACCCCAGTGCTTGCGTGAGTATTGTACTACTCTATTAATATTAATCAAACTGACTGCTTCATCCCTTGGGTGCTTGCAACCCTATGCATGCCAACATTTCCCAAAAAAAGCTTCAGAAAGTTCACACCTTGCCTTATGTCGGCAACTTATCTTCTTGCTGTTGGCGAGAAAGTCATGTTCAGATATTGATTCATTGATTGATTGGATCATCGCCGAATGAGAACATATAGGGCAACATTTCTTTTTCAATTAGATCTGCTGGATTATGCAGCATTATTTGTTTAGGACACCAGACAAGGTGGGCACAGCATGGTGGGATGTCAGTCTGTTTCAGCACAATGCTGTTTGATGACTAAGATGAAGAACCTCCAGAAATGGTATGAGAACTTAAAGTTTAAAGCCTAGTTATCACAAAGGTATCCTTGTTTTATCCCTCACATGGAACAAAAGCTGCCCATGTTAAAAAAAAATATATATATATATTTTGCTCGAGGTAGAAAGCATACCTCTGACTTTGTCAAGGTGCTGATATTTTTCCTTCTCTTTCTTTTCCACTTTTATTTTATATCCTGACAGCATATCTATAATTCATCAAGAAAAGTTGAGTTTGTAGTGCTAGATCTCAGGCACAGTAGTCTGACCAGCATATTTATGATTGCTCAGACAGCTGATGACGTCAACCATGAGATTGATTTTCCCTCCAGAGACCTATTGTTTGCCTGACAGTGGCAGGGCCATGGAGAACGTTTACCACAGGGCTTAGGACTTCACCCAGAATAATAGCAGACTATTCTTACTATTCCTGCAGTATATAATATGTATGCTGCCATTTACAAGTTTGGTGTCAGTATGCTTTTTTTAAGAAGTGAATACTTTTATTCAGCAAGAATGCATGAAATTGAGCAGAAATTGACATTAAAGATATATATGATGTAAAAAAAAAAAAGATTTAATAAATGCTGTTGACATTGAGGACTAGAGTAATGGCTTCTGAAAAATTCAGCTTTGCCATCACAGGAATAAATGTTATGTATGTTATTTAATATATTTTCAAATGTAATCTATTCCTGTGATGGCAAAGCTTTCATTACTCCTGTCTGCAGTGTCACATGACAATTATAATTGTTATTTTAAAGTTATTTAAAATCTGAATAATATTTCACTTTATATAATCAAATTTAATAATATTTTACTGTATTTTTCATTATGCTGCCTTGGTCAGAATAAGACACTCTATGCACATGCATGACCTAATACATTTGACAAAATGTGCTGTATACATACATCAGAGCACACAGCATGATGCAATATCTCACAATGCAGTCTGCTTGTATTGGCCTTCCATTTCTAGTGTGATGAATGAACTAATGGAGGACAATATACAATGTACGTTGCAGATTGTAAATCATTACATTTTAAACAGCTTTTGAATATTCCTCACATGTCTGTGTTCAAAATTTCAATATTTTATACACTTTTTCTCTTTCTGAGAAGTGGTAAATATTAAGGACAACATAATAAAGCAGGCACATTGTTTAGCTTGTCTTGTCTAGCTTTTAGCATCATTTATGCCTGACCGTTTGAGAATGATTTTTCTGAAAGTGTGTCTTTATGATCTCTGTGATGATAGCTAAGTTCTGCGGAGATCCTGGAATCCCTGCCTTTGGCTCGAGGGAAGGCCGCAGTTTCATCTACCAGTCTGAAGTGTCATTTAGCTGCATGGCTCCCTATATCCCAGTAGGCAGTACCACACGCATTTGCCAGGCTGATGGCACCTGGAGTGGATCCCAGCCTCACTGTATAGGTAAATCAATTATACTTAAACAGTTTGCATGCTTAAGCCATATGTTAAATTCCAAGCCAAACAGACTGTCATGATAGTTAATGTATGTTTGTATATCAAAACCTAATAATGCTAAAACCAAATAATCAGCCAGCTGAAGACGACCACTGTGCCCAACTCTTAGCAAGAAGCAATTATGGTCATTTAAAGGGATAGGTCAACCAAAAATTAAAATTAGCCAGTCATTTAGGCTGCATTAACACTGCAGATCTGGATGCCCAAATCACTTTTTATTACTATATCAGATTTTTTTGACAACCTGCTTACACCTTTTTTTAAAAGTGATCCGTATCCGATAGTTTCATCCTCACATCAAAATCATTCATTAGTACCAGTTCTTCACAACAGTGATTTTATACACAGATCTGCTATACACATATGCGCGTACTAATGATCTAGCAGTAGAACTTGTGCTAAGGATCTGGGTTCTAATTTGTCCTTGTATAGTTTTGTTCCTCATTAAAACCGAATGTGTTCATCAGTGATTGTATTTGAAGAGCAGGGACATGTTTGTCTGCATTTCATTTTGTGGTTTAATCACAATCCTGAACGAATAGAGTCTCCTCAAGAGTTAGAAATAGATTGAAGCACTCAGCACGATCTCAAAAGCCTCTTATTTAACACAAATGAACCAAATTAATACTCTGCTAGTAAACAAGAGACATTTCATTTGTAATAGATATATCGGTACTGTTCAAAAACATTTGACACCCAACTTGCATTAACAGGTGAATATCCTGAATCCATGTGCTTTTTTCCTGCTTACACGAGCCATATCCGATCTGTGCCACATGGGAGGAAAAAATTGGAATTGGGTCACTTGTACCATGCAGTGTAAATGCGGCCTTACTCAACCTCAAGCCATCCTAGGTGTATATGACTTTCTTCTTTCAGATGAATCCAACCAGAGTTCAGAAAGGACCACTTTGCCAAGTTACTTGTATTGGACACAATTTATCTTTGGCGGTATAATTCCTTATGGGGGTTCTTGCTCCCAAATTAATTGAACACAAAAGAGCTTAAACATTAACCCCCGGAACCATCAGCTTGGAAATACATGACAATTAAGACACTTAATAAATGCCTTTAAAAGTGAACAGTGGTAATCGTGTAGATGTGGCAGTGGGACGTCGATCCTGTAGCTTGGTTATGAGGATAAGTGTCTCTCAGTGGACCTCAGTGAGGTCCATGCCAACCGGGACTTGAAAGCCATAGTGATCAGAAACAAACAGACGACAACCAGAAGGTGCATGGTAATATGCTCATGCTTATAATGGGGAGGGAGGGAGGGTTGCTAGCCATTTGAGCATACTTACCGAGCAGTAGTGCCACATATATGTCCCGTATCTAATTGGAGAATGTTAGTGATTGGAGTCATTTGACAGCTGACTGCATCAGCTGGTCGCAGCCTATGCTTCCTGACTTAACTAACGCTGTGTTCGATTTATATAAAAATTGTTCTGGCTCTTTCAAGCTTGATAATGGCAGTGGCCATTTTTTTCTGCTCAACAGTCTAAAAGAGGTCCAATAAAGTGCATCCATCCATGATAAAAAGTGCCTTACACAGCTCCGGAGGGTGAATAAAGGCCTCCTGTAGCAAACTGATGCATTTTTGTAAAAAAAAAAATTATCTATAATTAAAATTGTATAAACAGTAATCTCTACCTTTACTAACTGTCATATACGGTTAGCGGGCAGATGATGTAGAACATAAGCAGTGGTGGACGAAGTACACAAATCAAGTACTTGAGTAAAAGTACAGATACATATGGTAAAATATTACTCCAGTAAAAGTAAAAGTACTCCTTTTTCAATTTTACTCAAGTGAAAGTACAAAAGTACTCGAGTTTTTATGTACTTAAGTAAAAAAGTACTGCAAGATAGATGTTTGCAATTTTATATAGGCTACTTAATTTAATTTTATATTAGCACATATTCTTTTTATAATCCTACTGCTCAAAATACCTTGGATTTTTTTCAAAATAACCACTATATGGAGTCAAGATATATTTTTGTTGTTGATATGGACTACGCTGATGAGAGTAATGTTCACTGTGAAGCTTACACTGTGATGTACCCGAGAGAAAACAGAGATGACCATCTGATTTTCACCAGTAAGAAAAAAGTATTTTAAAGTTTGTTTGTTTTACAGAATATCAAAGTTACAGTAAAGACCAAAAGTTTGGACACACCTTCTCATACAAAGAGTTTTCTTTATTTTCATGACTATGAAAATTGTAGAGTCTCACTCAAGGCATCAAGGGCTATTTGAGCAAGAAGGAGAGTGATGACCTGGCCTCCACAGTCACCGGACATGAACCCAATCGAGATGGTTTAGGGGTGAGCTGGACCGCAGACTGAAGGCAAAAGAACCAACAAGTGCTAAGCATCTCTCGGGGAACTCCTTCAAGACTGTTGGAAGACCATTTCAGGTGACTACCTCTTGAAGCTCATCGAGAGAATGCCAAGAGTGTGCAAAGCAGTAATCAAAGCAAAAGGTGGCTTTTTTGAAGAACCTGCAATATGACATATTTTCAGTTGTTTCACACTTTTTTGAAATGTATATAATTCCATATATAATTCCACATGTGTTAATTCATAGTTTTGATGCCTTCAGTGTGAATCTACAATTTTCATAGTCATGAAAATAAAGAAAACTCTTTAAATGAGAAGGTGTGTCCAAACTTTTGGTCTGTACTGTATATATGACATGATAATAAGGCCTGAAGTTAGGAAGAACATTTTACAGAAAAATTTTTAAAAAAAAATGTAAATCAAGATAATGATTTTTTCCTTCTCAAATCTTGTCTGTGGTTTAAAAACACCCCTGGCCAAACGGGGTGCATCTCTTCCCACTGATAATTACTGTAGTTAGCATGTTCTGAACATCACATCCTTTCTTTTCTAACCAGATGTAAACTATATTATATATATATATATATATATATATATATATATATATATATATATATATATATATATATATATATATATATATATATATATATATATATATATATATATATAGGTGGCTGAATAAAAATATTTGGACATTATTTATAAAAATTACATCAATTTAGCACCAACAAGCTTGTTAGCTAGACAGTTAGCATCAGCTAACAATATTTACTTATTTTCAGTACGATGAACATTCATGTCTGTCTACTCGTCTAGTTAATCCAAACAATATACATATGTATAACGTTACTGTCGATAAACAATATAAAAACAGACGTAACATAGGACATTTTAATAAAACTGTTAACATTACGGCAGCGGGGAATTTGAACGTGCACGAGTTATTGTACTTAATCTGTGTTATTTTATGGGTTTTTTGTTGTTGTTGTTTTTTTTTTACCTAGAATTGATGTGTCTGCATCGTCTGCACTCGAGCATTTGAGTGGGCTTAAATAGATCACTCTTTACAACGGATTTAGTTTCCAAACAACTGACAGTTTTGACCTAAATATGATTTTCAGTTACAATAATTAATCCAAAATTTCGACATTAATAACTTACTTTTAGCAACGTCAGACGCACGCGCGCTCACAAGATCTCCCGGTTCTTACTTCTGGTGACTCGCACTAAGGTTCATTTGAATCAGTGAGTGGTCGACTCCAGAACAGCTGCAATCGGATCTTTCTAATTCGTAAACGAATCGTTTGGTGTGATTCGCGATCCGATTTAAAAGTTTATTTTGAAAAGATTCAGTTCGTTCATGATGAGTCAGACACCGCTTCTGCGTGTCGGAGCACGTGATATTATAGGGAGTAACGATATGTTTTATGAAATGTAGTGAAGTAAAAAGTACGATTTTATGCTTTGGAATGTAGTGAAGTAAAAGTAAAAGTTGCTCAAAATAAAACTACTCCAGTAAAGTACAGATACTTGAAAAATGTACTTAAGTACAGTAACGAAGTAAAGCTACTCCGTTACTGTCCACCACTGAACATAAGTGACGAATGCGGAAGCAGAAAGGAAAGAACATAACAAAACACCTGTCAAGAATTTGAAGTACAAAACAAGGATTTGTGAATACAGATGTCAGAGGATTTCGATATAAGCCAAGTGAAGACTGGTTCTCCTTTGCTAAAGCAAGGAAACTTCCTATAAACAAACTTAGTTTTTATTTTCGCGAGACTAGCATATCCTCATCGGCACTTGCATCCTATGTCATCCGCCTGGGCCGACTTCCACATAACAACAGTTAGAGCAAGCTAAAGGAAATTTGGTTATTACGTTTTTAAAATGGATATGTTTCTTACAAAATTGCATCGATTTACTACAGGGAGGATTTATTTACCCCCCGGAGACATGCGAGGCACCCTTTTTATGGATGGATGTGCTTTATTGGACTTCTTTGAGACTGTTGAACATAAACACCCACCCACTGCCATTATAAAGCGTGGAAGATCCAGGACAATATTTTATATAACTCCGATTAGATTCAACTGAAATAAGAAAGTCATATACACATAGGATGGCTTGAGGGTGACTAAATCATGGGCTAATTTTAATTTTGGGGTGTACTATCCCTTTAAGTCATCCGAGTCTCTATGGTTTCATGGTTCAGTTCAGTGAAGGTGGTTAGAATTTCAAGTTTTGCCTCAAATATTGCTTTCCAGTAGCTCTGGCTGCTGTGTGTTTTGATTACCGCCCCCAATGATAAGCCATTTTGGTATTATTTGTCACCCAGTACACAAACCGGCTCAAAAGTATTTAGCAACAACAACACTAAAGAAATCGATGCCCTCCACCAGCCCAGGCAGCCCAGGCCAGTGCTGCTCCAATCAGGCCTGATGTTGTGTTGACACAATTATGGTGGCAAAGAGCAAAGCCACTCCTTTTGGTGACCACAGAACAAGGGAAGTGGGAACAGTTGGCAGACGAGTAGACAAGTATGAAGTGAGGAATTGTGGCCTGGGAAAATGAAATTGCATGATAAACTTCAACTTGACAAACTCGCTTCTTGACGGCAGGCAGTGGCAGCTGTTGTGAAGTTATTGTGCTCTGATACAAAGCTCGGTTCCCATGACCTTCTTAAACACAGGCGTGTACCTGCACTGATCTGTGTACCTGACCCAAGTTCTAGAATTCACCAATCAAATGATTCATTGGTTACACTTTACAATTCAGGTTCGGTTCATCAACACTCTAATGCATTAGGTTTCAGGAACTCACAGTGAACAATACTTTTACAACATTTATCTTGGTTTATGTTCATTTCTACATTGTACAAATAAACGTTAGCAATTCAAATTTCGTGATTTAACGTTTAATGTATTCTGAAAAGGCATGAATTACAAATGGACAACATTAAATTCAACTTTACATGAACCTAGAGTAATGAGATTAATCAGTACTCTTTACATAGATCTTTATAGTTTTTGTGTAATATTAATTCTCTTATCTGCAGTAATATTTAATATGGTCTGATATTCTGAAGGTATTTTCCATTTCTAAATTTTAGTGTAGATAACCATTATATGAAGGTAGCTTGACCAAAGTTAAACTACATGAAATCATGAGTTTGTAGCTTAAGATTCGAGTATTGAGTCTTTGTTCCTCAGGGTTTATTTTGCATTCTCCCCTTACTGTTTTTTCCCTTGTTACGTTCACCACAGGTTCCCTTACTGGAGGGTATTAAGGCCTTGATCTCTGTAAAGCTGCTTTAAGGTGCTTTTGAATTGCGAGAGACACCATAGAGACTGATGTGAACTGAATCAAAGTTATTATTCACAAAGAATTGTTCCTCTTTTTTAGTCCTGTGAATAAGTTCTTTCAGAATTTCTATATATGTATACATACCTGCTTCATTTCTTTTACTTTTCTTTCTCCTTCACTGTGTAGTAACTGGTCTTTGGCTGTATTATCTACATCCATTTCTCCATGTCTCATTAGCAAAGACTCCTCTCACTGTCCCCCTAAGTACAGTGTCTATCTGATTAAACCCCTCAGTTTATATACATCCATGAGGGAGTCCTTCTCCTAACGTCAATAAATACATCGATAATTCTTTTTAATTGAGCAAGTAATTGAATAAATGGTCCCAACTCTACGAGGCCATTGTTGAGGAGCCAAGTATAGCCAGCAGGAGATTCGGATGAGCTCCGATTGGTGTTTTTAAGCATTTAGTGTATTGTGCCAACAAAAGATGTAAACCATAGCCCCAAAGCAGGTGTAATCATTAAGCTCTTTCAATGAAGTATTATTATGGCCTCATATTGCACCCTCAAAGACACCATAAAAAAGTAATATAGGGGGTTGGGGGGGTGGAAATTAAGTGCTCTAAAAGGCCACTAAACAATTATACACAACAATTCTTATAGAATGAATCCTATTGGCTGTTCTCACTGACTAAGATAAACCCTGTGTAGTCTAGATCAGTGGCACGGACAAGATTAGATGCAAATAATGAAGTTCAATTAACCTTAAAATTGTGCATAGTTAGGTGTAGCAAAACCAGTTTCTTAAAAGTTAGAAAAAACTTTCTCCGTATCTTTTGTTGTTGATGCAAATAAAAGTAGAATAAATGATAACTGTGCGTCCAGTTGCAGATTCATATATCAGTTGGTAGAAGCTGACAAATTAGGCAGATGGCGACATGAACAGGTTGTGTGACATGACCTCACCCTAAAAAAAAGATTAACTAAACTATGCAGGGTACAAGAAAATATGACCCAAGCAACAATAAACAAAGATCACTTGCAGTGATGACAGGTTTATGCTGACCTTGGAGTGTTTTGTGCAGTGCATTTTTGGCGACCAAGAACATGAAACAATCAGAGACATTTACAAACCAAAATGTTTGCATATTTTGACATATTGTTGGGCATATGTTGGCCATTTTGTCATATTTTGTCATATTGTTGGGCATATGCAACTTTATATTATATTATATTATATTATATTATATTATATTATATTATATTTAATACTTGTAAAAATAAAATACAAATAAAAAAGGGATATCAGGTCAGTAAGTCAGTAATAGTTTCTACATCCACCTAGTGGGCTCTTCCTTCAAAATCAAAGCAGTATGAACACTGTCTGCAAATCTTTTCTCAATATGGCAATGCAGTCATATATTTTCTGTTTGCTGACTCCGTATTAGAAGCTACATGATCAAAAAACGGCATGGAAAAGGGGCTGGTTTTGTAAGCCTTGCAGGTTGTCCTGTCATTTGCACGCCTGCATTGAATCAAGGGTCTCTGCATCAGCTCAAAAATGTGCTCTACATCCCAATTACAGAGCAGCACAGCTGTGTCATAGCAGATGCACTGCTGCAGCAACACTGCCCCCTGCTGCGTCTCCATCAGCCCTCCATAAAAAAAAACTTATGCCACTGCTGCAGCACTTACATAAGCACACAGGCCCCATAACCATCACTATAAGCCAAGTCTTAGCACTGCTTTGAGAGATGTGTTTGGGCTCATGAAGGGCGATGCAGCACATATTTATGAGAGCTGAAATGTTGTTCTTATGGGGGTGAAAAAGACATTGACTCTGTTGTGAAAGATATTGAGAAGAATGTGACTGGATATTCATTTGTTTTGTCTTTCTTCTTCCTTTCGTTTCTCAGAGCCAACCCGTACCACCTGTGAGAACCCCGGGATGCCCCGTTATGGTTCTCTCAACAGGACCTTTGGCTTTAAGGTAGCAGGATGAATACATATATAATTAAAAACATGTGGAGTTCATTTCAGCTTGAGTGCTGCTCTCATTAAAGCTAAAAAGGGACAAACCAACATTTTTAGAAATAAGCACTATATGAATTTAAAATGTATTATTTAGTATAAGAAGTCATATATATATAAATTTCACTCATATATATATATATATATATAAATTTCACTCATATATATATATATACATATATATACTCATATAATCATGCACTATTATATTATATTATATTATATTATATTATATTATATTATATTATATTATATTATTTGTAATGACAAATAAATATTATTAGACCTTTTTTGCACTTTTATTATTCTGAAAACAGTGGTTCTCAACATTTTTGATACCAAGGCCCACCCTTGTCCACAACAAATTTTTGAGATTTTTGGGATATACTGTAAAAGAATTAATGTAAAATATTTTTGCAGAAAAAAAAAACATCTAGAAGAATATATATTCATAAAAAGTATAAAAATTAGAGTTAAGATCAAGTTTTGTTAGTTTATATGACTTTTCATGTCTTGAAATCACGCTTTTATAATTCTTCATAGAACAATAAAACAATTATTGAGCAGGTGAATTCAAGTAAGAAATTTCTTGTTTTTAAGTTGTTTTGGCTTATTTTAATGCTTGTTTAGTCTTCATTTTAAAGAAGACTGCCCCAACTACCTCACTGAGAATCACTGCTTTTTAAAGGAAATGTTCATCAAGAATAAAACATATTGTTATCAGATATTATCCCTTTATGTCATTCCAACTTGAAATACAGCTTCAGATGACATGGAAGATAGAATATGAGTTGTATGGACCACTTTTACAACAATCTTTCGGAGTCACAAACCATTTTTTTTACTAGTGCCAAAGATCTTTTATTGTTTCTCTGAAGATATAAATTAATACAGTGGTTGGAATAACAATAAATTTTTTAGGTGACCTATTTCTTTAGTCTTCAAATTTAATGGTTAAAAAGAACACATTTGCCTTCAAATAAAGAATTCATATCTTCCCTCATGAAAGCATTCTTAATGAAAATTGACGTTTCTCAAAACACTTCAGACAAACTGCTTGTACAAACTACAAATTATTATTAAGACCTCTCAAGACTTTTCCACTTGAGGAGTGGTGAAATGTATGCATGGATGTAATAACCACCACAGAACCACTCGAAAAGAGAACAAAAAAATCTACTTAACTACTGCAAATGAATCTGATTGCATTTTGTCAGAGGAGCAGGACAGAGGGGTGAACTGAGGGAGACATGAAGAGAGAAAAACAGAAACTCAGTGACTGCTGAGAAAGAGCGTTTATCACCAAGATGTGCTGGCATTAAGAATTCAAGTCGTTTCGGTAGCAGAGGTCAAGCCCTGCAGAGGCTTCATGAAACGGCTAAATATCATCCTTTCTATATTCGTTAATCATTTGTCTTGCCTCGAGAAACAGGAGCCAGTCAAGCTCTTTTGCTTTCCAGGGCTTAATTATGTTGGAGTCGGTGTGAGGAGATATCGCGCACCACAGATAAGCGCCAATGTCCATGGCTCGTCAACCGTGTTCACAGTTAGCAGGGACATGTTAATCAATTAATGTGCTAAGCCCACATGCCACTCTGTGACACATTGATATTTTACTTCCCTCGTATGTATACTAAAGAACAGCCCACACTCATAGGCATATATGCAACCCTTTTTATGTCCCATGACCTTGCTGATTATAAAATTCAGTGGCCACGTTCACATGAGGAGCACTACATTATATATTATGGAAATAAATGCCACTTTATCACCAGTGATCCAGAAGGAAGGTCACAGTGGCCTCCTAAGTGCATGTACTTGTGATTACATTAGCTGGAAGTAAAGTAGGTAAGTACCATATATGAGAATATCCACACGACGTTAGCACACATCCATTTGAGCTTTTAAGAGAGCAAGTCTGGGAAGCAAATGTTGTACAAAGATACAGAAGGAACCTGAAAGATGTGAAATTTCTAGCAACACCTTTGCAGTCATGGTATTTTGTAGCATCTGACCTGAGGAATGAAACTCTGTCATTCAAAAACTGCAAGTATTAGAGTTATGTGAGCACAGTGTCTGATGGTATGTGTGTGTGTGTATGTGTGTTTTCTGTAGGTTGGAAGTATGGTGTCTTTCCAGTGTCAGCCTGGACACCTGCTGCAGGGCTCCACCACACGCCTCTGCCAGGCTGACCTAACCTGGAGCGGGACCCAGCCAGAGTGCATCCGTAAGTGTTCTCCATGACAAATCCATGGGAATCTGTTAAAATACTAGTTTATATTTGTGGGTGAAGTTTCTCATTTATAAAGGTCAATGCAGAATGTATTTGTATAATTAAGCTACAGAGAAATGGGACGAGTACAAGTCACAGCTGAGTCCAAAAGAGACTTGAGTTCATGTTCAGACAAAATCCACATGCTCCCGAGTTTATCACAAGACCAAGAGCTTGAAAATAGGGTCTTGGACTTGGCCTTGAGTCAGAGTCCAAGACTATAATGTCATGCTCTTGGTCTTGGCACTCAAATCTAAGTCCAAGAACATCATTTCTTGTTTTTGGTCTTGTCTTGTCCATCAAGTCCAGTACCATCATTTAATCCTCTTGAGCTTGGTCTCAGTTGTAAAGTCCTAGTCCATGAGTCTGAGGCCATTATTTCATGGTCTTTGTCTTGGACTTTGGACCTAAGTCTGAGTCCAAGATCATCATTTCAGGTCTTGGACTCTGTGATGACTCAAACTGGCAAAAAATAACACTAACAAAATACATAAAACAGCTTTAAGCTTTTAAAGTTTTAAGCTTTAAAAAATAAGTTTTAAGACTGGATTTAAAAACAGCAAGTGTGTGGGACTGCCTAACATATAGGGGCAAGTTATTCCAAAGCCGAGGGGCTGAGACAGCAAAAGTCCGATCACCCCTGCTTTTCAGCCTTGTTCGAGGTACAACCGAGAGTAAACTGTCATCTGACCTAAGTGCTCTTGATGGATTATGCGGTTGTATTAAATGAGTAAGGTAAATCATTTAATGACTTATAAACTAAAACTTAAACCTTAAAATCAATTCTAAAACTAAGAGGAAGCCAATGAAGAGAAGCCAGTATGGGTGTAATTTGTTCACGCTTGTGTTTCCCTGTTATCAGATGAGCAGCAGCATTTTGTACCATCTGTAACCGTTTTAAGGGAAGCCTGATTGATACCTACTGTACATAGAGGCCATTACAATAGTTAAGATGGGTCGAGATAAAAGCATGTATAACCCTTTCAAAATCACTGAAAGTCAAATCAATTAACTTCAGTTAATTTGCATTTGAGACACCATATGGCCAGTTATTTTGTGTTTTTGCTCTGCTAATGACAGTAGTTCAAGCAAGTTCATATTCATAATGACTGTTCATTTCACAACATCCATCACATGCTACTAAGTCTAAGTCTAAAGTATTCGTTCCACTGTAGAGAGTAGGACAGGTTTATTTCTGTACTTAAATTATAACATCAGAAGAAAATATGGTGGAAAAAGCACTGGATAGCTCTTTATGAACACAATCTTTTGCAGTGTAGGCTTTTACGATGCAACATAAAATTCTAGAGTGAACTACTCGCCTGTTGTTTGGAAAAAGATGTCTGGGCTTGATAGAAGTAACTTTTTTAGTCTGCCTGAATATAGATGTTTATAGCTATAGTTTCTGTTGGATTGATTGCCATGTAGATGTAAATATGCTCTCATTGCTCATTGCGTGAACTAGCAGTGTGAAACAGACCTTTGGTTGACTCTGAGACTACTGTCATGATCTGACCAATGTATTGCTTCTCTGAGGTTCATTTGAATCGACGATGGACATAATCAACCATACTAAAAAAGAATCACTTATCTCATATTGTCTGAAAGAGGGAAGATTAATGTTTCCCACACAATGGCCACTTGAGTTGAATTGCTTCTGAATTATGTGGGTGATATATGTCAGAGCGATACCCTGACTGCACTCCCCTGGTTGACTTCATCAAATGACAAATCACTGATCTCTTAGTGATAAAGGTACGTCTGTGCTCTTGGAGGGTTAAAGCAGACTTACTCCTTGAATAATCCATTTTAATTACTTTGCTAAAAAATAAAATGCTTCATTTATTTAGTTACAATACCAACAGGTTTTTTTTTTTTTATCTTATTAGTGTGTTTGATCTTTCTCTGACTGTAAAAAAAATATACACAGCAAGTGCTTGTATCTTTATATATGTCATCATAAAGTTGAATTTCAATTCCGTTTCCTGTAAGCCCTTCTAATGTAAAATACCCCTGACATCAACTCAGTTTAATTAAAGTGGATGAAGATGATTCACTCAGGACTGGTGGGTTATCATGGTGGGCTACGAGGCTTGTGATTGTATTATGTCCATTTACAAAAGGAAGCTTTAAAGCAGGCTGAAGTATGAGAAAACAGCTGGCTTCCAATTTCACAAGACAGATTGCAATTCAGTTGATGCATTTCTAAAGCTAATTACATTTTGCATCATGCCACTGCCCCAAAGTTTTTTTTTTTAATTTGTAAATTAAAGAATGAGATAGCATGGAAGACACAGCAGTTTCCCCCATTTAATTGTAAATCTGTGATAAAACAGCTTTTGTGTGCTTGCACCTAATCAGACCATTTTTCCCCCCAAGAATAATCTAAATCATTCCGTAATTACGCACTGTAATTTTGTTTACACAGAGCAGTTGGCTACTCACAGAGTCAGGCTGAGTGCTAAATCGTCTTTCTCATTCTCCTCTTTTATTTTACACAGAATTGGTTAATGACTGGTTGCCCTTTCCATTAGCGTTCCACTAGATTCATCTACAAAGAAATCGTGTTTTATTTTTTACTTGTGGACTATATCATATCATTTATAGCAATGTAAAGTATTGCCATGCAGACAACTAGTGTATGTAAAAAATCCATTCATTATATACATTTATTAAGTTATTTATTTTGGGGGGGGGGAAACAGAGATAATTGTGTTCATATCAAGTATTTGCACAATTTAGGGAACAAAATATTTTATTTTGCTATAAGTAAATATGTACTTATTGGTTTTAGTATCATGATTTTATTCACAATACATCAAATCATATATAATTTAAAAATATATTTTGGCTTTTGTTATCAGTGTTAGAAAAGAACATCCAGTCATTTCTCCAGATTAATTTAGTATGTATAACAATATTAATTTAATGTCAAAGATGTTTGAGGCACATTTTGATTTACATTTTCTCAATAAATGAGCAGAATTTGTTGCAATAAACCCTGCACTCTCATATTATGCAGATAATTTAACTGGAAAACATAATAGTTTCTTTACCTGGTTACGTTCTTTTCTTTTGTGGCTGTACTGTTGATGTAGTGATCATGGATAGGAACCCTTATCAAAGTCTTGGATAAAAGAACTGGGTCCAGTGCACTGACCCAAAACCTCAATCTGGCTACTTTTGATCAAAGTCATCGTGATGGTGGAGCTGTTGGAATGACTGAGTGAGCATTGGCTTGTGTTTGATCTGCTGGTGTGACAGGTAAAGGTGCGCTACCTTTACGTGCCGTCTGCCAGCATGCATCAACGTCTGCCACACTCAAGGGTCTCCGCCAGCTCTTGTAGGCACAGGAACGTGGCGGTGTCCACTACTGAGGGAGAGAGCATGGATGTTAAAGAAACATGTCATGTTGTCTTAAAAGTTCAAACTTTATTTAGATTTTGCCCACTGAAGTTTGAAGTCTGATTATAAGAGGACCGAGGCTGTTTGCTGGATAGTACTTTCATTTCCTTTGTTTCTGTTTTTCAATTACTCTTTGTTTCTTTTGTAGCCCACAGTTGTAAACAGCCAGAAAGTCCTCCTCATGTGGATGTCGTGGGTATGGATCTACCTTCCTATGGTTACACACTCATCTACACCTGCCAGACCGGCTTCTTTTTGTCTGGGGGCTCTGAACATCGGGTCTGCAAGTCCGATGGAACCTGGACTGGGAAGATGCCTGTGTGTCGAGGTATCAAACACTTCACATTATCTGCCAGCATTTTTAACATTCGCATGTGACCTTAAAGACATTTAAAATGTTACAAAAGATTTATATTTAAGAAAAGTTCTTTTGAACTTAATATTTAAAGAATCTTGAAAAACTTTTGCTTTTAGCATTTATAATATTAAGAATTATTTCTTGAACATAAAATGAAAATCATTAGAATGATTTTTGAAGGATCATGTGACTGAAGACTGGAGTAATGAATGCTATTGTAATGATAAATTACATTTTACAATATTTACAATAATTATTTTAAATTGTAATGATATGTCACACTATTATTTTAGTTTAAGTAAATGCAGCCTTGGTGAGAGCTCACTTTACATTTACAACTTGTAAACAAGTACTAAATTGTTTAAGTATTAAAGTGTTTTCATTTCTTTTCATTCATTCCATATTTCACATAGACCACCACCAAGAGCCTCCCTCAAAAAAATAGTTGATGATATCCCTAATTTCATAGCCTTTTCTCTATTTATGTTTAAATGTAAAAATTAAATGTAATTGATTTGTCTATTCTGTATTATGGCACATTTTGTTAAACAAGACATCATATCACCTTTCTGATAACTGTGACTTTGCACTCCCTGCCCAAGTGAGCATGTGCTCAGGTGGGGTGCCGGAGCACTAGCATGTGGCCAGCATGCTGCAGTGCTGTGATTTTATGTTCCTCATCTTGATCCTGCAGCTCCAAGCGCTGCCCCAGCAGCCAGCACATGCCGCCATGCATGCACACAGCTGTACACTTCAGGCTTTCCAGTAATTACTGCACATAAACAGATGTGATTGTCTATAAAAAAAAATATAATTCCCGAGTGGTCGACACAGAGCTTCTCCAAACTGTGTTTCTCCCTCATTTTCTGCACCTGTCATAAACAGCCTACATTTGAATGTTCAGTTATGCTGCTTGATATTTTGACCAGATCACCCCCTGCTGTCTGCAGTCACCTGATTTTTCTTAGTGAAAGGGAAGAAAGGAGGAACACTGTTGCCTGGGGATGTTACTGTACGCATGACATGATAAAAGTGGTGACAATTTGATCTGTCAATCTTTTTTAAGAGAAATGCTTTTATTCATTTTTGCTATCTCTTTCCCAGCGGGTTCCAAACTCTCTGAAAAGCCTATTAAACCAGTCCCAGGAACACCGAGTCCGAAGCTAAATGGTGGGTGCACTGTTATTATGAAATGGGGTTTCATTTGAGAGACCACTTATGAGTGTTAAGTGCACCTCATTTAGGATGCATAATTTTGTCCTCTATTTGGCCACAGAGAGCAATTTACCTTAAGTTACCAAGTTACCTTAAACAGTTGCTATCCATGATGTATTCCAGACCACAGCCCCAGGAGGAGGGGACTAATGAGGAGAAAACGGGTTACAGTTAGTTTGACTGTAAAGTAGTCTGGCAGCTGCAAGAAACTCGACTAGAATCACAAGATCATTCTACTGAACTTTGGCAGACTTTCTTAGAGCATACTGCATGTCTTACATTTATATGCTTAGAGAGCAAGATTAAGTAAGAGACAAGATGTGTGTGAGCATTATGTATTCTAGAATATGATATGTCCAGAGATATATACAGTATGACTAATACTGAATAATATTATTTTAATAATATTATGAATAACATTAAATGTGCCTTTAATTTTTTTTTTATTCACAGTTCCTGATGATGTATTTGCCCCTAACTATGTCTGGAAGGGCTCATACAACTACAAAGGAAGAAAACAACCAATGACTTTAAGTATCACAAGCTTTAATGCAACCACGGGTAGAGTTAACGTCACATTAATGAGCAGCAACATGGAACTACTGCTTTCAGGTTGGTTTATTGTTAAACTCTGCAGATGTACTGAGCTGACAAAACATTTATGTTACATACACAACCATTTTTCCTGATGGAGGGAATGGAGAAATCATGTTGTGACGAAATTAGGGGTGTAACTTGGGAGCCCAATCATCTCTGCGTTTAAGAGAAAATGCCACTCAAAATTGGCTAGTGGATTTTGCATGCTGAGCCACTCCCAGTGCATACAAGTAAATAAGATGACAGCAAGGATCCACTCATTAGGTTTTATGCTAAGGAGCAAAGAACGTGTTCTGGCAACAGCAAGTGATTCAAGGTTGTGGCATGGGGACATAACGTCTCAGTTCCCTCCATCAGGGAACAAGGGTTATGTATGTAGCCTGGCAGAACGATGGGGAAGCAAACATTTGGGAAAAGGTCACTACAGAGACCACATCCTGTAGGGAGGTGACATGTGGAAATACTGATATGGACTGACCCAGGGGGCATTACTACATGTGGAATGGGTCTCTGCGTTTGGATGGAACAGCTGCCAAAAGAGACTGGGATTGATACACCAAGGCGATGGAATCCACTATCCAGTGGGCCAACCTCTGCTTGGAGATAGCCTTCCCTTTCAGCGTTCCCTCTCTGCTCTTGGTGTGGTCCACTCATATAAGTAATGCTCTTACAGGACACAGCAATGCCAAGGCTGGATTTGCCTCCTCTGGGGGCAGCACTTGCATTTTCCGAGTGGTGGGAACCTAGGGCACATATACAGGCCGGGGTCTCAGGACAATGTGACAGTAGGCCAGCCCGAATACAAGGCACTCTTCACTTACCAAAAATGCTTGGAGGTCCCCGACCCTCTTGATGGAAGTGATCGTGATCAGAAGCGCTGTCTTAAGAGATAAGAGCTTCAGCTCATCTGTATCTAGTGGTTCGAAGGGACCCCTCTAAAGTCCAGCCAGGACAACAGAGAGATCCCAGGAGGGTATCAGGGGTGTTCTAGGAGGATTCAACCTTCTGGCACCCCTCAGGAACCTAAAGATCAGGTAATGCTTTACCAGGGACCAGCTGTCCACTACACTGTGATGTGCTGCAATAGCAGCAACACACACTTTCAAGGTGGAGGGTGACAGCCTAAGGTCCTTCCTTAGGGAAAAGGAGGGGCTGTCGCAAGGAGCATGAGATCTGAAAATCAGGTTGAGATGGGCCAGTAAGGCGCAACCAATAGGACCTGTTCCTCGTCCTCCTTGACCTTGCACAGTGTCTGTGTGAGCAGGTTTACTGGGAGAAATGCATACTTGCACAGAGCCCGGGGCCAGCTGTGTGCCTGTGCATACGTGCCCTGGGGGGCCTGGGTCAGGGAATAGTACAGCTGGTAGTTGAACCACTTGGGGATGGAGTTGCCGTTCACAAAACAGCCGCAGTGTTGTCTTGCTGCTTGTCCAGCAGCAGTGGCAAGAACTGGCACAAAGCTAGATGTACATCAACAAAGGTATTGAGGATGGAAGAATGAGACGAGTGGCTTCTGGATGTAAAAGGGGTCGTCCACAACTACGTCAATTCCTCATGCACCTACGGGAAGAAAGGAACCAGAATAGAAAGCAGTTGTGATCTGTGCTTCACACTGAGAAAACCAATTGTCCAGCCACAAGCACTCAAGGCTGGGCAGTGTATTCACCCCCAGCCTGATGCTCACAGATGCCCGGGCAAGCATGGCTGTCAACTCTGGGTCCTATTCGGTGGTGGCGATCGACATCTGATCATCGGCAGCACACCGAATGAAATGCCGGGACCGCCATAAGACAGCCCAACAAAAGCGCTCAGCAGCCACACAGGACAAGCACTGCAGGAGGAGTGTGAGGTCTGTGGGGCATGGCACCCTCAAAATCTCCCAAAGCGCTAACCGGCAGTCCTCTGCTTGTGGCAGAGAAAACGGGATGGGTAGTGAAAGAGGTGTCTGCTCTTTTCCCTTCAAGAACAGAGAGATGCAATCGCAATGTTGCCATGGTTATGCTCTCGCAGTGTGTGCATGAACAATCCATGAATGCGTCTTCAGCGAGCTGACCCCCAGACATAGAAGACAACGCCCGCGGCCTTTGTCAGAGAACAGGAAACGACCACTTCCAAGAGAACACGGATGAAACAGCACCTTTAAAAAGACACAAATTATTCATGATTTGCTCTTTTCGGAAATCTGCTCTTTGAAATCTGCTAGTTGAAGCACCTAGGGCAGGGATAGGCAACTCCGTTCCTGGAGGGCCCCTATCCTGCAGAGTTTAGCTCCAACCCTAATTAAACACATCTGAACAAGGCAATCAGTGTTTTCGGGATTACTAGAAAGGCACCAGACAGGTGAGATTTTATGAGGGCTGAAGCTAAACTCAGCAGGATAGTGGCCTCCAGGACCGGAGTTGCCTATCCCTGACCTAGGGGATTCGCTGAAAGGGACACCGCTGTTCGCGCCATCCTGCCAACCAGAACACTTTCCCGGCACACAGCAAATAAATGGCTTGGTGGAGTATAACAGTTTTTCATACAACCACTTGGCTCCGAAGCAAAAGTCTAATGAGTAGATGCTCACTGCCGCCTTGAGTAGTTAAGCATGCAAAATCTACTAGCTAATTTTCATTGGCGTTTTCTTTCAAACTCAGAAGTTAGACCTCTTATGTCGTCACAACATAACTTGTATTTTCAGAGAGATAGGGAACACATTATAATACAGGCATACAAACAGAGGTAGAAAACATAAGGACTGTGTGTTCCTACTAACACAGAATCTGATACGGCACATCAGAGTAAAATTAAACTAGACCACTAATGAGTTAGATCATTAGACTGACTGAATTACCTTCCCCTCACAAGTCTTTATACAACTGAAATATGCTTTACATCATCTAATTAATCTTAGACGCTGCTATTGGCCAGCCATCAAGAATAATCACTGGTGAATAAACCACTAGTCACTCATGTGAAAAATTGACTTGTCGTAATGGTAATGTGATCATAATGATAGGAGCAACAGCGAACCATCGACTGATTAGTCATCAGCCATTTGAAGGACAGTGGAATCTATCTGTTCACCCAAAATGCTGGAGTGCCATTAGCCATCTCTATATGTTCTCAATTAGGTTCTTGTTTGTAGTTTAGAAAGTGGGCAGTTAGGTCAGGAGGAGTGCTTGTTGACAGAGCAGTGTCTATGTAATGCAGGGCTTGTCAGTACTTTTATTTTGTGGTCAGACTATGACCATAGAATCTGTGCATTTCTGCAGTCAGAGAGAGTGACCAAGACAAGAAGAAAGCAATAAGAGAATGAAATGTGTACATGAAACATGTAGACAGCTGTCTGCTCTCTATTCTCTGCCGTAGGTGTCTATAAGAGCCACGAAGCACGTTTGATGCTGCTGGTGTATCATGTGAAAGCATCCTCACCCACCACACTCAGCAAGATCAAAGAAGAGCAATGGACCCTGGATGGATTTGTATGTGCACATGTGCCTTGTTTTAGTGCCATTATCATTTTAGGTTTTTTTTATACAGAAGAATACAGTGTTATATACTAAAATGCAATGGTGGATAAAGTACACGCGTCCTGTACTTGAGTTAAAATACAGATACATTGATTAAGTATTGCTCCAGTGAAAGAACAACTATATTACATTTCTACCAGGATTATTATAGTTAACTAAAACTGAAGCTAAAATTAAAGCCATAAAATATTTTCATTACTTGAAATAAAATAAACATTAACGGAAATTCATATTTTAATTTAGTTTATCTTAACTTAAAACTAAAATAACTAAAACTATCACTGAATTAAAAATTTGTGTAAACTATATAGACTTATTAAAAAAATAACAATGACAAATGAAAAAATACGACAAAATGACTTAAATTTAACTAATTACTAAAATTAAAACAGAAAATCTTTTTTAAATAAAATTGTATAAGTATTAATAAAAACTATAATAGTATCTTAAAACTAAAATAACACTGACTTCTACTTCAGTAAAAGTACAAAGTAATCAACTACTACAATCACATCCATGGGTGTACTGGCCATCTGGAGCACTGGGACATCTCCTGCTGGCCTGACGGTCATTCTGGTCTGCTGTGCAGTCAGCTTGACGTGTGATAGGCTGATATGCAGCTAGGAATGAATTGATGGACCTCTCCGAATCTACTAAACAGGCAATCTCGGTTTGAAAATGACACTACCACATGACCCAACGTCAGCAACACACTGCCTGCTTGGCTGTATATGGAGGCCATATCTTCGACAATCGTGCAGCAGCGAAAGTGGCTGAGATGGAGTCAAATTCCCAGCCTGAATTATTGTCTCAGTCCACCACTGATCATATCAGTTGAATTAAAAAACTAATAATTAAATACGTTTTGTGAACCAGTTCAATCATCTCAAAATACTAAAAATGATTATTTACCAATAAAACATGACTACCTGGTTCTGACAGCAGGTGTTGATGTCTTCACTTAAGAATAACAAGGAAAGCCATTTTTTTCTGAAACATACAGTAGTGAAGAGAAACATCAAATATCATGCTTTAGAGTGTAGTAACAAAAGTTTCAGATAATTTAATGAACTTAAAATTTACTGAAGCATAGTTAAGGAATTAAAAATAATAATAATAATTAACTGTTCACCACTAATAACTAATAAGATATTTCAGCATGTTGATCATTTCTTTGTCAGTTTATCTTTTATTTTGGCAATCTGTGTGAGCAGTAGTAATTGTAAGTGGAAAATATATTCCCATGGGTCTGCAAGGCAATTGATCTGTTTGATTGTTTGCCGGCAGGTGTCTGCTGAACCAGACGGGTCCACATATGTCTTTCAAGGCTTTATACAGGGTAAAGACTACGGCCAGTTTGGCCTGCAAAGGCTAGGTATGAGACTCCATCTTGATATTTTTTTTCATTGTAAAATATTTTATCCCACCCTGTTTCATCAATGTTTAAAAAATTTTGGCCAAAAAAATAAGTTACTAACACACAAATGCGTACAAAAATGAAAACGAATGTTTCTCGATCTCTTGCAGGTTTGAATATGTCGGAAAGTAATAATTCTTCAAATCCACCACATGGTACAAACAGTAGCTCTGTGGCCATAGCAATCCTTGTGCCTTTTTTCGCCCTGATATTTGCAGGCTTCGGATTTTATCTCTACAAGCAGCGGTGAGTCTTGCCGTCTATCCTCGTTTGTCAAAGTTTGTTTCTGGAGTTGTTATTCTAGACAGATCAGAACAAATTTAAAAATTAGCCTCTGACCAAATCATCATCATTTGTTGCAGAATGGAAAGAAATAGATGGTGACAGATACTGTCTTTAGAGACAGAATTAGCTCATTTGCAGGTTATTGAATGTGATCATAATTAGATGCTACCTTTCTTCCCTGCATAATTCCAAATACCTGTCTTTCCAAACTCTCAAAGCGGCTGCAGATTTTATTCTAATGACGCTCTGATGTCGTGTCTTGTGTGTGTGTTGTATCGCTCTGACAGGACTACTCCAAAAACCCAGTACACAGGCTGTTCAGTTCACGAGAACAACAACGGGCAGGCCGCCTTCGAGAACCCCATGTACAACACCAACGCAAAGTCCTCGGAAAGCAAAGTTGTCCGATTTGACCCCAATCTGAACACAGTCTGCACAATGGTATAATTAGGTCTGCCTGACTCGAGAACATCTTTGGAGTTTTTTTAGTTTTTTTTTT
The DNA here is from genome assembly GCF_023724105.1 of Carassius gibelio. NCBI lineage: Eukaryota > Metazoa > Chordata > Actinopteri > Cypriniformes > Cyprinidae > Carassius > Carassius gibelio. Next base: position 17,850,698 of record NC_068389.1, on the reverse strand, counting down.
ATTTAAGGATTTTTGCCTTGTTTTTTTTAAATGGAGGTGGAAACAATCGCATTACAGTCATGGACGGATTTGTCTGAGACTCACAGAGGATGTCTAGCACAAACGCTGTTGCCCTTCCTCTGATATATAAAGCACACTCTTCAGGAACCATTTGACCATGTGCGTCCGCGAAGGACATGTATGAAATATGAAACATTATCATGGGGGATTTTTTTTGAAGACTCACTCAAAAAAGCTTCTTCATGATGGAAAGCATGAAGAGATTCTTCTGCTACCTTATTCACACTCCGTGAGTGTTTCTTCACAGTTGACTGGGTATTTTTTTAGGGGAAAGGGATCTGTAAATCTACTTGCATATATATGAGGAGCCTTCACCACCTATATTTTTGTGCTATATATTACCACATGGGAGAAGCCAAGAGAGAACTATTTTAGCAAGAGTTTATGAGGAGATTCACAGCAACCCTTTTATTATTTCCCTGATGGTTTTGTATGGTACGCAAATGTTTATTTACAGCTCATTCTCAGTCATTCCTTTAGCTTTGGTTCCTAATGACACCAGTCATCTCTGTGACTGGACGTTGCGGCATTCAGTAATGTATGATGTGTTTGGGTAAAACAAGAGAGAAAATGTGTGGGGAAAATGGTGTGTCTTTACCTCCTGAGGATTTTTTTTATATATATATAATTGTTATAGATCTTTGATATTCAGTATGTGTGTCTTTTGATAAGCCACCTATCTTCAGAATACGCCGTAGGACAAATGTCAGCATTTTGACCTGAAGCCTGCAGATTACTTTTTCTTTTCTATTTATTTTTAATTGGTGTTTCAGTGCGGATGTGTCATTGAGCTCCATTTGTATTTGCGAAACGAATTTGATATGATGATTTGGTTATAATTATAACAACTTGCCATTCTTATTATTACTGTTATTATATACAAATTTGTATAAAATGAAATGCACTTGACATTTATACAGTATACTTTTATATAAACCTCAGATTACATACAGTAACAGACAAATGCATGTTTCTTAAGGTATATTGATATATGGTGGCAACAATATGAGCATATCTATCGTGTACATACGGCCCATGAAACACTTTTCCAGTTATGTCTGACCTTGTTGTGTTTTAAACTAAATACATTCATAAAATCAGCAGCAGAAGTTGGTTTGGTTAACCTAAACAAAGTTATTATGAAGGAAATGTAGACATATCACATTGTCAACATGAGAGGCACACTATATGTGGTAGGAGATGAAGTTATGAACACTTTTTGTTATAAAAATCAGGGTCAGACACAGTTGGTTATCTGCTTCCAGGCCTGCAAGCTGTGAGATTCATTCCAGTGCCTTCTAAAGTACTCACCACCACATTTTCCTAAACATATTATACCGAAAGGATATTGAAAATAATTGTGAATGTGATATTACAGTCCATGTAGGCTGTTGTGCATTGGCAGAAGTGAATGCTGCAGTCTTCAGGAGGCTATGCTGACATCACTGTCCTGAAGTTCCAAAATCCAACAAACCAACCTGTGATATTTTCTGCATTATTTTTTGCACTCAGCCATAGGGATTTGCAGTCTTGCACGTCATTGATATTACCGATTTATTTTAATCCATTATGTGTCTCTAGGAATTGTTTTAAATACATGGCAGATTTTTACACAGTGCCTACCAAAAAACCATGTGACCCAGGTCTGCTGCTTCCCCAATTCCTCTACTCATTCCTCACCTCTGCCATATAGTTTATGTATTTTAATTTCTCCCCACTAATGAAATATATGGTTCAGATATTCCGTTTTATCCAACACTGTTGCCCGTATGAGACATTTTAAGTTCCTCCGCCAGTCTGAACTTATTTGCCAACAACAGCTTTTGAAATAACTGACTGCAATAAAAGAAAACACACATTTATGATAAAAAATAGACACTTTTCGATCAAACAGATGAATATTTGCAGTACAGCTTGGTACTCCTCCCATGTTAATGCATTCAAAAGAAATATAAAAAGAGTTTAAAAAAAATAATAAAAAAGTTTTGTAAAGAAAATTATATTTTTGTGAAGAAATTATTTGTAAAATGTATGAAACTATTATGTAAATTTTCAATGCAATGTAAGATTAAAAAGGCTAATTCCTTTTGTAATCAGTGTTCTGTCTTTTCATAGTTTTGATGATCTGGAGCATTTACTCAAGGTTTTTCTTGTGGAATGAGATCAATAATGAAATGTGGGCTGCAAAGATAAGCCAAATATCAACAGGCAAAAGATATCATGTTTCAAAACATTTTCTTAATATTATTCCAATAACCCATCAAATCCATCTCATAAACTCAGTGTGAGCGTTGTTTTGCATACAACATGACTGATTAGAATTTCACAATTAAACGTTCCTGTTTACCCCCTGCTTAAATGTCACACTTGTTGGCTTGAGTTGCATTTGTGTTGCTATGCAGCCACTTGACTGACACCTTCTATCACAATTTGATGCATTGAGTGCAGGAGTTAGAAGCTGCTGAAATCTCTGAAGGGTGGAGCAATCTCATTTCCCCTTTGATGCTGTCTTAATTGCAGTAGCTATTTGTAAATTAATAAACTCCACCCATGACAGCAGGGATTGACACATCCATCAAGTGCCAATGTTGCAGAATGAACTGTGCCTCATACTATTTTGGCTGATCACAAGGAAGAAGATACTCCCAGCAAACTTCTGAAGAACTCACAATATTGTTTTCCTGTGGCCCATGAGGAAATTAAGGGTGTAAGTATGTGACCTAAATGCTGCCATTTATGCTTCTTTTGAAACTTTTTTTTTTAAATCTTTTTTTCAGAACACATAGCGTTTTAAAGATGGTATTGCATACTTGGAATTTGTGCAATAAGTAGTGAACAAACACACCCAGAGCTGTGGGCAACAATTTTTTAGTTCCACCCACGTTCCTAGAGGCCCCCCAACACAGCACATTTTGCATCTCTCTTTTGTCTGACACACCCAGATTTTGGAGTTTCTACTAATGAGCTAATGATCTGAATCAGGTGTTTTTGGAACCACTGAAGTATGGCATCTACCAGCAGGGATGAACTGCTGAATCTAACCTTCCAAATGTGTGAATTCTAATATAAATTCTATTTGTCAATTCATTCAGAGGCATGAAAATCCATCTTTGAGAAATTCAAAATCTATATTTGAATTGGATGTTCAATCAAAAAACATGTCACAATGTGAGAAAATAAATCTTAAATATTTATAAATATTTAAATACATTTTAAGATTTGTTTGTCTGTGTTGAGCTGTAAAGGCTTAAAAGTTATTTGTGTGTGAAAAGATGATGACTACATTTTTTTTTTTTTTTTTTCCTCTGCTAATTCACTTTGTTAGAGCTACAGTATTATTGTATGGGGAGGGGGCATGAATCAAGGTAGCATTATAGAATATAGATTTTTCCCTGCTGTCTGGAAGGAAGATGAAAGAGAGTAGATGAAACAAACTCAAGAAGTGCTCTGTTCTTGAAGGTATAGATTCCTGGCACAAGACAGACCTTGAGATACTGAAACATGTGATGAATGTAAGGCCAATTCCAGTATGGCAAGAATTCAAACAAGGTGAAACACTGCTGAGGTACAACTGAGGGAACAAGACAATTAATTGCATAATTATTATACTGCTTCCAGTGCTAAAGTTTTCTTTATTATTATTAATAAAACATACTGTTGACACTATTAATGTGTTAATCCTAGATTAACAATAGTCTGTATAATAGTAAAATATAGAATTTAATATATTAATATATAAAACTTCCCCTAATACATTCTATAGGCTATTTATGAGATCATTTTAGCCCATATTCACAACGTGAACTTCATCAGCATAAAATTATGCAAATGCACACATTGCATAATAGTCCAGTTACCTTTAACACTTGTTTCAAAGCAGCTTAAAAGTAATTAAAAAAAAAAAGAAAATTATGTACACTTCATCAAATATGAGACAAATTCAGATACAAAGCAGCTCTACAAAGACAGAGTCACGTTTAGCTTAAGTCAGTTCAGTGTTGATTCGGTTCAGTTACAATAACTGTAAAGTTCATCAATTATTAAATGAGTCAATTTCTCTTGACAGAAGCTCTACAGAAGACAATAGTTTTGTTACTCTGCTTGAGTCAATTCAGTGTTGATTCGAATTAGTTCAGTTCAGTTCAGTTCAAACAGTGTCCATTTTGCAAAATGCATCAATTATGAAATGAAATTGAATCAGATATAAATCAGCTCTACAACCCATTATAACACACCTAAGGATAAAAAACATGGTTTGTTGTTTTTCTTGTACATTTTGATATGTGTAAATATATATTTGGTTTAATTGTGCATTTTCTCATCAACCTAAATATTAATTGTTGAATTAAGTTTAGTGATATTTTAGGCAAGGTGTCTAACATAATGAATATGAAATGAAGAAATATTAGATTAATACATTTAAAGGGTATTTTCGGCAAAAGTCAAACACTATGACAAAAAATAAGAATAAAAAAGGGGGCTGTCAGCAGGTGAATGACAACTATAGTGTATGATTGTTTCATCTTAATCTCCACCAGCAGGTTTTAATGCCCCCTCCAAAATCCCAATTTAACCCTCCAGTATAAACTTGCAATATTTTAATCTCCAAAGTAACAGAAAGCCACTTCAGAACATGAAGATGCAGTAGTATAATCCTGTATTCTAATGCTTATACTTCTGTCACAGTAGTGCTGAGGTTCATGTCCGCCCTTTCATCTCACCAAAGACACGTTTTAGATCACAACAGCTTCAAGCGTATATACTTTTTGAGACGAACCAGCAATTTTTCTCTTTCTACATCATTTCACGCCAATACTAAGATCAAGGTTACTGGTGAAAGTTTTTCTTTGCCACAGTAAACTGGGAGATGACACCGCAGCGTTTTGCTCCGAGCATACCACTATAAAGCATACTTTAAAGCCGGACACTGAAGGGGATAAAAGAATCACAGGCATAGAGAGAGCTTAGAGTACAAAGCACAAGAGTGAATGTGATATCCAAGACAGACTCCAGCACTTATTTACTTTCAGACTTAAATCATGTTTCATTCACCCTTTCTAATACATAGCCTTCTGGAGAGCATATTTTGCCTTGACCTGTTCCTGACAGAAGCAGCAGCGATAGCAGATTCCTGAAATAATTGTTTGTTTGAATCTGATATTTTAAAAGAATGATTTGATCTGGCTCGCAAAACCAGTCTGGACTGCATTTCCCAAAAGCATTGGGAGCCTAAGTTGATCATAAAGAATCAGTAACTGTTATCAGTAAATAGACCATATCAGGATATTAAATGTAACCATATTAAACTGAAAACGAGGCTGTGAGAGATAGACAATGGCATGCACTGTATAAAAATCCTAGATCAGTCATTTTCATAACTCTACTTACAAAACCGTTTTATGTAATTTTTGTGTACTGAAAGTAATTTTTTAGCTGAACAATCGGTTCTACACAATGTGTAGAACTACAACAAACTACTACAACAAACTCATTTACATTCCTTTAAAAACTATAGCGCTACCCTGACAAAGGTCTATTATTGCTTACTAAAAATAACGTTCGTAACAGGTTACATTATTCTAACACATCAGGTTATTTGCCTTTAGCACCGTGTTATATTATTTTGTAATAAAAAGTAATTAAATCCCTTTGTCCCTTCACTGAATTGATTATTCTATTATTCATCCGTGCGTTAGGGGGCGCTGTGACTAATTTGCACATCACCAGCGAAGACGACTGGAAACAACACTCGAACTGGCAGCAGTGTGTACATGAGGAGGTTTATATGCTGCTACAATGTGGCATTCAGTAAATCGTAAAATGTAGCTCTTCGGTTAAAGCCAAAGCCATTGAAAAACAGAGTTAAGACAAGCTTTGATCTCACGGGCGTTGACACGTGTCACATGGTTCATGGAGCTATCCAAACAAACCAGCGCTGACAATTCATTTGAATGGCTTTAAGTGGAATAGACAACAGCTTCACTTCTCGGAGTGTTGAACGATATCCTTTTAACTATCTGTGATTCTGTAGTCCTGGTTCTCTTGGTTTTATCAGCAGCATTTGACACTGGGGACTGCTCTTTTGTTATCTTGTTATCTAGAGACAGACGTGGGCCTAAAAGCTATGGTCCTTTAGTGGCTTCAGTCATTTTTATCCTTGAGAATTATGTTTTGTCAAACTAGGTGACTTCTCTTCCACTGTTGCTCCTCTCACCTGTGGACTCCCTCAAGGCTTGATATTGGCACCCTCCATTTTTTCCCTGTACATGCTTCCTCTGGGTTCCATTCTAAGAAGGCATGGGTGTCTATTCATTTCTACACTGACGATACCCAGATTTATTAACCTATTAAGAGAAATTATCCTTCAGCACTGTAGTACCTTACTAAAGTGCTTAGACGAGGTCAAACTCTGCCTAGCTCAATATTTTTTTTACGTTAAATGAAGCTAAAACAGAGGTGATTGTTTTCAGTCCTACTGATCATTCTCAGGCTACCAGCTTAGATCTGGGCAGCTTATTGGCCTTCAGATCTTCTTGTTGTGCGAAATCTGGGTGTCCTTCTTGATGAGTGATTTAAAATTGGACAAACATATCTCTTTTGTAATTGGTTCGTTTTTACCAACGCCGCTTGTGTCTAAAGTCAAACACTTTTTAAATTCTATGACGTTAGATAAAAAAATCTTATCCCCTTATGTGTACAGTATATACATATGAAATTATATTGAGAAAATCAAAGTAAGAAGATACAAAACAATACTAAAATGTTTAACTTTTGCATGTTTGGGCACCCATTGACTTGCAGTAAGGGATAGTTCAGCCAAGCATTTCTGTCATCATTTACTCACTCTCAAGTGATCCAAGCTTCTTTCTTCTGTTGAACATAAGGGTTTGGAGTATCTATTGAATGAAGCTTGAGCTCCAGTCCCCAATTCATTGTAATTGGCTGGAAAAGATTGACCAGCACCATCTATACCTGTATTTACTCCTTTCAAGTTCAACAGTAGACTGAAAGTCAGGTTGGAACAACATGAGGATGAGTCATTTTAATTTTGTGGGGTAAACTGTCCCTTTAACACCTTACCCTTGCTCTGCTGTGTAGGGGAAAGCACTCAGTCATGAGTTTTCATCTCTGGCATGCCTTGCGATCACCATTCCTGTGTGTCTACAGCAGATCCCATACTGTTGTTCTCATTTCCCACTGGCTGCAGATTCAGATTGCAAATGCACTCATGGTTACTCAAGAGAGCGTGTGCAGATGTCTTCGCTGTGTTTCTATCTTTCGTCTGCATCTGCCTATGTCCGTGCTCTAATGAGATTCTTAGAGGCCTGATTAAGCACACTGAGCTTGAACCTCAGCTGTGACAATGACAGGCCCATCCAGCCCTGGATGAGGACATGACCCGCAAAAGGGCAGCTAAAAGACAGTTCAATAAAACGACTGATCAAGAAGGATTGGCAGAGTCTTGGTGAAGGAGAGATAGAGAAGTTTCTCTTCCATTGTTGATCAAGGTCACTTTCCTTTCCGCTTGCTGAAGAACAAGTGTCTCCTGCCCTGAGACTTGATGGATGTCTCATTCTGGGCTGACACTATGGGCACCATATAAGAATAAATGCATGGCAAAGCCCTCAACACTAAAGCTCACAAGAGAGTTATGATCATTTCCAATTAAAAGTAATCAATTCAGTTGTCTTGGAGGAGTAATGGAAATTCATATTCTCAGAATAGGAAACCCCTCACCCTAAAGGTAATATGCTGGAAATTACTGTCCCTATTCATTCCCCAAAGCACCAGTGATTTATACAAAATACTTTAAGAGGTGGTGCTATTGTCATTAAATGCAAAGGACAACCTAAGGGCATCATGCATGGCTCATATGCACCGACAGCAGAACACATTCACCTTAGGTTCACTCTACATGAAGGTGTTTCTATACAATATGTGTGTTTTGAGATAAATACATTAAACACATACATTGCATATATATTTATTTTCAATTGATATGCTTGTTAATTTGTCTAGATTAAATGAAATACCCACGCATTTCCATATCTCTTTATCTGAAAGGTTATAAAATATTAGGTCAAGTTTAGGTTTGGTACATCATCATTATATTATAATATATATTCCATATTCCATATTATAATACATATTCAAAAACAAAGTTACAGCAAGACAGCATATTGCCAAGTAACTCCAGTTATATACAGTAAACATATAATCTTAAACTTTCCTTCAACACAACTGCCACCATATAAACCTCTATCCAAATTTACACTACACTTGCAATAGGTTTGTTCTCAAATAAATACTAGAAAGTAGTAAATTGCCAAGCAGGTTTCATTTCTTGGCACATTTAAAGTTTATTTCAAAGAAATGGCAATTTGTTCAAAGGCAGAGTGTCCTGCTGCAAACAAACCTTTATTCCTTGCCATTCCGTACTTCTACACAATAGGATAAATGTAATCAAATCTATTTAAGTCCAACACAGTTTGGGCATTAATGTTTAGTACACTGCATCATGGTTCTTTATCATTTAACCTTATTTGACACAAGAACTGCTCTGTTCAGAGACACTTGGGTGAAAAAACACCTAGTAATGTGTGGTTCTTCATTTTTCTTACAGAAACGAATGTCATGTATTTTTTTATTAATTAATTATATATACAGGTGCTGGTCATATAATTAGAATATCATCAAAAAGTTTATTTCAGTAATTCCATTCAAAAAGTGAAACTTGTATATCATATTCATTCATTACACACAGACTGATATATTTCAAATGTTTATTTCTTTTAATGTTTATGTTAATAACTGACAATTAATGAAAATTCCAAATTCATTATCTCAGAAAGTTAGAATATAGTGAAAAGGTTTAATTCTGAAGACACCTGGTGCCACACTCTAATCAGGTAATTAACTAAAAACGCCTGCAAAGCATTTAAATGGTCTCTCAGTCTTCTGTAGGCTACACAATCATGGAGAAGACTGCTGACTTGACAGTTGTCCAAAAGACGACCATTGACACCTTGCACAAGGAGGGCAAGACACAAAGGGTCATTGCGAAAGAGGCTGGCTGTTCACTGAGCTCTTTGTCCAAGCACATTATAGAGAGGTGAAGGGAAGGAAAAGATGTGGTAGAAAAAAAAGTGTACAAGCAATAGGGATAACCGCAACCTGGAGAGGATTTTGAAACAAAACCTATTAAAAAATATGGGGGAGATTCACAAAGAGTGGACTGCAGCTGGAGTCAGTGCTTCAAGAACCACTACACACAGACGTATGCAAGACATGGGTTTCAGCTGTCACATTCAATCCACTCTTGAACAACAGACAGCGTCAGAAGCATCTCGCTTCAAAAAGGACTGGACTGCTGCTGAGTGGTGCAAAGTTATGTGCTCTGATGAAAGTAAGTTTTGCATTTCCTTTGGAAATCAGGGTCCCAGAGTCTGGTGGAAGAGAGGAGAGGCACACAATCCACGTTGCTTGAGGTCCAGTGTAAAGTTTCCACAGTCAGTGATGGTTTGCGGTGCCATGTCATCTGCTGGTGTTGGTCCACTGTGTTTTCTGAGGTCCAAGGTCAACGCAGCCGTATACCAGGAAGTTTTAGAGCACTTCATGCTTCCTGCTGCTGACCAACATTATGGAGATGCAGATTTCATTTTCCAACAAGACTTTGCACCTGCACACCGTGGCAATGCTACCAGTACCTGGTTTAAGGACCATGGTATCCCTGTTCTTAATTGGCAAGCAAACTCGCCTGACCTGAACCCCATAGAAAATCTATGGGGTATTGTGAAAAGGAAAATGGGATAGGCAAGAATGCAGAAGAGCTGAAGGCCACTATCAGAGCAACCTGGGCTCTCATAACACCTGAGAAGTGCCACAGACTGATCAACTCCATGCCACACCGCATTGCTGCAGTAATTTTGGCAAAAGGAGCCCCAAGTATTGAGTGCTTTACATGCTCATACTTTTCATTTTCATACTTTTTACTTGGCCAAATCCTTTCTTTGTATTGGTCTTAAGTTATACTCTAATTTTCTGAGATGCTGATTTTGGGGATTTTCCTTTAGTTGTCCATTTATAATCATCAAAATTACAAAAAATAAAGATTTGAAATCTATTTGTCTGTGTGTCATGAATAAAATATACACGTTTCACTTTTTGAATGGAATTAGTGAAATCAACTTTTTGATGATATTCTAATTATATGACCAGCACCTGCAGCCTATACGCTATATAAAGCCTCCACTGTAGAAATGCTTTAATGTGTTGAGGAAAGCATGACCTGTCTTGATTCTAAGTTTTCTTCACCACCATACTGGTAGAAAATTCTCAAGATCTGCAACAGATATCTAGCTGCATTAAGTTTACGTTTATTCAGAGTGCTTTATTCATCCATCCTGGAGGGAGTGAGTGGCAGCGTTAAATCCTTTACTAAGGATGGAGTGTGAGCACCATCTGGTGGCTATAAAATGGGATTTATGAACAGTAAACTCAGAGAGAGTATAAAAGTTATACATTAAAAACACTTATTTTGAAGACTCCGACTTCCATTGCAGGGTAATTTGTTTTCTTGTGTGTTTGTATATTTCCCAAGAGACCTCGAATCGTGAAGATTCTCTGATCCTTGACAACTCAACTGGATTAAAGTTATTCATCAACATAAATCGTTTCGGTAACGTTAGATACTAAATATGTATAAATGCCGTTTTCGTTGTTCTTAACCGTAGATTTCTCAGTTTCAAGATACTAAGCTAAAACAACGCAAGTTTTTGCAATAATAATCATTCTCGTTATAACATAAAAACAGCAGCTTGTTCTTCCAGAAAAAGTTATTTCTGCCTTACTAAATATAGGGCCCATTTTAATATTTGGCTGGGCGTTTCTCTCAACCATAATAATTGTCTTACTCTAGCTCAACTTAAATGACATTCACAGAGGAGAAAACTGAAAATACAGCCTGCCCATGCAGATTTGTAATCATCAAAGTAGAATTTTGTTTTCTTTTTTTTTTTATTAGCATTTTTTCATGTACACTGCCTATTTTTGTCATGCATATCTCATTAACATCCAGCTCGTTTTTTAATGTCTATGAATGAAGCTCACGGCGGGAGGGGGCGTCGCCATTTTGTTTGTTTTAGTGAAACTGTACAGTGGGAGGAGGGTGAGAAAGGTACCCTAGATACGGTTGCTAAACACGGAAAGCTACTATAGGACCGTTCCGCGTAAGTACTTTCGGCGAAAACATAACTAAAACCGGATCTAATTGCATGCACTGGAATCATAACCATTCTATTTCATCATGCAACTTGCTAGAATATTCCATTCCCCCTCCCCTACACCAGCGACAAATGACAGACGCTGTGCAACATCACTTCTTTATTTTATCACTTAAAATGCCTTAATTAGCGCTAAAAATGATTTGTGTGGAGAATGCGTTTGCGTCTTTGCGCATACAAAGCCAAAGGAAAATCCGCACCTTGCGCGCGCTGCAGTACAAATTCCAGGCAGATGTTGATCTCGCGACAGCAGACCGTTAGCTTGTTAGCTTTTCTTTTAGCTTCCAAAACATATGTCCTTTTTGTTACATTATTAACATTTATTACATGGATCACACATTTCGTCGAATATCAAATATTGTAATCACACCACTGTACGAGATGAATAATAAAGGTGCAGGGGTGCGCTGATACTGACAGTCACACACCCATCTTTATGTATCTGAGGAGGGGATATTTTGGAAAACGTGACATCTAGATAATTATTTTAATAAAAAAAAAATAGAATAATTAATAAAATATAACTGTCAAATCATGCATTTTCACATTTCAACAAGTATAACAAAAAATACAGAACGTTAGTGTTGGAGGGTTATTTTTTTATAAATAAAAAGAAAGCAAGTTAAAAAAAAATAGAGAACGGCTACTGTTAGAGGGTCATTTTTATAATAATGAATTGTCTCCGAGTCAAATCTTTTGATTGAACCCTTTTCATCAGCAACACACACATTAGACCAGTTTAATAAAAAGCATATTGATTTATGATGAAATGCGTAGTAATGTAAATGCAAACTACAGTAAGTTCTGGACTTTATTTAAAGGTACTGCAACTAACTAAACATGGATACATGAAACTGCATGTGATTAGAAACTTAGCTGAATGTTGGTTTTATTTTATGATAGAATGAAATCATTGAATCTTATTTTTAGGATTCTTTTGAAACAAACCATTCAAAAGACCTGAGTGATGCTATTACCAGCTTAAAATTAAAGAATGTTTTTAAAGAATGTTCCTAAACGGTCTTCTCTTGTTTGGTCAGATTGACACAGTCCTGCCACAAACTCAAACAAACAGCAATGTTTTGATACCACCACAGACCCACAGTACTGAAACTTTCAGGGCATTAAACTATTTATGGCTTGGTTAAAGTTTTCTTTTCATATTAAGCAATTATAGAGGAACATTTCTAATAAAAAAAACTTCACCTTTTAGAGCAATCGAATGAATAATTGTGCCTAACAGCAGTGCCATTTTATTCTGCAGGATCACGCCCCCCTCCACCTCCGTGTGAGCAGGTGCAGGGACAATGTTCTACGCCCACTTTGTCCTCAGCAAACGTGGGCCGCTGGCCAAAATCTGGCTGGCGGCCCACTGGGATAAGAAGCTGACCAAAGCACACGTGTTTGAGTGCAACCTGGAGAGCAGCGTAGAGAGCATCATCTCTCCAAAGGTTAATGGATTCTCATGAAATCATGCTGTTTATTTTTTGTTATGTTTCTTGTGGATTCATTTTTTTTATTTATTTTTATTGTTTTTAAATGTCATGATCGAGCTTAAAATGCCTTATTTATTGTTTAGAGTAATAGTGTCATTCAGTCTGTAGTCCTAAAACCCAAACATTTAAGATTTCATGTTTGAGGTATGATTAGTAATGGTTACATTCACAAATTATCGTCACTCTGAATGAATCCAATCTGATTTTAGATTCTGAAAGCTCCATTTATATGAAATCTAAACATTGCAGTCCAATTCACTTACAGTGTTTCCTTCCTTTTTTATCCAATTGAGGAAATAGTCTGACTTAGGCATTCACATGCTCAGTTTTACCTGTGGTACAAATTATTTCAGATCTACACCAGCTGTAATATTTTGGTAATATTGAGACAGATTACAGTTGTTATTATATATTTTAGTAGTTGCATATATTTAGTAGCTTTATGTGTGTGTGTGTGTGTGTGTGTGTGTGTGTGTGTGTGTGTGTGTGTGTGTGTGTGTGTGTGTGTGTGTGTGTGTGTGTGTGTGTATTTTTTTTTACCTTTGGGTAATTTTGTGGTGTTTAATCATTTTTAAATATGTCTGTATAGTTTATATATATAGTGTTCCTGTAGCTCAACTGGTAGAGCATTGCGTTAGCAAGCAAGCGCAAGGTTGGGGGTTTGCTTCCCCGGGAACACATGATAGGTAAAAATTGATAGCCTGAATAAACTGTAAGTCGCTTTGGATAAAAGCGTCTGCTAAATGCATAAAAATATTTTTTATTTCTTTTATTTAATTATTTTAGTGCATCAGTACTAAATTGCATGCATGTAATACATGCAATTTTTTTTAATAACCCTGGTCAATCCAGTCAAACTTTTATTCAGCTCAAGCTCAGTCAGATGGAATGAAGTGTTCACACAAAGGGTTTTCTGTTTTTTTGGGGGGAATGTAAACATAGCTACTTTTTTTAGACCACACCATGAAAATCTCTTCAATGATGTTAACAGAGCTTATTTTATTCATAAATTCTTTCTGGGATGGCTTTTAAATTGACATCATGACTGAGCATCTCTATAGCAGCTCCATTAATTTGCTTTATTTGATAGGTGAAAATGGCTCTCCGTACATCTGGTCACTTACTCCTGGGTGTAGTGAGGATCTACCACAGAAAAGCCAAGTACCTGCTGGCAGACTGCAATGAGGCTTTTATTAAAATCAAAATGGCTTTTCGCCCAGGTAAGTTGTGGCTGGACTACATAAGAAGTTGGTCCTATGGTACTGCAAGAGATAATATTTTGTGGACTGTTTGACAAAGGTGTGGTCGACCTGCCTGAGGAGAACCGGGAAGCCGCCTACAATGCCATTACATTACCGGAAGAATTTCATGACTTCGATCAGCCTCTTCCAGACCTGGAGTATGTTCAGCTTTAAATGAGAGATATCAGAAGCTTAATGTCTAATAAGGTTGTTAGACTTGCATGCAATCAGTGTTGACCCTTCCTTGTGTTGTGGATTGCAGCGACATTGACGTTGCTCAACAGTTCACCCTGAATCAGTCGCGTGTGGAGGAGATCACCATGCGAGAAGAAGTAGGAAACCTCAGTCTACTGCAGGAGAATGATTTTGGTATGGCATGTACACATCCGTTTTGCTCTCGGCGTTGTGTTTTTATCTCTTTTTATTGTTTAAATTGATTATGCACTCTCATCGCATTGTCCTCATACAGTAGATCATTTCTAATACGTTTTCCTCAACAGCTGATTTCGGGATGGATGACCGAGAGATGATGCGAGAGGAAGGTGCATTTGAAGTGGACATCATCCATGGGGCGTCTGCGTCTAACCTGCTGCTGGAGTCAGAGTCAAGTAGCGGACAGATTGCTGACAAGTCCAATCACCTAGAGTACGACCAATACAAGGATGACTTTGGGGACAACCCTATGGAGAGCACAGAGGGAGGCATGCTGGGTAAGAGAGGCATCCATGAGCACCTTAGAAGTAAAAGCTACATTTACAAGCATCCGTTGAGACTGAGCCGGCTGCTTTCTGTACCTACAGTGGACAAGCTGCTCAGTAACGAGGATGGAGGTGGTATTTTCGATGACCCTCCAGCCATCGCTGAGGGTGTGATGATGCCCCAAGACCACGGTGGAGATGATGAGGATGATTTTGACAACCTTTCACGTAAGAATGCATGTAACATAATGATATATTATATATTACACATTTAGTACTATGCATGATCATTCAAAAATTGCATTTTGTTCAATAGCAGCAGGAGGTCCAGACAGTCCTGATTCTGGTCCTGTGGAGCAGCTGCCCACCATGACAGACCAGACCGAACAGACCACCCTAGTCCATAATGAGGAGGAGGCTTTTGCTTTGGAGCCCATTGACATCACAGGTCAGCCAGAACAGAGACATAGTAGGAATAGTGCACTAATACAGGGATCAACAATGTTTTCTGTTCCCTGATCGGATGGTTTCTGCTTTTAACATTACACCAAGGTAAAATAATCTAGCTGACTGTCATGAATAAGGTTTTAGTAAAAAAAAAAAAATTTATTGTGTTATATTTGACAAGGTATAAATATTATGTTTTTTATGTTTTATAATTATTTATTATCATGTAAATTATATTTATAATTATGATTATTTAATTATATTTAAAATGATAAACGAGTCACTGTGCCATCGTTTTACAATAAATGCTGATGGATTTTAAACTGTCCTTTCCAAAAAAAACTATATAAAAACTATCAAATAATTTCTTAGATTTTTTATGTGCAATAATCAGTGGTGAGGTAAGAGTTAAATTAGCAGGATGAGTATAAATAAAAAATCAAATAAAAAACTTTTTTTGTATACTACTGTCTTCAAAAACTTCCAACCAAAAATATAAATTGTTTCATCATTTACTCACCATCATGTCATTTTCTTTCTCCTGAACAAAAGAATGCAAAAAAAAAAAGATATAAAAAATAAATATTGATAACCAAACAGTTTTGTTTCCCACTGATTTTCATTTGCTGGTCTGTTCAATGGAAGTCAATAGGAGATAAAACCGTTTAGTTACCAGCGTTCTTCAAAATATTTTCTTTCTGTTCCACAGAAGAAAGAATGTCATACAGGTTTGGAATGATTTCAGGGTGAGTAAATGATGACTGAATTTTCATTTTTGGGTGAACTTTCCCTTTAACAGCATTTTGTCCCGGTCTACTTAAACATCTCTTGCAAACAAAACCTAATTTCGGTTATCTTAGATGCCCTTCATCAAACCATACTCTTACATTATTAGTGAAGGAAACCAAAGCAAAAAGAAAGAGGAAGCTGATTGTGGACAGTGTGAAGGAGCTGGACAGTAAGACCATCCGTGCCCAGCTGAGCGACTACTCTGACATTGTCACCACTCTGGATCTGGCTCCCCCGACCAAGAAGCTGATGATGTGGAAGGAAACCGGAGGAGTGGAGAAGCTCTTCTCTCTGCCAGCTCAGCCCCTCTGGAACAACAGACTGCTCAAGGTCAGGACAGATCTCTGGAACAAGCTGTGAGACTTTAATACAGGCTTTAGTGCAACAAAATGCATAAGTGGCCTCGGATATGACTGTTTTTGCCACTATTTTACTCATAATTAACCACTGAAATCTATTTGGACAGTTTTTTTTGTAGTCTTGCCATTAAAAAAATGTTTTTTCCCAATGAATTGTTACACAGATTTAAACGGCAAGATTATTAGAAAGCTTCTCTAGTTTCATCTGTCCTGAACCAGCTCTTCCTCTCTGTGCAGATGTTCACACGCTGCCTGACCCCTCTGGTGCCCGATGAACTTAGGAAGAGGAGAAAGGGTGGAGAAGCAGACAGCTTGGATGAGTTCCTCAAAGATCTGGAGAACCCTGAGGTGCCACGAGAAGAGGCCCTGTCTCAGCAACGAGACATCATTGGTAAGAGAGGCTGACACATATAGCACATGATACAAGTTTTTTACAAGACAATAAGTAATGGTTGGTGAAAATGCTGATTTTCTATAACAGGTATAAAAATATAGTCAAATACAAAACAATTATCTTATAATGTAACAACATTTGACAATATTCCTGTTTTATTGTATTTTTGAAGAAATAAATGCAGCCTTGGCCAGCATAAGAAATCTGACCTACTCCAGACTTTTTAACAGTAGTGCACTAGCTTGTTGCTAATGCCCATGTTCGACTTTCTGCAGACCAGACCATCCTGGAGGAGCCCAGTGTTCTTCAGTCTTCGGCCATGGAGGGCAGTCGCACGACCCTTGATGAATCAGTCATGCCTCCTCCTTCTGGACCCCGTGGACAAAAGCGCAAAGCTCAGGACACAGAGCCTGCCTTACCTGTGAGATTTGAAATCGGATTTTGAGTGCGGGATTTGGACCTCGCTGTATGTGGTTTGCTAAACTGGTTCTCTCGCTTATTTTTTCGTAGATGCTTGAGGATGACCGTTCCTCCATTGTGTCCACACGGCCAGTGAACATGCAGCAGGTGGACCTTCCACCGGAGGAACCAGGCAATATCTCACAGTTCATCTCTGAATTCGACCTGATAGGAGAGAAGAGCAAAGAGAAGAAGGATGATGAGGAGGAAGAGGAGGTGAGGAGGCTTTAACAAGCTCAAATTAGAGTTAAATGAGAATAACGGACATTATTCAAGACTGCAGTTTATTTTTCCGATAAGAAATCCTGTTTAGTACAGCCAAACAATCTGTAGTCACTTAAACTATTTCAGCACCAAGCATCATAATAGTACAGCTGTTTAGACACTGTTTTTGTGTATAATTTTTAATTGAGCTATTCCTGTGTATTATTTAAAGTAATCAGTTATTATAATTTATCATATGAGGAATTTGACTGTCTGGGCACTGGTTGTACTTGACTCCCATCAGATCACATCACTCAGTTAAATCTAAATTTGTGTTTAAAAGGAGGAGGAAGGTCAAAGTGGAGACCAGGATCAGGAGGAGAGGAGGTGGAACAAGAGGACGCAGCAGATGCTGCACGGCTTGCAGGTTTGGCAGAATTTCAACATACACTACGTATCGTGTTAAACAAGATCTGTCAGTGTATATTTAGTGTAATCTGAATCATACTATTATTTAATATCTATTAATACTCTTTTAATTCTTCTACTGACTGCTTCCTGTTATTTTCCACAGAGAGTCATTGCTAAGACCGGAGCAGAATCGATCAGCTTGCTGGATCTGTGCAGAAACAACAACAAGAAACAGGCAGCTGCTAAGTTCTACAGCTTTCTGGTGCTAAAGAAACAACAGGCAGTGGAGCTCAGGCAGGACGAGCCCTACAGTGACATCATCGCCAGCCCTGGCCCCAGATTTCACATTATATAGACTTTTATGGTCAACACTGGATGATTTTAATAGGTTTGTTTGTATATAATGTGTTATGTCTTTCTGTGTATGCGCATTTTCATGCATAATACATGTGCACTCAGTCTCGCATGCCAAAAAAAATTGTTTCTTTTAACAGTTTCTCAATACGAGCATGCACATTGGACAAAAAGGCTAAATGGTTCTGAATTGTTCTGACCTGGTTGAGGTTGAAAATATAATGCTTTTGTTCTCAAACTTACAAACTTACAGAAAAGCTTATCTTAGAAAACAGAATGGTCAGAATGGTGGCAGGTTTTCATAGGAAGGCACAATTGCTCAGCTGTTGTCATTCCATTAGTTTGTTGTGCTCACTTGCAAAGGCCTCGAGCCTTCAGTTTGTTTTCAGATGCTTCTGTTTCATTATTTAATGGGTGCCGCTGTTTTGCATGCTTTGAATTGCATGTTGACATGCAACATACTTGGGTTTACTTCCATGAAAGTATTTTTTTGTTGTTTGTTTAAATGTAAAAGAGTAACATTTTAGCTGCTCCAAATATAACAAAAATAATAGTTTGTATGTTTATAAAATATATATTGAATGAAGTATTGACCTACAGTGTGTTGTTTTGTTTTTATTGTATTTTTTCAAAAATCTACTACAGTAACTTAGTAAATGATTTCCCTAAATTCTCCCTGAGCTTCAGTGTTGTGAACGTTTACCCAAAATCAGCTTTAGTATTGCTTGTCAGCAAGACAAATGTTATATACTGTGATAGACGTTTGTTAAAATAATGTGTCATTTGTTGTAAAGATATTTTTTGTAATTGTGCAAGCACTTTTTAAAACGGTCCATAGGTCTTTGGTTTTATCAATGTTACCTGTGACAACTCTCTGTTTTGTATATCACAATAATTAAACACTTATCTGTTACATTGCAGTAAAGTCCTTTATTTAAATGCCTCAAAAACTGCTTGTTTAATTTAATATTGGGCTAAAAATAATATGTTCGTAACAGGTTACATTATTCTAACACATCAGGTTATTTGCCTTTACCCCTGAAGTGATATAACCGTGTTATATTATTTTGTAATAAAAAGTAATTAAATCCCTTTGTCCCTTCACTGAATTGATTGTTCAATTATCCATCCGTGCGTTAGGGGGCGCTGTGACTCATTTGTGCATCACGAGCGAAGACGACTGGAAACAACACGCGAACTGGCAGCAGTGTGTACATGAGGAGGTTTATATGCTGCTACCGAGAACAGGTAATGTCATATTTCTAAAAGATGTCAGCTCATTATCTGCTGTCATAAAACTGAATCTTTTCCGCCTTGTATAGATGGTTTAATCATGTTACTGCTGTAATGAAATTGAATGTAGTCAATACTGTCAGAAAAAGTTTGAATAAAAATGTATTAGATACTAAATCAAAAGAATGCGTTTATTTTTACAATTGCACATAATCAGAATGAACAACATTATACACTATTGTTGCATATTATTCCACCCATGAAAACCCTTCACAGTCGTCATGCACTTTGTCAGCGATGCTTGAGTTTGTGGCTCTCGAGGCCTTTATCTGCAGCTGGCCAGCAGTCGACACGCGCACTGCACCAGCGCTCACATCTCCCACTGCTGCAGCACAGACTCTCACAGAGACACAGCAGAGAGACGTGGAGACACTTCACAGACCACCAAGCTGCTTCACCACATGTCTATAATAAGCCCGATCTTGCGCATAAAAAGGGCCTGTGCCAATAAACTCTGCTGTGCATCTAATATCCAGCCAAGTGTCTCTTTCAGATAGTCAAAGACAAGTATAGGTATGTATTACAACTACATATTTACTTGCATGAGCATCCCTGATTGAATTGTCATGCTAATAATCTGTCTTGTGTTCTGTAGATTTAGATGCAGCTCTGCGTGTTTCTCCGCTTCAGGAAATCAGTGAGGAGGAAGCAGTCCAGATCCAAGTACCTTCTGCCCTTCCACCAGAATAAAGTAAATAAATCAGAAACTCTCACCAAACTGGTTCAGCTGGGTATGTTTCATTTCTTTAATATGTATTTTTTTATTATTATTGTTTTGGATGCCTCTAATCCTTTGGTAATTTTCCAGGTGTCACTGTCAACCTCTGGGAACTAGAACAGAGACCTAATGTGGGTTCCATGCTGGTTAGACTTGACTTTCATGGCAATGATGCACCCAGACTTTTCTTCCTTAAAGATTGGGGAGTTGAGGAGTCTAAACTGGGCCAACTGCTCACCAAAAACCCCTTCATCCTCACAGAAAGCCTGGACAACCTTGAAGCCAGGTCAGAAAGAGAATACACACACACACACACACACACACACACATGAAATAAACTGTAGTGCAACACTTTTTCAAACTAATTAGCAGCTTTCAGAAAGACTTGAGTCTTGACATGGCATTGAAACGTCTCAGACTGCCTCATGGGTATCATATTGATGCTCTAGTCCAGTGGTTCCCAACCCTGGGGTCGCGACCCCCACTAGGGGTCGCTAATAATTTTCGAGGGGTCGCCAGTCGCCAATCATTTTTTTTTTAAACAGCACGATAAATTAATTCTGATTAAAATAATTCTGAAAAAAAAAATGTAAAAAAATTAAATATGACAAAAAAAAAATCCTTAACGCCGAGAATTTTGCAACATATCGCGAGAGTGGGAAGATACAGACGTAACTTCGAAAAAAAAACGAGGCAAAGAGAAAATATGGCAAAGCGGCGAGGAGAAGATAAAAATGAATGCGCTAAAAAGAAAACAAGGCCTTATTTAGACAGTTATCTTGAATTTGGTTTCATTGAAGCGATGGACAAGGTGAGAATTGAGTGTGTAATCTGTGGTGAGAGACTGGCGAATGAAAGCATGAAGCCCTGCAAACTAATGAGACATCAGAGCACCAAACACCCACAGACGGTGGGTAAACCTACAGAATTTTTCCTGAGGAAAAAAGAACTTGTTATGTCAAATAGACCCCAGAACATAATAGATGTTTTTACAAGAGCTGGAAATGAAAATAGACAGGCAACGGTTGCATCCTTCGAGTGCGCTCTCTTAATTGCCCAATCAAAAAAGCCACACACCATCGGGGAAACTCTGCTCAAACCCGCATGTGTAAAAATGGCAGAAATAATGTGCGGGGCACAGGCAGCTTCAAAAATAAAAACTGTACCTCTGTCTAATAATACAATAAAGCACAGAATCGACAGAATGGCAAATGATGTTGAGAACACACTGATTGAAAAGTTAAAGATGCACCCATTTTCCATCCAACTTGACGAAACGTCTACTGTGGCGGATGAAGCAGTCCTCATTGCATATGTGCAGTACGTTGATGACTCCGAACTAAAGCAGGACATACTTTTGTCGACTAATTTGTCTACAACAACACGAGGAGAAGATATTTTCCACGCGATTGACACGTACTTCACAAAGAATCAGATTCCCTATAATAATTTAGTCGCATGCTGCACTGATGGAGCTGCTTCAATGATGGGAAAAAACAAGGGCTTCAATGCACGTTTGAAAGAAAAAGCACCCTACTGTCTTGTGTTTCACTGTATGATACACCGTCAAGCCTTGGCCAGCAAACACCTCTCTGATGAACTTAATGAAACAATGAAGACAGTTGTAAAGATCGTTAACTTTATAAAAGCCCGCCCGGTAAACAAGCGAATCTTTGCGGAGCTGTGTGAAGATGAGGTGCATCAGACACTCCTCCTTCATACCGAAGTGCGCTGGCTATCAAGAGGCCAAGTGTTGGTTCGTTTTATTGAACTAAAAGAAAAAATAAAAGAGTTCCTGAAAATGAACAATCAGAAGCTGTTTGACGAAATGACAGATGCATTTCTCATCAGAACGTCATACTTGGCGGATATTTTCAGCCTCTATAATGAAACAAACAAGCGCATGCAGAGCGCGGATGCAAATGTGCTGGAATGCAAGGAAATTATTGACACATTTGTGCATAAAGTGGACTTTAGGAGGAATAAGCTGATGAAACGAGACCTACACCATTTTCCATCACTTCTTAAACAGACCGGGGGAAATTTGCCTGAATCCTTGAGCAAGGAGTTCATACTTCACATGGAACGGCTACAGAAAGAGATGACGTCACGGTTTTCGGATGTTGATGAACATGTCGCTAAATGCGCATGGGTAATGGATCCATTCACTGCGCAGGAGGAGGACGTGGAGTATTTACAAGCGGAGGACGAGCTCTTGGATATCAAGTCTAATTCTCTTCTGAGGAGATTCTTCAATGAACACGGGTACAAACGGTTCTGGCTGGTGAAAGGACCTAACGTCGCACCCAAGCTTGCGCACCATGCTACAACCAGACTCATCCTGCCATTCGCCACAACATACCTGTCCAAGACTGCTTTTAGTTCTCTGGTAACCATCAAAACGAAGGCACGCAACAAGCTGGATGTGCACCATGACTTTCGTATGGCTGTCACGAAAATCATGCCTAATATACAATCTCTAGCCCTGGATATGCAGGCCCAGACTTCACATTAAATAGTCACATTAAAACAATTAAATAAGGGCTTTAATTCAACCAGGAACAAGAGAAAAGGCATGAAAAAACATAACTTACAATATGTAAATATTTATTATGCAGTGGTTATTGTTGTGTTTTAATTGGTGAATGTTTTTAGTTTTTAGAATGCAAAACAAAAAATACATTAATTCTCTGAATAAGTGATATTCATGTTAGTAAATTTTAATTTGCTTCTGTTTGTTCATCAGTTAAAAAGCACAGGCTGAAAACAAAAGTCGGTCATTGTGAACCCTTGCATGTTGTTACACGTTTAAGGTATAAGTGAAATGGATAGATTTGATATTTACGCTAACAGATTAAAATGTGCTGTTATTTGCTCAACGGGTTTAGGAAAATAAATGGAATCTGTTGTTGGAAAAACTCAGTAGTTGCAAGTTGCAGTTAATTGTTTGCATTCTGGTGTTATTAAAAACTTAAACAACTGACAGTCACATTAAGCTGATGTCTATACTGGTGTATTTGAATGTGGGGGGGGGGGGGTCATGGGGGTCGTTAAGATTTTTCAGTGTTAAAATAGGGGTCTCTTGAAAAAAAGGTTGGGAACCACTGCTCTAGTCTAAATAATTTGACATTTTCTTCTAAAGGTTACCTTACCTTTGGTCTTTTCATTTTAAGGGTGTCCTACTTAAAATCAAAGAAGTTCAGTAAGCAGTCTGTGGCTTCAGTGTTGAGAGACTCGACAAACGGCGTGGATTTTTCCAGAAGCAGTTGGGACTCAGTGCTGAGAAAGTGAAGTGGAATTATGTATATTTTTCAAGAAACAAAAAAAAATCACCATTAAGCTACATTTACCATGATTGTTTGCTTTAAGACCAGAGATGTTGTGAGACGCCAACCAAAACAACTATGTGGCAGTTTAGAACCAATTAAGGAGAATCTAAAGGTCTGTCACTTTGTTGGTTTGTTTTCTTTATTATATAATTGTGATATTTGAATGTGACAAATTAATTTATATCTCTCATCTAGGCTTGTGAACTGGAGTTTGGATTTGGTGGAAACGAAATTCAGCACATTGTGACCACTGTTCCTAAAGTTCTAATCGCTAATAAAAGAAAACTTGCCCAAATATTTGACTTCGTTCACAACACCATGGACGTTCCACACTCACTTATTGTGAAGTTCCCACAGGTACATATTGTTTAGTCCTTTCATAAACCAAGGCATTGTTCAGTTTGAAACCCTATGAATGCAAATTTAGAGTTTGTTTATAAATTTAGAGTTTTGATTGTATGTGGATTTAGGATGATAATTTAACTGAGGCACTTTGCATAGTATTTCCCCTCAGTCAGAAAAGAGAAATAACTGCTGTGTTCTGCTGTATTAAATGGTAAATCATGTCTGTGTTGTTTTCCATGCAGTGTAACATGAGTTTACTTTGTACTGTGCAACATGCTATTTAAAGGTCCTTAATGCCAAATTCCTTCACATCCGAGAGCGACACTTGTTTCTAGAGTACTTAGGCTGGGCCCAGTATCAACCATCTCAACCTAACTACACCACTTTGGATCACTTGGTGTTCCTGCCTGATGATGTTTTCTGCTCAGAAGTAGCATTGGCCACTCTTGAAGACTTTGAAAGATTTCAGAAAACATTGTAGATGTACAGAATAAATAATTTTTCATAGTTTGGTTGTATGAACACCGTTTTATAAATAAAAAGTTGAATTGGACATACCACAACCTATTCATTTTTATCATGTGATGATATTCCAGTTGTGTAAGTCAAGTTAAACAGGTCTAGATCTAAAACCTGATTTGCCATATATAAATTTTATGCGAAAAGCTGAGAAAATCTTTTTTTCTCCATTCTTTTTTTTTTTTTTGTGTGTGATTGTAAAGTTATTAATCTCATGGAAAAAACACATAGGAAGTTACTTTAATTTTGGTCTGTCTGACTTTTGCCTCTCTTTTTTAAAAAGATGAAGGTATTTGAAAAATAAGAGAACCGAATCTGATGGCTTAAAAATCCAGCTGTTGGAATGTGCTGCTCCAGTCCCATCAAGAGACATTTTGGTGTAGAAGCTTAAAATCTAGTAAACACTGTTTATGTAGCATTGCTACAAGAGACACCAACCACGGGGGGAAAGGAGCAGCTGGAGGTGAGTAGCCTATACATAAATATATATTTATCTAAGCCCTTGGTGCCTGACATTTTATTACAAAAATGTTTAAAATGTTATTTTTATCATATAATATGTAGCGGAAATACTAATTCTTAAGTAATGAATGTATTTAACTGCTGGAAATGTTTAGTAAGAGATTAAATAAAATAGCGAGCATTAGGGGGCGAAAAAGGTGAAGAAAAATTGTAAAAACATTAAAATATTTCTAAATTGTGACAGCCAATGAGCCCATGCTGAGAAAGCCGATTGCGTAATCAACGGACGAGACGTCACATATCCCACAATCCTGTGCTCCTTCCCTAGTAGTGAACAAAAATGGCGTCGAGGGCACCAGGTAAATTGTTGTGTTGTTTGTCTGATCCTTTGGGGAAATTGCGAGCGTATGAATTAGTTACCGTCATTTTAAAGAGTTAATTTATACCGTATCTGGTTTTTGTGGCACTCGAAAGTCTGTTTGTAGACGAGGTAGTTAGTTTTGTGGTGTAAAGCACTGATGTCCTCTACTGTGTCCCCGTCTGCGACCGCGGACTGTACGATACCAGGCGAAATATGACATTGTTCTGTTTCCATTCCCACATGTAACTTATAGTAACTGTTTATTTGTGTCCTAATTATTGTGAACGATGCATTGGGAAGAAACAAATGCTCTGTGGTTCACTTACTGATTCGTTAACTGGGCTCTTAAATTAATCTAATGTCACCGGTGACATCATGCTTATCAGTGAGATTTCTGCTATAAAAACCCCGTCCACAACAGTCATAAACACCGGATCCGTTAACCACAGAATACGTTCAAGTCATGTTGCTTTAAGCTGTGCTGGGTGGATATATTATCTACCTGTCTCGTTCCATATCTCTAATTTTGGATGTATGTTCCTATCCCTGTACAGCTGCGACCAGCAGGCTCTTGGTGGGCTTCAGGAAGTGGTACTACAATGCATGCGGTTTCAACAAACTTGGTAAGCGGCACTTTCTCTTTACCATGCAGACAAAGCATTGTTTAGAACTTGTGACCTTCATGGATTGATATTTACATTGAAACCTATTCATATAAGCAAATGTATACATTTCCATCTCATTGCATGTTATATAGGCTTGATGCGGGATGATACCATCATTGAGGACAGTGATGTGAAAGAAGCCATTCGTCGGCTCCCAGAACAAGTTTACAATGACCGAATGTTCCGCGTCAAGAGAGCTCTGGATCTTTCAATGAAACAACAGATTCTTCCCAAGGACCAGTGGACTAAATATGAGGAGGTGAGGAAGCATGTCACCTGAATGTATACTAATTTTAGCTGCTTTTTCTTTGTGTAGTGTCTAAAATATTTTAGGACCCACTTTTTTAAAATAATGTTCAAGTTTATCATATATTTTTTTTTAATTTTACATTTAAAGTGATTCATTTCATTGAAATAAAAAAATCCATGTTTTTTTTTTTTTACATTTAGTACAAACACAGATACTTGCATGCATGCACTCCTTTTAATATAATAAAAGTGAATGTGAACAGCCACTGAGTATCTTCAGTGAAAACGAGTCATAAGGAAGTTCTAATTTTATATTTTTCTGAAAAGGATTGTATTCTTCACCGTGGTTTTGGAAAATTCATTAGATATCATTTATGGGGGTTAACACGTGTTTATGTACATCTGCTTCAAATGTTTTGAAGAATTAATATTGTTCCCTGTAGGAAGTGCATTACCTTGAGCCCTATCTGGAGGAGGTTGTTCGTGAAAGGAAAGAAAAAGAAGAATGGGCAAAGAAGTAGAATGAGTGTGACGAGACTAAAGCTCCTTTATGGAGTGATGTCTGGTGTTGTATTTAAGATAAAATGTATTATGTGATGAGTCCCTATACTTAATAAAATTTCCTTTCTAATAGAAGTCTTCACATGCCTGTTGTTGTTGTTTTTCCTTTGATAAGAAAAAGTCATGATAATGTTGTTTTGTACAGTCAATAAATCTTTCAAAGTTCAATGGGATGATACAGTAGACTCCAAAGATAAGGCTATTTATTTAAAAACAGAATTACTTTAAAAAGACTAAAAATACATAGTGACTTTGACACTTTTCAAACATTCATACAGTAAAATTAACTACAGTTGACTTAAATAGTTCATCATTCATCAGTCACGAAAGTACAATCACACAAATAAATTCTGCATGGTATTTAATGGCATTCAAGTACTATTAATGCTTTACACCGCCATAAATGTATGTTTTCCTGTGGATAAAAATATAACTATAGCGTTTCAACATTACATTATAAAATCCAGGCCATAACTGCATATTATCAGATTTTCTTAACTATTAACAATTTATAATTTCTCATTCATTTGAATGGTCTCACTCCGTGTGTTGCTCTCTCCGTTGGGCAACACTGTTGACCGTGTCAATGAAGTTGTCTAAGACACCGCTGAAGGAGTGCAGCATGGAGACTCCCAGCTCATTGTTCGTCTCATTGATGTCAGGATCATAGGCTCCGAATAATGGCGTGCAAACTTCTATATGTCCTTTCCCCTCCTTCTCTAGGATGCCAATAAGTTCGCTTCTGGCTTGCTGGAACTTCTCCCTGTCGTAATTTATTAGCTCGCTTTCATCCAGTGGGTAGGTTACACCTTCAGGATAACAATCACGAGGGACGGGCAGCTCAACATATCTGTAAGACAATACATAATTACGACAAAAACAGCCAAATAGCTAAACAGTTAACAACAATGAACACGGGTTTATTGTACCTCAACGCAGGAAAACCCAGAGCCAGCATATTAAAAAGATTGTGCAGAGCAGCTGTGCTCAGCGGATTACCCAGGATCTTCAATTCCTCTAGCCTGTGACAGGGTGTCAGTGCCTGGGTGAGCAGATCCAGTTTGTCATCATCCAGTCCACACTCCTCCAGACCTACACTAGTGAGTGTGGCACAACAGCGATGCAGAAGCTTCCGGAAGGTGTTGGGGAAGAGGTCACCTAACTCATGACCACTCAGGTCCAGCTTTACTATGTGCTCACTGTGCAGGCTGTTGGCGAAGTAGGCCATGTCCAGTTCGTTAAGACTGCAGTTCGCTAACTCGATACACTGCAGCGGAGTGTTCAGTGGACTGGCAAAACAAACATTATAGTTAACTCAAAACACGGGTTTAGGAACTATCCCAATTAAGACTAAGAATCAAACTATAACACTGGAATTTACACCAATTTCAGTAAACAATACTATTTAATAAATCATGTTATATTATAAAATATTATGTAATTAGTTGAGCTGCATTGAGATCTCTGAAGAAAATTGAGTGACTGAGCAATAAATAAATAAATAAATTACCAAATGATCTATACATCAAGAAGTCTCAAGACTGCAATTATTTGACACAAAAATACAGTAAAATTTTAGTATTGTGAAATATTAATAATATTTAGAAAATTTATTTTATTCCAATGATGGCCAAATTGAATTACCAGCCGCCATTACCACCGTCTTCAGTGTCACGTGATCCTTTAGAAATAATAATAAAAAAATCTACATTAAAAACCACTATGTGGTTTAATTTTTTGTGGAAACCATAATATTGGTTACTCTGATGAAAAGGAGGTTCAAAAGAACAGTGTTTATTTGAAATATTTTGTTACATTATAAATGTCTATACTGTCACTTTATCAATTTGATGGAAGTATTAAATATATTTATTTATTTAATAAATGGCCTCAGAATCTCTTAACAGTAGTGTATATATATACAACAGGAAATTTATACTTCACTATTAAGTCCATATAAAGTCCCAGGTATATATTATTAAACATGCTACGTCTGCTTCTGGGGTGAATTAATATCTTATGTGTCAGCACCTATGAGACGTGATGTTTTGACTATCATAAGACATGTGTGTTGCTATTTACAGTAAATATAGAACATATTGTGTTGCCAGAGTCATGTTCTGACCTACTTTGAGTTTGCAATGGGACAGCTGTCGGCATACTAGTTACACAACAAACAACAACAACAACAAAATGCAAGTCATGGCTTGATGATGAACAGTTGATTAGACAGCAAACCATCAAATAAGACCGTCAGATCTTATATTTAAGTGAAAGTTACCTTATACACTACCATCCTAAAGGCTGGCGTGAGTTTACAAAAAAAAGTGTATCATGGTTTACACAAAAATATTAAGCTGCACTGTTTTCAATGTTGATAATAATAAGAAATGTTTCTTGAGCCCCAAATCAGCATATTAAGATGATTTTCTAATAGAATGGCTGCTGAATTCAGCTTTGCCAGCTCGGCAATACATAACATTTTTAAATATATTACAAAAGTTATTTTAAATTAAATAACTGTAATGAATTATATGAATATTTCATAAATATATTCATACAATATTTTTAACAGATAATTAAGACTTTCAAAAAATTACTGACCCCCATCTAGTGTATATATATATATATGACCAATGTGTGTGAGTTTAAATGGCAGCTGTGGTCACATTACCTCAGCAGCTTCCTCAGATGCCCTGTAAGAGTGGAGAACCCCAGACAGAGCTCTCTCAGTTCAGTCAGTTTGCTCATCAGCTCACCCAAAACTCCCATGAGGCCTTCGTCTTCCAGAGCCAACCTGTGTACATTCAAAGTCTGAGCAGGAAGCGTGATTGAGCGCAGCTGAGGGAACTTCAGCTGGGAGAGCAGTATCTCAATGTGTGGAGCGTCCAGATGTACATTGTGCACCACTTCCAGCTTCTGCAGGCTATGTGACTCCACCAGCTTCAGGAGGTAAAAGAGGTTCCTGAAGCTCAGTGAGTCCACACGCAGGCTTATGAAGTTCAGTTTTAACGGGCAATGTCTGTGCAGCAACACAGCCTGAGCCACCATCTCGTAGTTCCGTCCAGTAACAAAAGCATCCAAGCGGACATCTACCTCCACATCAAACGCTGAAGGTGCTGCTTGCCCGGCCTGCATGGACACCATAGTCTCGAAGCACATGCGGGTAAGTAGTTCAGTTCGTGCCCAACGGCCAAGAGTCCATCTGCAGGGACAGACCTGGTGTTCTATGTCTTGCAGACCATTTAGATCCACCACACGTAGCATTTTTTTATACAGGTTTGGAGCTTGAATCACATAGTCCCTCAGACCTGTGAGAATGGCCTCCAGACAGAGCCTGCAGGTGCGGGACGTGAGATCATCTGGACAGTCCACTGTCCTGCCCAGTAGTTTGCGCAGGTTGAGCTCTATCAGAGGCCATCTCTGGACCAAGTCGTGGAGCACTGAGGCCTCTTCACGCAGATAGCTGGCTTTGAAGAGGATTGGGTAGAGATTGAATGACAAGTACTGGAGGTCCTTACATGCATTTGGGCCGGATTGAACAAAGCCCTCAGCTGCTGCGAACTTCAAGCTCTTCATGGCTGTGTTTGTCAGCTCTAAAGATCAGGGAGTCTTCTTGAAACTGTCAGCCTATAGGAGATGTGGAGTGTTTCTTCTGCCCTCTTTCAACCAACATATACATGTGTGTCAACCCAAGAACAGAAGAGTGCTGAGCGAGGGCATGTAGAGGGATAATCAAAAGGGGGTTAGTTATTTATAGAAGCAGCTGTCTCATACTCTCATGAATAACAGACAGAGGTTAAACAGCAATTAGATTTGGGATGGCTTGAAAGAAAAAAGAAGTCTCTTAAGTGTGACCATCAATGGTTCCATTCTGTGGCTGTGGGAAGAATTTGGTATTTTCTGGGTTAACCATTGAGAATTGTGTTGAATTAAGTCGCCTGACTATCAAACGTAATGGTAAAATAAATATATTTTTAAGCCTTATTTTCAAGATTCCTGAAAAACAAGGTAAAAGGAAAAAGAAAAGCATTTTATTCTTAAGGTGCTGCAAAATGTCTCACGCATCAGGCACTTTAAAACCAAACAATGTTCTTTGTCAATGTGCTAAATTTGGATGACCAGCTTGGTGAAATATGAGTAAAGTTTATGTGGGGAACGTCTTATGGAGCCTCTCAAAGAACATGATGATGTTTGGAAAAAAGAAATGGGAGTAAAATTTATATTTTTACTATGCTTGCTCAAAAATTGTGAAGTGTTCATCAGCATATTTCCTTTCAGATCTTTCACAATGGAAATTATATGTGGGCGGGAAGAAAATAATTTTAAGAGCAAATGCAGTTTATCAGGGACTGCAGTTTTGTAAAAGAATGCAAATATTTTCTCAAGAGGGAAGCAAAGGCTTTGTTTTGTTTTTCAGGGGAAGTTTTGCAAGTGAATGCAAAAACATTGAAATCACTGCTGTCCAATGATTAATAGATCCAAAATAAAAGTTTTTGTTTACATAATATATGTATGTGTACTGTGTATATTTATTATGTATATCTTAATACACATACATGCATGTATATATTTAAGAAAAATATGTTGTTATATATATATATATATATATATATATATACATACGTACGTATGTATGTATGTATATATATATATATATATATATAAATTATATTAATATAAATTTAACCATGTAAATACATGTAAATATTTTCAAAACATACTGAATGTGTCTGTATTTTTACATACTTAAATATACACAGTACACACACATGTATTATGCAAACAAAAACTTTTATTTTGGATGTTTGACAGCACTTATTGAAATTAAAATTGTATCTTCCTTCCCTTTAAAGGCTCCATGGCTTTTACACTTGCCTTGCGAACTGTTTCCAAAAGAATCCTCACATTCATGAGTTTGGTATGAGGACGAATACATTCTCACACAGATACAGCTGGTCATGAAAATACCGTATGTCACACATTTTTCACAAAGAGAAAGCTGATTGGTTTTAAAATTAATGTGTGAGTAGTGCTAGATGCATTCCTATACTATTGACAAAGGAAAACAGATCCTATTTTAAACTCGCAATCACATGGATTCCTATTGAATGGTTTTCGCCCAAGAAAATTAACCTACTTATAGTAAATGTGAGCCCTTCAAAAAATTTTATCGTTTCTGTGATTTTGTTAATTGTATAATAAATGAAAAGAAAACTTTTTATATTTTCTAAAGAATATAATTTGAATAGTGAGTGCTAAAGTTAGAGGCTCAAATAAAGATGGAAGATTTATATTACATATATAAAAAAAAATTTTTTTTAGAATTAACCATATACTAACATGATATGTTTTCCAAACCAAAAAAGGAAATTCCTCCAAATGCACTAATCTATGAATGAAACCAGTTTGGAATATTCCGTTTATAACCACATAGAGGCGCTGCATACCAACGTAATGAATGCAGACACATTCTATCCATTATTTTTGTTAAAAAAATTATAGCACTGCTTATGGGCAGGGGTGGTTCTAGACCACAGTAACTGGTGGGGTGGGGCTCTCATTCTTGTCATGTGACACACAGCAGCCCAAAATACCACTGTATGTATAACTGATATAGGCTTATGTCCCTATTGAAAAAAAAAAACAAGAAATACCATTACAGACATTACAAAATATCAATATCAAACAATATCAAAATACCAAACTATTAAAAATAGTTTTATATATATATATATATATATATATATATATATATATATATATATATATATATATATATATATATATATATATATATATATATATATATATATAGTTGCAGTGATTTTGCCAAATAAGACATGTTGCTGGATCAACACCTTTTGATGATCCTGGATCAACATTAGTCTACCAAAAATAGACTTAACCCAGTCCCAGTCACTATCCCTAAACCTAGCCCTATCCATATTTTATTCCTAAAATCAGTGGAAAATGATAGCTGATTAACAACGGCTTAAAAGAACCTATTCTTTTAAGCCGTTGTAAGACTGCATTTATTCAAAATAAAAATAAAAATAATAATAATAATAATAATAATAATAATAATAATAATAATAATATGTATTCCAATAATATATTTTCTTTACTATCACTTTTAATCAATTTAACACATCCTTGCTGAATAAAAGTATTGATTTTATTAAAAAAAAATTACTGCCCCCAAATTACTGACCAGTAGTGTATATTATTACAAAATATTTATATTTTAAAAACATAGCTTCTTTTTTTTCTTTTTATTCATCAAAGTATCCTAAAAAAAAAAGTATCACATGTTCTGAAAAAATATTAAGCAGCAGAACTGTTTCCAACTTTGATAATGAATCATCATATTAGAATAATTTCTAAAGGATCATATGATAATGATCCTAAAAATTCAGCTTTGCATCACAGAAATAAATGATCATTTAAAGTATAATACATTTTTTAAAATTATTTTAAACTGTTATAATATATCATGATATTAAATTTTTTTCTGTATTTTTGATCAAATAAATGCAGGCTTGATGAGCAGAAGAAACTTCTTTCAAAAACATTAAAAATAGCAATGTTTCCAAACTTTTGCTCTGTACTGTATATATATATATATATATATATATATATATATATATATATATATATATATGTGTGTGTGTGTGTGTGTGTGTGTGTGTGTGTGTTTTCTAGAGCTATTACAGTAACATCAATTATATTTTAGGAAGCTTTAAACAGTCTTCTAGAATTAGAATAGAGTAAAACTGAATAAAACTGAGCTCAACAATTTTCACTGGCCTTCTTGCTAAAAAGCAGAGAATAAATATTAAGCTATCACCTTCAGATTGAGAAGTATAGTTCTCAATTCCAGCCAGATCCAGATAGTGATTCCTACGTCCTGTGTTTTCATCGGAGTAGTGCTTCCTCTCTGAAACACCCAAGTGATCAAGTTCAGTTGTCTGACAGAAGAAAATCATGAAACACAAATCACATTATTAAATGTTGTACCATAGTGTTGGTAACTGGTGTTATTGTTAACTAAAACTATTTTTTTTTTTTAAAGTTTCATTAATTGAAATATAGATTAAAATAAAACATTAAATGGGACAAATACATTTTTAAAATGAGAAATGTTAGCAAATAGCTGAAATAAGCTATTTGAATTTAAAATTAGCACATACAATTAAAATAAAAAATTAACTAAAGAACTCAAATTAAAATTGAAACTAATATAAAATATTAATAAATACTTTATTAATTAACACATTTTAATTATCATTTTGTTATAATTTTGTTCCATTGAGTAAATACTTCTAAATTTGTTCTCCTGGATAAATAAAACATTTCTCATACAAATATCTCTCAAGAAAAACATGATTTACTTATGACAAAAAAAGAAAAATCACCTGATCTGATATTGAAGGCTCTCTGCAGACC
The DNA here is from genome assembly GCF_023724105.1 of Carassius gibelio. Taxonomy (NCBI): domain Eukaryota; kingdom Metazoa; phylum Chordata; class Actinopteri; order Cypriniformes; family Cyprinidae; genus Carassius; species Carassius gibelio. The sequence goes on along the minus strand of NC_068389.1, from coordinate 17,816,553 downwards.
GTATTGCATCCTCCATTGAATGTGAGTAACACTGCATTATAAATAGATTAATTTCAGCAGAGCGATCATACACTGCCTTAACCGAGCAGACGAGACCATGTGTTTATCATGACCGGTTCGGTCTTCACCTTTTCTGCTGGTTAATGGAGTGACACTCAGCTTCACACGCAGGGTTGTACCATTGCTAAGCACCAGCTGTTTGACTGACGTCTCAACCACTTCACAGATCGACTGCATCAGGCTCAACATATTCTGCAACAAACACCACAAGAGAAACTCAATAGCTCAATGATTGCTTAAAAAATATATAAAACTTTAAGAGATGGTAGGTCTTCTGTCGATACTGAGCTTTACCTCTGGTTATTTTCCCATTGTTGTCCAAATCATACAATAGAATCATCCACTCTTGGCGACTTCCATCTATGACCGACACATTACACTCCTTGTTCTTGTCAACAGCACAATGATGGAAATATTTGCAATATGTTTATCGGTCAAGATATCTTACAGCTCAGAAAACAACTCTTCAATTTTGAGTAAAGTTTTAGCAAAGCACTCTTCACCAATGCAGAGACGCTGCAGTGAATCATCTTAATAGCACAATGACTCTTTGTACTCTTATTATCATTTAGGTGGGCTTAGGAACATTTCGGGGTGGCTTCAGCCCCCTTAAAATAGGCCTAAGGACGTCCCTGCCGGAGACTGAAAGAAGTGAGAATTTGCACTCGCTCGCTGTGGAGGAAGCAACTCGACCTCCTCTCCCTTTGACCATTTGCACCTTCTTCAGTTTAACCCAACCCACTTTATATATTCAACAGCCTGGTCAAATATGCATGATAATTCTTATCCATATTCCTAAAACTACATTTTCGGTTTATTTATTTATCTATAATTTCTCCTCTTCAGAGATATTCTTAAATCTTAAATCTTGCAATTTTCAGCAGGCTCTTTAGAATGATCGAATGTTTCCAATTAAACACAACAATCTTTTCAGACCAAATATATTTTTTAGTTTTGAGACTCCTAAATGCAAAAAAAAAATATGTTTTTAAAAATGTTAACTATACTGCATTTCGTTATACAAAATAACAGTCACAATGCTTTTCATCACCAAGATGGCGCTACAATGTAGTTGCTATTTGATTGATGTCTTGAGATACAACGTCACGAAATAGAAAGGAGATCTATTTTATTCTCTCTCTCTCTCTCTCTCTCTAGTGTTATCACACTGGTTACTGATCAAGATAATAATCACAATAACTTTTCAACTATAAGATAGAAGCCTCACTTCCCAGTACGTGCAGGGAGATCAGAGCAGATGAAATATGTAACAGTGAAACAATTAGACGACATTAGATTAAAAATGCAACTGCTATTTTTTACTCTGTACCTGTTAATCTAAGGAAAGAAATGCTCTGAAAAAATAAACTGCAAGGGAAGAAAGGTGCAAGTGCTGTACTGGATATATTAAGAATCAAACATCTTACATGCACGTGCTTCCTTTGAAGTCTGCTTGACCTACAAATCAAGACAAAAATTTGAGCCACTAATTCCACATCATAGAAAGTATAATTTACAAGTGAACTTACCTCTTACCAAATCACATGAAAAGTAAAAAAAAAAAAAAGAAAAGAAAAGAAAAAAAAGTTCAGAATTCAGTTTGTTATCATATAAAACGTTTAAACATTAACATCTTTTCAGCTTTTAGTTTTATTTGCACACAGAAATGTGTAGTAAGTTAAAGGTGTAGCAGGCTTGTTGGAGACCCTGATCTTTATTCAGAAGAGCAGTAGTTGCAGTTGTGCTTGTTATGATTCAGTTTTGGATCATTCCTGTAGTTTAGCAGCAACCTTTTCTCTTTGCTCCTTCTCCTTCCGTATTTTCTTCACCTCCATTTTTTGGTCTTATACTCTACCTATGTGAACAGAACAAGTGGCACTTTTTGGAGAACAGTGCAGATCAACAACTTCATCCGGTGAAGGAGTGAGGCTCAGAGGAACCACCAGTTTGGGAGGGTCGGAGAGAAAAGAGTTCATCGGGTGCTGGAGTGGGACGTGGAGGAACAGCCAACGGTTAGGAAGGATCCACTTGAAGAGGAGAACATGGCTGAGACTCTTCCTCAGGTGCAGGAGCTGACTTTTGTGGACATGGGCGGTTTGGTTACTGGCGGCAGGGGCTTGAAGCGAGTGGCTGGTAAAGTGAGGTGTTCAGAGACACTCTGAAGCATTGGAAGTTCTCCCTCTATTGGCTTCAAGAAGGAAGATCACACTGGAGGTTTGACCTCCACAAGAAGTGGAGTTGGCTCAGTGGCCATTTGTTCTTTCAGTTTTCTCATCATCTTTTTCTTTTCTCCAGCCTCTCTATGCTCACTTCCTCCACCAATTTTTCTAGACTCTGCATCTTTCTGAATTTGGCAGACTCTCTTTTTTTCTGATGCACATGTCCTCTCTCCTTCATCTTTTCAAGGCTGAGTGTCTCTCTCACTTTTTCAGCCTTGTTTCTGTGACTTCCTCCCTCATTTATTTCTCTCATTCTTCACCTTTCTTTTTACATCTCTTCTTTTTAAGCCCATTCTTGTGCTGCACACTGCTGGTGTATCCCTTCTGTGCAAAAAGTGAGCAAAATGCTGTCTAAATACACTGCTGAACAGTGCCATTGTGAACACTGAATGCTGCAAGTGAATTCAGTATTTGTCATCAATATCGGCAGAAAGTCACAAAAGTATCTTTCCATCTTTTTACTCCTAACACACCAACAGACGACAAGAGTCAGCGCAGCAATTTAGAGCTGCCAGAACGAATCTCCGTTATTATACGGTGCTGGCTGGCGCTGAGACAGAGACAGACGCGTTCTTACAGCGCTGTGCATTAAAACCAATCACACGGGATTCTGTTGAGCTTATTAATGCACTGACCAAACAGAGGGGTTCAGATGAAAGTTTTGTTCAGGTTAACGTAGTTGTTATCATGCAGATATGATCAATTGTTTGTTTTTTAGGTTTCTGTAAGAATGCTATCACAGCTAATAAATGACTAAAATAATTGTCCATTTAAAAGAAATATGATCTCAAATTCGAAAACAATGGATAATCGTTCTTACCTCACCTTACTCTGTTGTAAAAAAAATAATAATAATTAAAAAATCACTGGAGGCCACTGTTTAATGTCATTAAATTTTGATAAAGCAAGTACTGTATATTTCATTAGATTTTTTTCATGAACCACAAAAAAAACAAAAAACAAAAAAAACACAGTAATGCACTTTAAACTTTTAATCCGAGCAAACCTTTTCCAACACTTTCTGTTTATTGGCTACACATCATAAAACTGGGAATGTATCAAGTATAGTCTAAGTGCTAATGACATTAAAAACATTAATGTTTCCAAAAAAAGGGTTGTAAAACCTGCTCATGACTACACAATAGGATTTATTCGAAGGTCAAAAATGAACAAATTGACCACCACTTTCAATGTAAAATTTTCTGAGAAAAAATGTAAATAAAAAAAAAATACATGAACTAAATACACCTACTGTAATCACTAACTTTACATCATCTATTCTTTCTTTCTCCTTATATCACACATTTCTAGACATCTTTCTAGAGCCATAGACCTTTCTAACTGTAATGTTGTAATAGAAACAATCAAAACATGGCAACCTGTTCAGTGTAATACAAAACATGAGGCTGCTGTCAACATGAACCAAAAACTATCCAGTCTGAATAAAGAAACATAATTTTAAGCAAGTGAATGTAGAAACTGAATTTTTAGCAGTTCATGAGTACGTAAGGTTAATTGCATTTGATTGCCACAGCAAGCACGAACATAATTAGGTAACGTATATAAATAAGAAAGTACAAAAAGGCACACTGATGAGCACAGTAGAATTAATGAAAAAAGAACGAAAAAAAAACAAAAAAACAATCTCTTCCCCACATCTAAGACTTTCCAAAAATGATGTATCAGAAATAGAAATCAAATACCTATGACTGTTAGATTAATATCCTGGTTTAAATACACTTTAAGATTTAGTATCGACAGTGTTAAGACTTACATTTTAAATGCATTGCTTTTTTGTACAAACTAAAGAGATGATGCAGTAACCGATAGCATGTCACACATGCGGTCTATAAATCTTAAGTTGTATTTAACCTGCAATATTCCTTGAAAACCTTCTCCATTACTGCACAGTATGTCTAATCAGAGAGGGATGTGATTGGCATTCTGCAAAGTTTTAATTTCATTAAAGGTTTAATACGTGTCAGTTTGGCCACATATGCCATATATGAGAATAACTTTCTATGTATATGACTTAATGTCGACACACAAACAAAGTCTTTGTGCATGTATGCGTTAGCCATGAGCCCAAATGAAATCCACAACACGGAATAATCAGAGGTATTGTGTAGGAGTCACATTAGATAAGGTAATAAATGTCAATATTTTCAGGAGTGTAAATATACATCCTTTTGGCAAAGAACAAGGTCTTCTGCAAACTGTAACATTTTGACTCCTCATTAATAACAATGAAATGTGTACTGTGTACTCTGCTTTTGCATTAAATGAAAGGAACATTAGTTTTTTAAATAAATTAACAAATTGGCATGGCTAAATAGGAGAGCTGCAAAACTGAAAAGCAAAATAAGGCAAAGAACTCATGAAAGGCATGAAGTTTTTATCTTGAATCTTATCTCACAATTTTTCACAATAACTGCAAGAGCCAAGAAACGTTGATGGTTTCATGTATCTTCTCCTGAACATAAACATTCTTTTTCTTTTCAGAAAAATATAACTGTCAAGTCAAATATTCATCCATTTAATTTCTGTTCATTTGAACTTAAAAGAAAGAATGAATTTCCAATCTTATACAGATGGAGCTTTCTCTTATGGCACCCACCCGCAGCAAGATTTCTAGAGATGGCCAAAGTGCCATCGAATGGTTTGAAACAAACACCTTGGAAATCGTAATCGACATCTCATAACTGGATCTTCCAGTGAAAATGACAGACTTCTCTATGATGAATTATGTTTATTTCTCCAATCATTTAGCACGCTTGCAATCGATTGCAAGCTCATATTCAGAAGTGCTTCCATCCGATCAACACAACAATGGATATAACCAAGGCCCAACCTAATATTTTGTTTTTCTTTCAGATGGACACCGCGATATGGAAGAAAACACCTGTCGCTACTTCCATTTCATTGTGACTTTAATACATCACCACAGTCACTCATAACAGTGTTCTCATGTGCACAAAAAAAGGTTGTTACACAAGATTTCCACCTGATTACTCACAACAGGTATGCACATAAATTTGATCTCACCGTCTTTCTAATGTTAATAAATCCAGATTATTCGACATAAGCTAAAATGAGCAATTACCATCCTAACCTTCACCATTCAATGGCTTTTTAAATATAAAATCACAATATTTTTATGTAGAACCGATTCCAGATCTTTAATGCTTTTCATTTTTTAATGCTAAATTTTTGGGGTCTCTTAGTTGTTCAAATGTCCAATTACATGTAAAACCTTTCGGCTTAAACCATTTTGTGTTTCTAAGGCCACCAGGACTGATTCTTAGTTGTTTCTAAATGTTATGCTAAAATGTTGAAAAAGAAAATCCAAGTGCTAAGATATGAATGAATTTGGATTTCCGTTCAAAAACAAACACAAAATACAGTTAGTGAATGAGACGCACTCTACTCTCATCAACTTAAATCTGACCACGTTTTCTTGTTTCTTCCACCAGACGCTGTGCAACACACAACCGAGACGAGACCCATCTGACCCCACTGCACCTTTTTCACTCTTCTCCATTTCTGAACGTGCAGTTTTGATTTTATTTAGTGTTTTGGCACAATAAGAGCACTCAGTTGGTAAACAATAATTGGACTTTTTCCTCACACGAGGTGCACTTCTTCCTCCCACTCTAAAGAGAGGTCAGTTACCTGCGGATCCTGATCAGTACTGCTCTCAGGACGAACCGTGTTAGTGAGATCTACACTGCTGCCCATACCCTCCAAGTCTGGCTCTGCTTTAGGAGGCTGTGCATCAACACATTCCAGCTCCAAAAGTTGCGATGCCATCATGTCTGCGCTCCTCTCTTTCAGTAGCGATAGGGAACCCTGCTCAGGACTCCCCATCTCATTCTCCTCATCCTGGGCTTTGGCAGGTTGTCCCTCTCCAAAAATGGGAGGCTCAGGACTGGCATCTGAGGTGGCTGAGGGAATCAGTGCAATGCTCTGTGGATTCATGTCATGGAACCAGGCCATAATGTTGCCAAGCAGGTTGGCATTGGTGGAAGGGTCCAGGCAGTCTGGGTCACTAGGGGTGAAGGCGTTACCCAAGGCATCGGGGTAGGAATTCATGTTAAAGGGTGTATAGTGGCTGGTAATGTTGCCCAGTCTCATAAGGCTGTCTCCCAGCTCTAGAAGCTCAGAGCTGCTCATGGAAGCTCGGGGGTGATCCCCAGTATGGGGGGCAGAATCCAGTCTAGAGGGCAGAGAGGAACCACTGGCACCTACAGAAGAATCGTTACTGAGCACATCCTGAGGCTCGGGGTCCAAGGCCAGCCTGGACTCCTGTAGGGACAGCTGAATAGCCAACAAAATATTGGGGTCATCCTCATCCAGAGACCCAAGTGCCTGAGGAGATAAAAAAGGGTTCAAATTCTCAATACATTCTCATTGACTCATTTTAGAGTGAAGGAACTACACCATCGTTCAAATGTGTGGGGTCAGTAAGTTTTTGTTGGTTTGTTTTAATCAATTATTACTTGTATTCAGCAACGATGCATTAAAAAGCGAAATTAAGACATTAATAATGTGGCCTAATATTACCATTGCAAATAAATGCTGCTTTTTAACCTTCAATTTATCAAATAATTCTGAAATAAATACATCACAGTTTCCATAAAATTATTAGGGAGTGTTTTAAACATTGATAAGAAATGTTTCAGCATGTCAGAATGATTTCTGAAGGATCATGTGACACTAGAGACCGAAGTAAGTAATAATCATCTTATGGTGAGCATTGGAAACTTCTTTCAAAAACATTAAAATAATCCTACCAACCCCTAATTTTTCAATGGCAATGTATGCTTTTAAATGTTGGTTCATGTTTAAAATGGCATATAAAATGTCTTCTGGTTTATGGAAATGCATGAACTATTTTGTTTAATTTTGCTAAATTTAGATGCCATTTTATAGTGAATTTGACAAATGAAAATATGTTTAAATCGAAACAAATAATTGTGCAAAAATGAAAGCATCACATGTTAGAAAATCTATAAACCGTATATTCACCGTGGAGATCCCATGTCTTTGTGTAATGCCTCCCTCATGTGTTTCTGTAGACACAAATTGGACATACATACATTTCTAAGTAAACGTAGTAACACTGACATAAAGCATCTCTTTTAGTTATTTCTATGTGGGGTCATTATCGGTGTCAGGAGCTGTACCTGAAGTGTTGTCACTAGAGTCATGTGGTTCAGGGGTGTTACTGCGGAGGCTGTGCAGTCGGAGTAGGTCTCCTCTACGCCGCTGCCGGTGTCTCCGTCTGTACTGGAACTCGGAGTATTCCTGCAGGAACCATCACCCTCAGTTTAATTACAATAATCCATGGTCTCTTGTCAGGGAGCAGTAATTAAATAATGGACAGATCATTAAAAAAATGGACAGACTCTCACAGGGATACTGATTAGCTTTAATATTACAAGCAATGAATAAAATGCCTATTTGAGAACTGTGGCTTGTGTCTCTAATCTACTACTAATATGGATTAAAATAAATTACAACATATATGGACACATTTATGTCACATTTAAAAATGTATTTCTTGGAATTATACTACAAAATGTCGAACCATCGTTTTATTGTTCACTAAAACATGGTTTTAATGAAAATGTAGTAGAGCATGCTTATGGTTGATACAATTAACTACACCGGAAGTTATTCTGCAAGGACACTTGTATGAATTCACAACAGTTTAGAAAGATGATGTTAGTATATCTAATATGTAATTATCCATTGCAATGCAATTTTTACTTTTTAAGTGTGATAGAGTGTCCAAATCCTTTTTGAGGCCACTGTATTTATACATTAAAATAATAAAAAAAAAACATTATATTAGTCTTGAAGTTGTTAGAAAGACTGAATGCAGATCATTCACACAGGCAAACTGGATGCATGACAAAGCAACCTACAACAGTGTCCACATTTCAAGAACGGTGAAGTTGACCACAGGACAGGAATTCTGATTTATTTAAGAATTTGAGTCGAGTAACGGCATAGTCCTTTATCTGGAATATTCCAGGAGATGACCAGCCTTAACACCGGACTGCATTTACTTTAACAGCATAATATATATAATGTCAGAGGACATATGAATGACTATGAAATGAATGCTGGACCAAATTTTGTCTTCAGCAGTACCTGCGGCTGGCCTCCTGGATTGTAATTGCTCTCACGCTGTGCATTTGACCCCCGTACTGGGTGATTCCTCACCATCTTTGGACACAGAACGAGATTCAGTGACTGCTAGTACTTTACAGTAACACACAACTCTCTTACATCTTTACAAGGACAGTTCATTAACAGTTTTGTGAGCTACAAATCTGGCTGCCTGTGTGAGGTTTGAAATAACAGGGGTTAGTTAAATCAGCAAACACTGTAAACAGTGATGCAGTAATACCTCAGGAGAGGCAAATCCCAGATACTCCCAGTCCCAAGTGCCACCAGCAAAACTGCAAAAGAGGAAAAGTAGTACTGTGCCTGTACGGTTTTATTTCTGTTTGCATATTTTGGAAAATGGTGCCAAGGTAATATCATGTTTTTGTAGACATTAACCATATTAATATAATAATATTATAATACTATCACAGTGCTCTTTAAAGTAAAAAACCTGAAAGAATACCATGCTATGGTACTGCTATTGTAAAAACATGGCCAGGGATGTAAAATCATCAGGGGTGAAAAAGGTGACAAAGATGCAATATGACCATACAATAATAATAATACTAATAATACAAAGTTTAATTTTTTTTAACACAGAATAAAACAAATAAATAAATAAAACCATTACTATAGTAATATAATAAAATTAATGTACTATATAATACATTTACTTTACAAAACAGAATGGCTGTCTTAATGTCTTTGCTTTCAAACATTTAACAATAGAGCTTACAAAAAATATTAACCTGCGGCGGAGAGCCTCGGGAGAATCGTTTGGAGCAACACCTCGAGCCACAGAGGCCAAGAACTCCCGTCTCTTCTGCTGCACCAGATACGTGGCACTGATGATCTTATGGCGAGGGGTGCGGAGGTAAGGCCTGTTCACCTTCTGAGCAAGGTCTTCGGTGACCATCTCTAAATCAGTCTGCACATGTTGGAGAAAGACGAAACACAACAGCATGTTGTGCAGGGGAAGGTTCAACAGAAACAAATCATTGCTTCTCTTAAGTGGTGAACAGACGTCAATCTCAGTACCTGCATAAGTTCAAATATTTCTTTCTTTGTGCTTTTGGGCTCCAAGAAGAAACTATATGGATAAGAGCACTTAAGGATGCGTCGGGTCTTGAGAAGTTCATGCACACCATCCTCAATGAAGGTGGTGTCAGGTGGGGCTCCTTCCCCTTGAAGAAACGGATACATTGACATTTTTACATATTTAGGCCTACTATTCAAAATACACCACACACCTGTTTATAAGAACATACTACATCACACTTAAAACCAAAGGCACGTATAGTGCATGTAAAATATGTTCTACTCACTTCCAATGAAAGCTTTGCTCAGTTGTTCCATCTTTTCTTTGGCTGTTTTCAAGAGTCGTTCTTCTAACTAATTTAAAAGAAGTGTCTTTGATGAATGATTGTCAACAAACAGTGAACTGGAATGTTTTAAAAGACATTTCATTACATATTTCTACCTGGTAACTGTGTTCGTGATTCTTGTATCGTGTGTAATAATGCATAAAACAGTCAAGTTCCTGAAAACTCTTGTGCTTTTTTTCTGCCTGCGAGGACACAAACATAAAAGCAGGAGAGACTTCCTGATGGAAATTCAAGCTCATAACCACATATAAACTCAGATCAAAAGAAACCGCAGAACCGGTTTTGTTACTTTTTACTCATGAGAAATATGAGCCTGGAAAGTAAATGCTTTATACACTAGCAACATTCAAAGAAGTCAACAAAACAAGTCACAAAAGCTCCAAGTCAATACATTCCTTGAATGGCTGTTGTGTGTGTAACAAGTACCTCCACAGTCATCTCCTTGGACTGTTCCTCCACCTGTTGGATGACCTCATAGCGCGTGCAGCGATAGTATCCTCCAGTAGAGGAGCTGTGTTTCTTCCATTCCTCAAGACAAATCCAGCAGAAATCATACTTGCACTACAGAGAGATCCAGATGAGAAAGGAGAGCAAAACAGAACTCATCAAACAGGATCAATCATTTAGAGATCATTTTAAATTATACCATCAACCCTGACTGTCTTTCCTTCAATGATATAAACCGGCAACGGATTTCAATCGGTGTTACTAAACAACAAAGTAGTGTACTAAAGCAAGCATGGGCCAGATAGTACGAGATCTTTTATTTTACAATATAAATAGCCATCCAGACACAAGTGAGAATTCAACATTCGTTTTTGTGAGCGTGTGACGTTGTCTTTCCTCCACGTGCTGGTGGCGTGAATAGCTTCCCCTTCCCCCCACCCTGCGCCTGTCACTCAAAACCTTAGTTAAGCCTTCATTAAGAAAATAACAGTGAGGCCAAGTCCTCAGCACTGCCTTTGTTCAAACACCTGCCTCTGACGTCAAAAGGCCGTTATGCAACACAAATACATTTTGTGTCAGAGTCAAACACACTCATATGATAGCTGTAAGAGATTTTATAATATCAATTTTACATTACATTGTACATTATAGAAGAAATAGTAGTATGTCAATGTCTGTGCACATGGAAAGGCACATTATGACAGAAGTAAGTTATTTTAAGTCGAATAACATCTAAAAAATAATAATCAGCTTAATCTTTTCAGTCTGTTGAGTTTCCTTTAGTTTAGAATTAAAATGCTCAGAAAATGTTGAAATTGGCAAATTTGATAATTGGCTAAATTTTTATTTATTTATCTGTTAAATAAAATAATATACCAGTCCTTTAATTTGATTGGCTAAGCAGTTTTCTACAAGTGCTGATGTTTCTTATAACAACTTCATTTCTTATAAATAAAATAGCCAATATATGGAACAATATATGGTCAGTGTTTAAAATGCTATTTACATTAATTGAGAAATTGTATTAAATATGTTGTTTAAAAAATAATATAGCAATCACTATTATGCTGTTGTACTGAATATCACAACACTTTAAATAAAATCTATTTATAAAAAAATATTTTAAAAAAATAATAATAATTGATTAAATTAATATTTTTAACAATAATGGATGCCATGCTTAGTTTTTTTTTTTATATAGTTAAAAACAAATTCACTAATGATTTTTAATTCCAGAAGCCAAATATTGGTCCTTATAATGTGTGATTACCACACATTATCTGTTGAAAGAATACATTTTCTGACATCTGATCTTATTAGTCGTCAATGTGTCAGCTGATAATCATCAGACAGTCACAATTTAGCATGCTGATATTCGAATGGATTTGAATGTTTTTGTTCACATACTCCATTCTCTACTGACCTTCGCGCACTGCATGTGATTACAGCCTTCATTTTTCTGGATGGGGGATTTGCAGTTGGCACAAGGTTTAGAGTTGGTGAGTAGCCACAAGCAGTTGGCAGCATCTTCATAGGCTACACTCACACCAGCCACTGTTCAGAGACAAAGAGGAGCTCAATACAAAGACTTACAGCAGCAGGTTAAATATAATGAACATCCATTAAGTTAAGGTGCAGGTCAAATGATCATGCATGCTGAAGATTAAATGCATGGCCAGGAAGAATAATATATTCAGAAATATAAACGTGAAAAGTCCTACATTCTTCAGGCTTCATTTCAGACACTTTCTGCAGCCACATCTTCCATGTCTCACACTCACAGGGTTCATGAGCATCGCCAAGACACTCCCTGAGAAGAAACCCCAGAGATAAACAGCGCTTTGATGGCATTTTAGACGATGAACATTAAGATTATCCCATCAAAATCAAATGAAACAATATATTGTATTTTAAAGAAAACAACATTCATTTTTAAGACCATTAAGGGTTTTTATATCCACCAGACCCCTGAGCACTCATTCCTATAAATGTAAAAAAAATTAAATGAGGGGGAAAAGTACAGTATTATATTATGCACAAGTATCTTTTTTTTTATTCACTTATAAAGTATTTTGTTTTTCGATTCTTTTTTTTTTGTGCATGTGTATTTTACTTTTTCTTTATGAATTATTCTATTAAAGGAGAATGAAATCACAACAAAGAACAATAAGAATTCAAGTCTATATAAAATGTGAGGATATGTTATTATAGTAATGCAGGGGAAAAGGGAATAAATGTGCTTAACTGACATTAAAAATAGTGTCAAATTTAAAAAAGAAAAACCTTCAAATCCTTAATTTTTATTTTAAAGCAAACTTTCTTATTGTTAAGCACTAATATGTATAATTTAGAGGTACATTAGGTACAAATTCTGCACCTTACAGTACAGCAGGTTAACGTACCAGCAGAAGAGATGGCCTTTGCCACAGTCTACAGCAGGGGCTTTGAGCAACGGGAAGCTCAGAGAGTCAGAGGCTCCAGGGCCTGGCCTAGACAGTCGTACGGCTCTTTCACATCTGGCTACAGGGCACCAGCGAATGGCAGGATTATTATCCACGAAAGCCTGGTGACGAAAAGAGAATGTGTTCAAACTTGCTCTTTGTTTTGGATGACATAAATGACCCAATACCCAAAACAATTTTAATCTGTAAATAATACAAAATCAAATCAACGTGATATTTACCCAACAATCAAACATTTGACTTCGGAGCATGCGTGTTTACAAAAGCTTTTTTTTCCTCGAACAAACACTGGCATAAACTCAACCGACAGCAGGATGCCGTCAGCATTTTGATTCAAAGCCAACGTCAGACAGTCTATGATAAGAAAACTAAAAGGGCAGCTTTGAAATGGTTTCTGGTGCTTTGTGGACTGCAATTGTACCTTAATATCAAACTGCAGGTAGCGCTTATCCATCTCTCTGGAGACAACGCTTTCAATGACCTCCACAGGAACCAGCTGGAAGCATTCATAAGCAGGGCAAAAGATGTTATGTGCTTCCCCATCTTGGATCTTCAGATTCAAAAACCTGACATCCAGACAAACAGTGTTCAAAGACTAGGAATACATGGATCATAAACAACATGCAATATATCGGGTTTTTTTACGTGGAGGAGATTTTTCTTCTATTCATCCACAGGATTTAAAAATGTCAACAAAAATATTTTTAAAGTGAAAAACAAACAAAAACTTTCTTTGAGGAAAAGAACTACTCATCACATGAAGCATTGCAAATGCCATGATTAAATAGGAAGTGGTAAAATATATATATACTAAAACATATATAACGATTGACTTTTAGACAGTAATTATGAGTATAAAACAATTTAGAAACGCTGTTTCTAAACTATTGCAGCATGTACACTGCAGTTTAAAGGTTTGGGGTCTGTAATATTGTTTTAGGTTTCTGAAGTCTCTTATGCACACCAAAGCTGCATTTATTTGATCAAAAAACAGTTATATCTGTTAAATATTATTATAATTTAAAAACTTTTCTGGATGCTATCTTAACATATTTTAAATGTAATTTATTACTGTGATGGCAAGGCTGAATTTCCCGGTTTTCATTTCACATATTCTGTCAGAAATCATTCTGATCTGCTGATTTAATGCTCAAGAAATATTTTTGAAAACGGCTGTGCTGCATAATTCTTTTGGGAATCCATTATAGATTTAATTCAGGAATCTTTGATGAATAGAAAGTTGAAAAATTGTGTTTATTTAAATTTGAAATCTTTTGTAATGTAAAAAATTCTTTACTGTCACTATTGATCAATTTAATGCATTCATCTTTATTTTTTTATCTTACTGACAACAAACGTTGTAGTGTAATTGTTTAACTGTAATGGATACTTTATTAAGAAAAACTTCTGATATGACCTGAACTTGTGCTTTAAACAAAACTTAACTTCCTTACCCTTCCCAGCATGCCCTGCAGAACTCGTGCCCACACGACATATCAACAGGGTCCTCAAACACCGATATGGTGCACATGCAAATCCCACACTACATGGACACAAAAACATTGAACAGACTGTGTCAGTATTCTTTTCAATATTCGTACACTGAATGATAAAGAATGTTGAAGATGAATCTTACCAGGGCAAGGCCATCAGTAGGAGACAGGCTGATCTCATCAGGGGAGGTGACAGAGGAGCGAGTTGTTCTGGGAGTTCTAGGTGAAGGCAGAGTGTCCCAAGCATTGTAGCCACTCGGTGGGGGAGTTGGCATCTGAACACCTGAGCGCTGACAGCAGTCCTCCGCATTAGACATCCAGTCCTCTAGAAGTTTTTCCCTGTCCCAGTCTTTTCGGTAAAAAGAAGGTTTAAACTGGGGAATTGGTTCAAATAGCGGTGTATAAAACATCAGATGTTCTGATAGGCTTTGACAGTGCCACAGCCAATCAGAAGCAAGCAAAGTTGTGGACAGACAACATGCTTGGAGCAGGAACCTGGTCACATAATGCCCATTAAGGACGTGCGGCAGTTGTCAGCTATATGATATATATGCTATTTTAATTTTCAAAAAAATATTATATTGAATCAACTTCCGTCTCTTTAAATGTATGAATGTCAAATTGGTGCCTACTACTTCAGTAAAGATTAAGCATGGATTGCTCTGTTTTGCCCAGGAACAAAGTCGAGCCAAACCCTTTTGCTTGTTATATCTTCAAGAATGCAGGGTCTTGGATATTGGCCAAATTTGGCATATTTCTTTAATTGATCAAATGGATCAGCTGGCACAGTGACAGCCCTCTGCAATATATGACCTTTTCATCTCTTTACAAGTCCTTTACAAATACGTACTGCAGCAAAACTATGGTAGAGGGATCAGACGCTACTTCTAGCATGTAGTCTAAAGTGTTTCACAGAATATTATGAGCACACTAAAACCATTAAATCAGAAACTACCTCAAAATTCACTTGTGATGCCATCTATTGTATAAAAAAAAAAGATTTCTTGCATTAAACCCAGTGATATCATTGGATGAGTGGAATAGTTTGCTGCAGTACATTCATACCGTGAGCTCGCAGCAGGGCCTCGGCCGTGAAGAGAGGAGCCTGCAGCATGTCCGCCGTCTCCACTATCAACATGTCTTTCAACCGACGCAGGTCTTGCAGTTTCAATCCCTCATATGGCTGGAGAGAAAAAGAAAACAGAATAACAGGTTAGGGATAAAGATGTAAAGTGTGAAGGAAAGAGGGTGTGTGATAGAAAGAGAACTAATAAAGCTTTTCCTTTAAACTTCTATATAGCTCAGCCGGTCTAGAACAGCAAAACAAAACAATCATGAGTCTGCTGCTGGCAGCTGGGTCTTTCCTCTTTAAACTGGTGCCCTAATCTTTGACAGTATGTTACCAAGTTATGATTTATCTTGAGCTCACTTCCTCAGCACATAGCACACAGCTATGACTAATGAACAAGCGTGTACTCGCACACACACAGTGAATGTTAATTCTGTGTTTGTAAGGTTTCAAACTTCTGAATTATATATTGGGCTATACATTGATCAACAAATTTAACAAACAGAACAATAAATTGAAGTTAATTACAAGATATGCGGGTACATAAATTGAAAATAATAGCATAAATCAATATTTAAAAAAAAATCTTTCTTTGAAAGATTTGGTGTTCTGGAAACATTTCTTATTACCAATGTACAAAACAGTTGTGATGATAATTTTTTGAAAACCGTAATAGGCTTTTTCAAGAATCTTTGATGCAAAGAACAACATTTATTTGAAATGGAAATCTTTTGTAACATTATAGATGTCTTTCCTGTCACTTTTGACCAATTTTACGCATTCTTGCGGACTAAAAGTGTTTCTTTCTTTCAAGAAAAAACAAAACAATAATATGCATATTTAAATTACTTATTTATATATACAGTTTTAACACAGCCGTACCTCTCGCCGGTCAAGGGCGGCATACTCTGCTTCTATCTCCTGAGCTCCGGCATCCTGAGAAAAAACCATCTGAGACTCCAGACTGAGCGCCAGTTCCTTGTGATGCTGTTTCTCCGCACAGTCACATGGCGTCTCCCGGTCCTCGTTCTCCACGAATAAATCTGCATTGTTCTTTACTAACAACTGCAAAACACACGACTAAAACTTAGCTAGTGGCTTCACTAAGTGATCAATCCTATTGTGGTACAATTAAACCAGAAAAGTAATCTTGCATGGTCATGAAGTTTAGCCACAGTCTAACAGAACTGAAACCGAACTGAGGGTTTGCATCAAATCATCTGAAAATACTGTAAACACATACACAACTTGGAGGCCTGAGCTATGTAAGAAAATAACAATCTTGTTACCTCGACACAGTTCTTCATGCCAGCCGCTGCCGCGTAGTGCAGGCAGGTGCTCTTTTTGTTGTCTGTGGCATTGACGTTGGCTCTCTCATACTCGCCCTGGTCCAGCTTGGCTCCGGTCCACAGAAGGATCATCTGGAGGCACTCAGCCCGCTTCTGTTCATCCTCCTGGGGCCGGCTGATCCGGGGCTGCAGTGCCCCCTCACCCAGCAGGATCTGGGGGCCCATGCAAAGCAGGTGCAACGCAGTCTCATTGTGAACGTTGCACTTGTTGGGGTTGCCATCTTTGGAGAAAAGGAAAGACCTGCAGGAAAGGAACTAGAGTAAGTACAAACTGTAAATCAGAAAAAATGTGGAAAAAAACAATTACATTTACAACAGCAAAACACAACGGCAAATGCACCGAAACTAAATGCAAAAATACTGTATGCTAACAGTCTAGTTTTTGTACATATTCATTTTGTGCAGACTTGATTCTTTAATGAATCCTGTGTACTGATCTGTAAACAGCTTCATCGTATTCATTGGAAATATCTGCATAAAACAACAAATCATTTAAAAAACAGGCATCACTATAGCTTACATAAACAGATTTTGCTCTACACAAAAGCAATATCTATCTCCTTGAATTAGACAATCATAATTTGAAAAATTTCTATGAACTATAGAAAATTCCAGAATTGAAAAAAAACATTTTGTAACTTTTTCAGGCCTAATATTTGATTTTTCATGAATTCATTCTAAGTATTCAAATCTGATCTTGTCCAGTCTATTTTTGAAGTAAGAGCAGGCACAGATATTTGTAACTTGAATATGTGAGGCTTCCAGTTATTTTAGCGGTTTAGAAAAAAAAAAACTTATGCTACTCGATATTGCAAACAGGTATTTGTTATCATGCCATTTTAATTTACTATTGTAATCATAAACACATTCTGGTTTTACCATTTACTGCACTCTGTTGTTCTATTTATCTACCATTAAGTAATCAGAAGTACATTCACAGGAAATAACTTACTTCTGCACTGAACAATGAGGTGGAAAGTATGACATCATATCCTGTTATCGTCATTTATTGATTTTGCATGCTCAGAGCCTTAAGAGTGCCATACAATGAACAGGGGTTATGCATCATAACCGTTAACACTTTGTGGATGATGGTATTTTGTACTGCCCAATCAGCATCCAAGACCAGAACTATCACATTTATAGATTTTTTTAAGCCAATATAAAACACCTCAGGTAGTATTTGAAGACTACCTTTGTCTTCATCCCGGTGGTGGCATCTACCAAAGTTCCATAACATGCATTAGGGTCATAACTAGAATTAGAAAGACTGATATCATTGTCAGGCGATTACTTGCGGGAGCTTCAAAATAATTCATAACAGGTTTGAAATACACCATAGAATGGACTTAGGTAAATGTACAACCTTGTAAGCTTTTAGTGATTGCATCCAGCAGGCTTTAATGCCTTTTAGTGGAAATGACTCAGGGAGCTGTTCTGGGAAGTCTGTGAAGTGAATCTGCCAATGGGAGTTTATTAGTTAAATGAAACTGAAAACAACAGCTCTTACTCCCTGCATTCCCCTAACCCTGCTCTCCAACTGAACCTGCCCCTGGGAAGCCTGAAAAACTGGTTGAACTACCACAAATTGACACGGACACCTGTTAACTATGTGACTGTAATAGGGGTCATATGATGCGATTTAATTTTTTCCTTTCTCTTTAGAGTGTTTCAAGCTCTCGGTGCATAAAGAAGATCTGTAAAGTTGCAAAGACTAAAGTTTCAAATACAATGAGTAATTCCTTATCAAAGTTCAGAGTCAACCACGCGCTCCTAAAACAACTCTTTCAAACACACCTCCACATGTCTACGTCACTATGTGGGAGGATTTGTATAATGCCGCCAAAATGTTCACGCACAGAAAGAAGGTGTAGCTTTTATTTTCACCGTTACCACCGGCGCCATGTTGTGGAGATGCTGTGCGTTTCATTGTGAAAGCAAACCTGCAAAGCATTCCAAAAGAAGACACAACTAGAAATCAGTGGTTAAGTTGTATTTACAACACTGTTCTGGAACAGTTCAACCCAAATATTCAGATTTGTGCAGCGCATTTTGTGGAGAACTACAATGCCGGTGTCTGTTTCTATAAAGTGGGGCAATTCCAACTTTGCAAGGACAGTCTGGCACATCTGACACACAGACTGTAAGTATGTTTTCATATTTAAAGGATTTGCCAGTGAGGATTCAAACGAGAGTTTTGAGCAGTGTAGAGTAGTGGTTGTTGTTTGTCATTTCTCTGATCACAAATGCAGACATGGTTTTATTTTTACGTGGTGCAATACGCTACGCGTAAAAAGACAGTAAAAGTCATTATAATCAGTAATTATGTCCCCACTGGATGCAACAAATGCCTCTTTTGTAATCTTTTATTGGTTTTGTCTTTTGTCAGCATAGTGAGGGGGTGTAAGATTTCCATCAAACGCTTGTAGCATCTGGCCAATCACAACACACTGTATAGCTAGCCAATCAGCATACACCTCGCTTTTCAGAAAGGCAGGGCATAGAGGAGAAACAATGTACATTATTTGGAAAAATGATGTTTTTTTTTTTTTTAACCTTAAACCATATAAACACATTGCATTACACCAAATTTTTTTAGAAAGTCATATGACCCCTTAAAATCCAGTGAGATGTCACAATAGAACCAATTATGAGTGTAACAACATCATGAAATGCAAAGCCAAGCATTTAAGCTGGGCTGACACCAATATCCAAGGATAATGTCTAGACAAGCAGGTGACTGACATCTGCTGTATGCTCACTAATGAAAGTGTGATCATTATAAAAACAAGCCCACACAAAGGGTAAACATACATTAGACCAAATGTCAGAGATACACACATCTGGCATCAAAAATTTCTGAGTGTAGTCTAGACTAACGGGCTGTTTTTCCAAGAATCAATAGCAGCCAAAAACAATCAGAAGTCAAGTTACGAAATACCGAACTCTGTTATTAGCTTTTAAATAGCTAACCACTTCAAAGTGGCCGATCAAGCTTGGGTAGTAGTTCGAGCTAAGGTGTTTGCAGTTTTGTCAATTTCAAACTAGGATACATGTAGAAGCATTGTTTGACCTTGCAAGCTCTAATTTGACTAGCTGAATTTGAAAGTCCGCCTCGAAACAAAGTTGTGTTCACAAGGTACCGGATTTACTGACCACAAACACAGCTAGTGCTTTCAAGAAAGGAGACAAATTTTACCGGGTTAATGGCATCCAACCATTAAAATAAATTCATCAAACTAGATATTCAAAAACAGAAACTGTAAAATCTGTTTGTTTCTGTGAATTATGTCTTTGAAATAATCAGTTTTGAATCTATTTAGATGGGCCAAAATACTAATCAGTGCCTATACATACTGCCTGCCATTTTCCCAATGCTTGCCATGCAACCTTATGTGCAGAATTTGTTTCCTGTTTGAGCTTATTATTGTTAAATGATCTGTAAATGTGCACATAAACAGTACAGTACAACACTTTATATCTAGTTCCCTTTATATTTTGATCAGATGCCTTTTTCCTGCCTAACCATATCCCTAAGTACACCAGAATAAGATGCAATGTGGGCTAGATCTCATGGTCAAAGCTACAGATATTCCAAACTAGAGAAAGAGACAGAAAGTCAGACAGAGATACAGATGGAGAGAGAGACAGAGAGAGAGAGACAGACAGACAGATAGATAGGCTGTGAAATCATTGAGGTTACTAGTTGTGTGCTCCGACAAGCTGTAAAATGAATCGAGAAAAGTGAAAAGGAAAGAGGAGTCCCCAGTAGCTAGCTGTCCTAACTGGTAATTACCAACCATTTTCTCTGAGGGGTGCTTTAACTACACTGAGTCAGAGTAGGATTCAAGGCTCCAAGTGGTCTTGACTCAAATACCAAGCAAATGGAATTCAACAAACATGCAAAAATAACCTTGCATTACACATAAACATTGCGGGCTCCACATAATCTTCCCATTCCATGCATATTTGCTTAAGGTTCCGTCTGTTAGGGGCCAACATGGGAATGGTTATTCAGTGTTTCTTGTTCTCCCTGAAGCAACAACACTCTACAAATGCTGCTATGCTGTTTGGGTTTTCCCATTACATGAATAGAAGTCTAACAGACTTATCCCTCTTAGTTAGGCTACAAATTGATATTAAATGGGTTCATATGTTTTGCGCTGACACATACACTATCGTTAAACTATTTTTTAGTGTTTTTGAAATAAGTTTCTAGCACTTACCAAGGCTGCATTTATTTGATCAAAAATTATTATATGCAAATATTTATAATATGCAAATTATTATTACAATTTAAAATAGCTGTTTTGCATTTTTATAAATTTTAAAATGTGCTTTGTTCTTGTGATGGCACTAATTGCAGTCTTCAGTGTCACATGATCCTTCAGTAAGCATTTATTCAAGAAACATTTATTATGACTATAAAATATTTTTGTGAAACCCATGGTATAGGTTTTCAGGATTTTTTTGATGAACTGAAAGTTCAAAATAACGGTGCATTAGAAGCAGAAATATTTTGTATCATTATAAATGTTTTTACAGCCACTTTTAATCAATTGAATGCATTCTTGTTGAATATAAGTATTCACTTGTAAAAAATAATACAAATTTTACTGACCACAAACTAGAACACTTCTAATAAGAAAAAAAATCTAATTTGTCATTTATTTAGCTTCACATAATCATTAATGAAATTCTGTCTTTCTTTTTATTTCAATTATAATTAAATAACTAATAATAATAATATACATTTTAATAACTGTTTTTCCCCAAAAAAAATATAAAATAGCGTCACTCTCACATTAAAATTGAAGGTGAACAATCAAAACCAGTAGGGGCTAATGCTTGTAATTCAGTGCCCAATCCTCCGCAGGCTCATACCTGATGAGGCGAGTCATGGCATGGCGTGAGGCGTAGTGCAGGGGTGTGTTGTGTTGATATGGCTCCCCATAAGATGTGTTGGGCTCCAGAGCCTCTTTAAATTGAGGGTTGTTCTCATAGAGCTGGCAGGCCAGGCCTTCGTCTCCACTGATAAGTGCTTTACGAAACTTGGTGGCGGTATTCCCCATGGCAGGAGCTGTAGTGGGAGCCGCAGAGCGGCCCACATTCAGTTTTCAGCACTCAGCCAGCATGAGAGAGGATGGGACGCATACCACATGAACTGTATCCTGTAAACACATCAAAACAATCACATTGTGTGGGATCTGTTATTCACTTATTTCATGAGATGTAAAATCAATATGGAAAAATCAACAGCACCATATTGCAATCGCTATTTGAAAAAAAAAAATTGACATCAGACAATCAGCTTTTGCTCCGAATGTGATACATAGTCTCTACACCCATCACCAGTCCATTAACTTCACATCAGAGCTTGACTTGAAAATAGTGTTAGGCTTAAATCTAAAGGGTAAAATTACCACAAGCATTTTCAAATGGAAATGCGAAAATCGTGCACAAAAATAAGACTGGAGTACCATTACTGTATGTCATGACCAGACCCATCAATAATGCTCCTTGACTCTGAACTTAATCTATAAAGTCTGAACATTTCATGACAGGTGACCGAGTTGAACAATGAAATCAACTGTTGAGTATGCACTTAAAAAAAATTACTCAAATGATTTGATATTGCTCAAGTGTTAACATTTCTGTGAAATCAACCAACAAATGGCTTAATTAGGGGCCATTAAAACAGAAAGGTTAAGAATAAATTTTTGTGTTTAAAAAAAAAGACTTCGGATGGTAGAATGAAGGTCTTGAGAAGCATTTTTTTTAAGTTGATCTTGTGACTTTAGTTTTTAAAAAGCAGTGTAATGTATGAGATGCTGCAAAAGATGCCAAGCATGATCGCAATGGTAAAAGACGTCCATAAAGCACGTTTGCACAGAAAAACAACACAAACCTGCTCTGCGTGAACAGCCCTTTATAGTTGTTTCTGCTTTAGAACATATTGACCAGTAAATGTAGATTATACAGTGCAGCTTTAAATAGAACTCACACATCTTGTGGAAATCCCTAACGTAACATAACCAGTCTGTTTCACAAAATGCTAATTTGCATATGACCACATTGTGCAAATAACAATCTTGCACAGGTGTCTTTATCTGATCATATCGTTAGCATTTTTTCTAAACAGTCACATCAGATAAAACGGCTGTGCCTCTTTTTTGATAAAAAAGTACAAGTACACTGAGAAAGAAACATTTTAAAAGGTTACATGACCTGAGGGATCTATAATATTTCATCAGCAAAACAATCCAGTATGCATCATGTCATGCTCTAATAAATCTACTTGAGAGGGTTGTGGGAGAGGAGAGGGTGGAAGCAGGTGCACCGATCGGGCATGAGTGAGAGCTTCGACCCGTTTTTTTAGGTCATTCTGTCTGCTCTGTTGTTCTTTTCCACATCATTAAACATCTCACTCGCATTCAACAAAAATGTCTGCGGAGTTACATCAGAAACAAAGCACATTTTAGAACTTTGGGCTTGTGGTCAAGTGGCTCACTTTCAGGTGGGACGTCTGAGAATGCAGAACAGATGAAATAAGAGCAGCTCTTGGCAGGCACACAAAGAAAGGGAAACGTTTCTTTTCCACAAGCTTCCCCCACACTAGAGCTCAATCATTAAACATACTGTGTGTCCATTAATAGAAAAACTCCATTTGCATTCATTTTACAGGCAGTGGGCTACTTTCAAACAATGCAGGCTTTGTGTTACAAGATGAACCTCAACTGCCGTTTTCACTTTTAACAATGTCTGAAACCCCAAGCAAATGATTTGCCATGACTGACAACAACAGCATGCACTAAAATGTGACTTTTTTTTTCTTTACATGGAAGACAAAATGTGAAGGGGTTCAGTAAATACTCACTTTCATTGCATCATGAAAAGTGATATGACGTGGCGATACATACTCTGAATTAGTGCTCTCCAAAGGGAGGAGTTGGGGGTTCGGTGCCTTGTTCAAGGGCACTTCAGTTGTGATATTGAAGGTGGGAGAGAGCACTGTACATTCACTCCCCCCACCGACAATCCCTGCCAGTCAGAGACTCGAACCCACAACCTTTCAGTTACAAGTCCAACTCTCTAACCTTTAGGCCATGACTTCCAATCATGGTTTCACGTTATATAAGGTAGCTTTCACTACCATATACGTACTTATTATGTGTGCATTCATGTTGGTTTATTGTACTTACATTTAAAGCAACTGCATTAAATGAACACTTGAAGTTACACTTGACTTTATCCCTAACAATAACCCAATCCTTGTCCCAAAACTGTAACTCCTAATCCTTACTACTAAAAGCAATCCATACCTCAAACTTGGGAGGATTTCCCAGAATAGCATGTAGTTACATAGCAAATCCATAGTCTAGCAGGTATTTCATGTTAAAGGATAGTAGTTAAGGCCTTATAATATAAAGTGTGACCCATTGCATACTTTCCCCATTAAACAAGGCTCACATGCTGCACAACATCTCCTTTTGTGCTCTTCAAAATAAAGAAAGTCATGCGGGTTTGGAACATCATAGGGGTTTGTAAAGAATGACATAATCTTCTCTTTGAGTGAACTGGCCCTTTATCAATACACAAAAAGACAACACTGTAACGAACTAAACACTAAAACAGATTACATACACGGTTTACAGATTACTTGCAGATTTGCTTACAATATTCTAGCAGACACAAAAGATTGCGTTACATGTAAACCATCACAATGTCTAAATGCTGAATACTAGCTCGGTGAATTGCTCACTTGTTTTCAGTGGTGGAGGAGGAGTGGGGTTCTCTCTGGCTGTTAAATTCCTCATGAAACATTTGCAACAGTTCACTAAGAATACAACTGGACCGATCATTCAACAAAAGCTCTGAATCTCTATCTGTAGTTTTTCAAGGATGCATTTACTGTGTTGACAGCTGATCAGCATCATCCGTTCAGTTCATCTACACCGGTCTACGGCTGACAGACCTCTTGCATTAAAGCCATCTACACGCAAACACGTTTGATAAAACAGTGCTTTCATTTTCCACACTCCCAGGCTGGTCAAGCGGAGATTTCGACACCAAGGCGTGTTGACACGAACGATCAACATATCTCACACATACCTCATCTCTGATTTGGACGTATCCACTGAGCGTCGACACATCAAACGACCAAAAGCTTATATCAACATTGTTCTCGGACAGAAGACCTTCGATCATGTCAGATATTATGTAAAAAGAAACATTAAAGAACTATATAATCATAGGGGTGGTGCTCGTGGCTGTGTTTGCTGGTCATGCTCTCATTTCATAGGACAATAATCTGCGTCTGCTTCGCGGTTTAACGGTAGATAAAGAACCGAGTTTAAGAGCCACTTACCGCCACCTACCGAGAACCATGAGGCACTGTCTCTTATTATCTCCAGGTCCACCAAGTATCTTTTACATAAACGTTTTACCACATTTTTACACATAAATAAATTAATGTTATTTTAAAGTATTTTAAAGTCTTTAATCATCAATGTTACCTTAAAGTTTTTTTTAATCATTAATGCTACCTTAAAGTTTTTTAAATCATATATACTCATATACATGAGTACCATCAGTGCCTTATATATTATTTAATTTCACTTTTTTGAAATAAATAAATAAACAATTATGGGAGCACACATCTGCAAAATCCAAATATGAAATAAATAAATGTTTTTATACATAAGTAAAAATTAATACTTGTTTATTTAAGCATCAGTAACTTTAGATTACTCAAGCACACAAATGCGGTTTGTGCGGGGGAAAAAGTAACAGATGACGCATTTGCGCCACCTAAAGGAATATTAATCGAGATTGCAATCTACTGCGTGATAAATAGTTTCTGAAGAAATATAATCTGAACCAATCTGGGTATTTGATATTTAGAGAGCTTGCATGGAATCGATGCATTTGTCAAATGATTTTGATGGAAGACAGCGTCTTTCCCTTTAATTTACACAGTTTTCATATGCCTTATTTCTTTAATTAGGGCACATTGTTGATCACTCTTTGATTTCAAGCAGCAGTCAAAACAGGTCATCCGTCGAAGACCAGCTTGACTTCTTTCTTTAGGGTTTGTGCATTTTGACCTTTTTTTCTACCTTATAAAAGGAGAACTTGTTTATTACTGGAGGATATTTAAGTTGACTAAAATCAAAGGTTTATATGTTTTATGCATTAAAACTGTTACACCCTTTGGTCTATTTGCTTTCCTTCTGTTAGGAAAACAAAATGA
Source organism: Carassius gibelio (assembly GCF_023724105.1). Taxonomy (NCBI): domain Eukaryota; kingdom Metazoa; phylum Chordata; class Actinopteri; order Cypriniformes; family Cyprinidae; genus Carassius; species Carassius gibelio. The sequence goes on along the minus strand of NC_068389.1, from coordinate 17,790,639 downwards.
GAGACATACCTTGATGCTGGGAATGTATTTAATGCATCGCATGAAAATTATTAAAGTAACATTAGCAATAAAATACAGGACTGCTTTGCTGCGATTTGCATCATTTATTTCACATATAGGTGTTTCAGTAAAGTTTCTGAAGAACCAATTGTCCCTCAGTACACTTGAGAGAAAAAAGACGACAAAAAAACAAAAACAAATTTAAACAAGCACAAATGACAAAACAAAATCCCACAACAAAACACAACTCATGTGGACATAAACTGATAAATTCATTGTTAAACCCAAAGATATTGCCAGTTACTGCTGCCTGGCATGCCCATGGTTCATACAATAAACATTCAAGCCACAGGGCATGTAGGAAACCTGTCCGATGCTAAGAAATTAAAATAATAATACAACTAAATAATAAGGAACAATGTCAATTATAAAAGAGGGGATCATAAGATTTATGAAAACATTGATTAGTCAAATGGACTTGGTAAGATAAAACAACACTGAAATAATATATCAAAGAACATCTATTTAGATTAAAAAAGCAACATTCACTACTTTGCAAACAACTTAGTTATCATCACACAGAAACCATTTTAATCCATTTTTAAATGTATACAAGCAAACTGTGAGAGAAATGTTTGCAAACTCATCTTTCAATTTTAATAGCTAATCAAGGTTACTTCTTTAATATCAGCAGGCTTTATCCACCACGCTGCTGCATAACTGTGACCCTCCATCTTTTATTAATAGGTTGTGTCAGTAAACAATACTTTTACGCAATAATATGGAACCTGAAATGTATATACATATGCGATCTGAGACCCCAGAACACTTGAATGTGTTTGGTCAGGTAAGTAGAGGATGATGAGGTTATGAGGTGAAGGAATTAGGGAGGATTGATGAAGCTATTTAAAGCAACTGGAAAATATTATCAGCCGTCTGGAGTGATTCACTTTGATAAAGTGATGTCAAGAGCTTATTATAACTGATTATTATACAGTAAAAATACTCCAATCTAAAGCTGGTTATGGGTTTATTTGAACATGCTTATTATATGTTGCGTTATAAAAAAAACTTAATTTATTAAAAATGCATTTTTTGCATACAGACAGATTTCACTCTGGCAGAAATGAAATTATTTTTTCTCATTCAGTGTAATTGCTTTAGAAGAACAAAACATACTGTAAGATTTGCATGATTTATTTGCGTAGTTTATTTAAGCCATTTTCAATTACCTTTCTCATACTTCTAGTTATAAACCAAAAGGAAAACAAAAGATATTTCAGCACAAGTATGATTTGCAGCATCCCAATAAAGCCCCACCGCAGGCATGCACCGTGGGACAGCATGCAGAGCAGCACGACCCGAGTCACTCCAGACGGCACCAGGCTCTCACTAGCTTCCTCCACCTCTATCTCCCAAGATCTGTTACAGAGCTGTGTAGCAAAATGCTATCTTTACCGCCTTGCTTATTGAAAGAAAGAGACAGAAAAGTAGGGGAGAGAGATACTGGATAATGGTTTAAGATGTAACACGTACAGGAATGTATAATAAAAGTTAATGAGTCTCCCTTAAAGAAAAGGCCAAAGGACTTTTATTCTATGTACGAATGCCACTTGTAATATCACCCCTTTAATGAATGTCCACTAATGTATGAAATTACAAAGAAAAGTGTGAGATGACGTGGTATGCATGTGTTGCATGTTCACAGTATGACTGAATGTGCATGTATGTCGTTCCATGTAGTGGGGGACCATGGCTGTTTCCTGTGGGAGAATGGCAGGTCGGAGGTGAGAGGTCAGTGTCTAAGGGTCACAGTGAGCTAGAATGAGGTCAGACTCGGGGCAACTGCTTTTCAATGAACTCCTTCACAGCAGCCATCTCCTGTAAAGCCAATCAGAGAAAAGTATGGGTGTTAGAACTAGCACGAACAAACAATATAGTTTGACTGGAACCACTGTACCACATCAGAGATAATAGTTTGCATGACTTCAGTTCAGACCTCATCCTGTTGTTAGTTCACATGGAGTGTCGAAAAAAGAATAGTTTGACAATTTGCATACACTTCTGTGTAAAGACAGTGTCTTAAGAACTAGTTTCACCAACTAGCAGTTAGCCAAGTGGTAATCTTGTGGTGTTACTTTTTGGATTCCACATAGACTCATCTATGTCTTTATGTAATCGAATTAAAAACATATCACCAGTCTTTAAAAAAAAAAATAGTCTAAACCTAGTCTTTTGAGACTAGAATAAACCTTTTATGCAACCGGCACCAGGAGTTTGCATCCAACTAAATCTTGCAGTTCTTACCAATATTTACAGTACACTAATCAGAAAAAGGTATAAAAATTGTTTCTTAAGCACCTAATCAGCATATTAGAAAATATTAGAATGAATATCTGACATTAAAGGCTGCTGAAAATCCAGCTTTGCCATTACAGGAATAAACTACAATTTAAAATATACTGAAACAGAAAAGGGTTATTTAAATTTGTATAATATTTCACAATATTAATGTCTTTTTAAATCAAACAAATTCCGGATCAATCCCGGGTCGGGACCTAGTAACATTGCCGGGTTCAGTCCCGGAACGAGGGCAGTGTCAATGCCAGAACTAATACCGATAAGGCGGTGTAGTAGTGATGACACTTTATCATGCAACTCTTTTACCAGGTGTTTTGAAGGCTGATCAGCGTTCGCGACAAAAAAAAACATGTTAAAACTGTAATGAAGCAGAGATCAGTCAGTTTCTCTCTTTCCGCGCTGAATCTGAGATTGTTTGCCAGCTTCAGTGAAAGTTAACGTGCCTAGCGTTTTCGACTCGTACATTACACGTCACGTCCTGAATGTCACGTGTCTTTACGGGACCTTTACGGGTTGTGTGTGATATTCCGGGTAATCACTGGCAGTTTGAAAGGGGCAAATTCTAGTGACCCGAGAACAATTGCAGGGACACATTACCCGTGTATTTTCCAGAATGCCAGTGTGAAAGGGGCTCATGTGAAATGTAGGTTTCTGTGAGCGTAACAGATGAGTCTCACCTGTGGACAGGAGCTATGCATGACACCCGGGAAGGTGCGGAAGGTGACATTCTGTGGAGAAATGATGGTCTTGAGCTTCTCTGCTGTCATAGCCCCGTATTGCACTGGGATCATGGGATCCATCTCGCCATGACACTGCAGAACGGGAGTGTCCTTGTTTGCACTCCCACTTGCAGCCTAATGGATAAAAAAGCAGATCCACATTGACAGACGTTCCTATTTACATACACACATACTTATCCTCACATAATCTCACTGCTGACATCTTGTACCTGTGGGAAAGTCTTGTGAAGTGGAAGCCAACAACTAAGTCCAACAACACCCGCTAACTTCTGCTGAGAAGTCAGAGCGGTGTAGAGAGAGAGAGCTCCACCCTGAAGATCAGACAACAAGAGAGGAACTGAAAAGCATCTGCAATGTCAACCATTTGAGTAATAGTAGAAACTTTCAGGATGGATCACTTACCTGAGAGAAACCACCAAGAATGATACGACTGGATGGTATACCATTCTTTACCTCGTGATCGATGATGGCCTTTACTATTGAAGAAAAGGAGTGCCACATAATCAAATTTCGACATTTGACAACATTCTCTAGCATTGAATCTCTCATAAACTCAAAACGTGTTTCTTCATGTGGTTTTACATTTTGCTGACACAAACTAAGCCAATATTTGGATGCTTGTTAGTCTTGGGACAGCTGTTTTCCAGAAACTGCCCGAATGCGAAAACAAATTTTGCTCACTGTTCTCCGATGCTCTCTTAATCCCTGCTTCATCCTCCGGTGACTCTGGGCTTAAGCCCATCAGATCAAACCTAAAAAATAAAAAACATTATACAAGAATTAAGGGAGAAGTACTGTCCAGTAGTCAATTTTATTTAGCATTTTATTAATACATAAAGGTATTCATTTATTTCCAAACTCTTACTGACTGAACAGTAAATTATATTATATATTAATCAGTATAACAATTTGAGTTTCATGACAAATGAAAATTAACATTAATTCAGAGTCTTTTTAACCACACTTTTGCTTTAACCGCAAATATGTAACATCTGACCATCTGTACAAAGAGCCACTTGATTTGATAACGGACCTTAAACAGTACAGAACCTGAAATACTTCATTTTACATCATACATTTTTCAAAATCCTAAGCATTATTTATTCTCAGGTTTGGATGCACTTTTATGTAAATGCAATAGAATTTTAATCTTATCCACAGCAGAGGAAGCTTACCATGAGGGCATAGTCATCTTCATGTTGAGTGTTACAGGGATTCGGGGTCTAGAGTCAGAAAGTATCATCATTTATTCTTTGTAATAAATTACAAGGAAATCAAGTGATACTAACATTTTTTTATTGCATAACAAGAAACACATCAAGAAATATTTTGCAATTCACAGGCTTTCACTTACGCGTGTGGGCAGATGTATTTTATGTATGGCAGTCGAATAGACGTCAAGCCTTCAGCCCAGCCGTCTCTATAAAAAGTAAAACACCAGGCTTATTTCTACACCAGGGCAGGGGGTATACAAAGATCCCGCAGCAGGCAGGTAATAAACAGAACGTACCCTGTGTCACCCAAGCCATGAAGGAAGATTACCTGCAAAGTTAACAGGATATGATGTGAAACTGATCTCTGCAAAGCACCAAAGAGGCCAGATTTCCTGTTTGACGCTTGCTCTTTGTTATTTTTATAAAAAGATACTCTCTCATTAGCAAACTTGAGCTTTCTATGAATCTATTCACCCGCTTCTACCAATAAGACAGGCGGCAGGCAGCCTATTTGAAGATTTGGACTGTAAACGAGAATCTGAGGAGGAATAGTAAAGGCTGTATGTTAACTATTAAAGGACGTTTTAACCCAAAAAAATAATTTCTTAATCATATACTGATCCTCATCTTTGAAACACAAATTTAAAAATCTGTAATGAAATCTGAGAGGTATGTCCCCCTTTTGAAGTGTAGGTAACCAAAATTTTGAATATTCATAAAGGCATTGTAAAATGAATCTATATGAATTGAACGTTTAAATCCTAGTCTTTGGAAGAGATCCAGTTGTTCTATTTGATGAACAGTTTTAATTTAGGCTTTTATTCACATATAAACACATAACACGTTACATATGATAAACACAGATTCCTGTGCATGTCAAGCACAAGAACAAACCTCTTTAGTTTTCATGCAACACGTTGGAGCTTGTTTATTATATGTGATGTGACTCATTTGCAATGCCTTTATGACCTTCTTGGATCTTCTAACTCTTGGTTACATGGACTTTCAATAGATTTCATTAGATATATCTTAATTTGTGTTTTGAAAAAGAATGATAGGTTTATTTACTCACAACACAAAAGTGAGTACATGACTTTTCATCTTTGGGTGAACTATTAATTTAAGGAAACTTAAACTGACCTGTGTAATGCAAATGAATAACTTGGAAAACTTTAGATTTTAGTCAATGATTCGACTGGTATCTCACCACAGCCGTTTCCTTCTCCGTCCCGGGCACTGTGGCGGCTTCAGAGAGCAGGGGTGCAGACATGTTGTTGCCACACATACAATGTGAGGAGTGCTTTTAGGAAAATACAAAAACAAAATGTTCAAATGCAATCAGTATGACAAGTTTATGCAAAATACGGAGGCCCAGGCAATGAGTACTGCATATAGGGTTATTAAAGATACGAACCAGACGATTTTAGAAAGAAACTGTCAGCAGGCTGCAGAATGATTAACAGAAGTTGGTTTAATTACCAGTGTTATCAAAGTCCTTTAAACTAGCAATGCATGGCCATCTAAAGCTAAAAGTGCTCTATTGCACCTGCAGAGCATCTAGACGTGAAAAAGGAAAAGAAACAGAACGTTGAACAAAAAAAACGTAAAAATACATGGTGATTTAGCCTGCTGGATAAGCGCTGATGCTTATGTTAATCATACAGATTCATTTTCCGCTGGTTCCTGTGCAGATCACATGTTTGTACTCGCGGACATCTGCTTAATACGACTTCTCGGAAAACTGTTTCTAATGAAAACCACGGGTCCCCGTTTTCCTGGAACCACATGACAGCACTGAGAAATCAAATCTTGACAGCTGCAGGAGGCAAAACACTTCAGTTTAATGGTTTCATTCGTCTTTGAGTGGCCTGGTTGAACATAATCACAAGTTTAAGCCCGGAGTGTTTCAACACTTTAATAAACTATGTGCCAGTCTTGGTTTTATGGGTCAGTCTGCCTTTCTGGACTTTAGTACTGCACGTTATCAAATACTTCAATCAAATCACCTGCTACTGATATCTCCACTAAATACCAGAAAAATACACTTTTTCAACTAAAGTGCATTGTATCCTAATACTCCGGTATGCAATTTATACACCATGACCTATACACATTAATTAGTGTACTGATTATCTCTAATGCGAGAGTGAAATAATCCTTCACGTTATTCTGCTATGAACATCACGATCATGTATTCAATAAGAATAGGAGGAAAGGGATGGGCAGCGAAAACAACAGAGAAATCGGCGCCGCTTAGCTCTTTTTCCAACCTGGCGGAATCAAGGACAGGGTACATGTAAAAAATAAAGCCGCTAGGTCGTTTCATTAATACTCGAGCGACATTATCGCATTTAGGCAGCTTAACCCTGTTTCGCCTGTATGATTGTCACAATGAATCCACAGCCTCATGGATGGAGCTATCTGGATCTCGAATAATCCAACTATTGCGCTATTCAACGACAAGCTTGCGCCTTTCTAGCTAGCAAGAAAGCCAAGGTCAGGGGGTAGATTAGAATTTAGGGTTCAGCCAGGAAAAAAAGCAGATATAAACAGCGGCCTGCTGCTACGAATTAATAGACTCACCGCTTGCTATCTCTCAGGTCACAACGGAACTTCCGCTCCTTCTGCCGGAGAGGGGCGGAGACACAGCGCTCTGATGTCATCGCATTTGTTCAACCGCGTGAGGTTGAATGAAGCAGATTTAAAAAAATTTATACATACTTACAAACATACATACACACACACACACACTTATTTATTTTTTATTATCATTATTATTCAGCCCATCACACACCACTACAGCACTACTTTTAACACCTGGGACTAGTTACAACACACCTTTTAATAATAATAAAAAAAAAACCTTAATTATAATTTATGAACAAAATATCATTAATGATTTTCTTAATTTACCAGTGGTTTGTTGGATTACAGCAAAAAATATGCTAAATTGAAGAAAAATGGGTTTGTTATGAAGGATTCCCAAAACGGTTCCATCTTTAATTCTCCTTTTACAATAGACATGTATTTGTGAAAAACACATGAACTGAAATTATAGCTCTAAGATGTGCACCACTATTTAAATAGCAGCAAAATAACAGAAGTTGTTATAAAAATAAAGTGATGTGAAATGGCAAAAGCAACTGCAATTAACCAGGAAATGTTCTTTAAAACTTTCTTTTTACACAAACTACCCAAATCCATCAATTTTAGACTCTTCGAGGTCTCAATTAAAACATTTTCTTAAATGGTTTGAATGTCACTGTTGACCCAAGGTATTAATGCAAAATAATATTAAATGGATGAATAAGACATTGTAAAATTGAGAATAACAACAAACTTTCCACTCTCTAGAGATGTTTTTTTTAAGGAACAGGCATCTTGCAAGGCTCATTTGTTCTGTTAGTTGAAGGATACACTGTTTATTTGACATACGCATACATGAAGTAATTATGCTTATATAGCCTAAGGTTTATTGGCACATTAGCAGAATTGCAGATGAACAAACCCTTATGAAGAAAACCCAGTTGAACACAAAGAACGCTTAGGCTCTCTCAGTTCATCTTCTCACCATTATCAAAACTCGTGCACACTTTTTATAGTTTCACACAGCACACGTGAGATTCTCTCTTCTCCATTTGTCATGATATGAACTGTGTCTGAGGCGTAATGGTCTCCACTTTGTGATCTGCTGGGTTGGCTGCTGCTTCATAGCTGCAGATTGTGATCTCATGCCTATGAGCCTGAAAGAACGATAAAAAGATACCAGATGACGGTGACCGCAAAAATGCAGACACTTCTGGATTTCTCTACTTATTTTTCTTCCCAAAGTAAAACAAACATTTAAAGAAACAGTAACATTGGCATAATATTGTCAGAATATGGCACATCTTCCACCAGTTATTAATAATGATGATGGAAGTGTTGCTGTCATTGCATGATATATGTTTTATCCAGTACTTACCTCTGTGTACTCTCCCCGCAGACCAATGTAATACACATGAGTGGATTCTGCCCCAAAGTTTCTAGATATGTGGATTGATAAGTGCTGCACATTGGAGAATCTTGCAATCCTATATAAAATTATGGGGGGGGGGGGGGTCCATTATAAAAGATGTACTATTAATGTATTTATGCACAAAACTGGGTTTAAGCATAAAACTGCTTACTTGGTAGGATACTCAAGCTCAGCAAGCGGATCCCTGTTTAGACGAAACGCTTGCTCTGGCTCTCTGCTTGTATCATCAAATGACATTTGGGGGATGTTCTTGTACCTGCTCAAAAAGTAGCCACTTGCAACACTCATTCATGTAAATTGTAACTGCATTATCCATATGTGATGCTACAAAAGATTATTATTTTGTGTTATATTTTTACAGTGAAGGCAAATTCACAATCACATTTTAGCTGTGATGCAATGTGGATCCAAATATTTAGATGGATGCAAGAGCACGGTTCACCCAAAAAATTAATATCTGCTGAAAATGTTGTCACCCTCAGGCCATCCAAGATGCATGGGAGTTTGTTTCTGACTTTTTGAGCTGATAAAAACAGCTGATTAAAACTTGTGGATTATTGTTATGTTTTTATCAGCTGTTTGGACTCTCATTCTGTCAGCATCCATTCACTGCAGAGGAACCATTGGTGAGCAAATGATGCTTCATGTTTTCCAAATCTGTTCCGGTGAAGAAACAAACTCATCTACATTTTAGATGGCCTGAGGGCAAGTACATTTTCAGCAAATTTAAATTTGTGTGGACTATTTCTTTAAAGCTATTATTATAAATTACTATATAAAGTTATTTTGATTTATTTTAAAAAGTTATTTTTATAAAACATTTTGTTGCTTTATTATTATTTATATCGGTTAAACAAGTTTACAACCACAGAGACAAAACAATTTTTTAAAAAAATGTAATATTTGGCCTTTTACACAATGTTCTTTTTAATAGTTTATCAATTATTGAAACAAACTGTTTTCATCAAGCAGATTGCCGTCCCAGTTGCAACACTTCTTCACTTATTTTCCATATATCACACTACAAGAGGTCTCGTTTTTTTGTTTTTCTTCAGTGAGTGCAAACTCACAGTCTTATTTCAGCTGGGTGTGACTCATCATCTTCTCCAGAAATAATGATGCCTTTCAGCTTCACGCTGCCTGTAAACCTGCAGATTGAATCAAACGCATCAACTATGCCCATTTCTATTGGAAAAGGACATAGTATATATGCAATTATATTAAACAGAAGAGAAACTGAAATGAGAATGGATGCTGCTGGCAACAAATCTTACGGTATATTGAACAGAAGCTCCTCGTCAGCATCGCTTTCAACAAACTGAAAATAAAACGGGACAAACATTAGAACAAACAGAACAGGATATTTAATTTCTCAAAAGACAATCGTCGTCTTTTATTTAGAAGAGTTCATATAAAGCAAAATAAACATGCATATATGCAATTAGGTAATTTAAGTAAAAAAAAGAAGTGTTTTAATTCGCAGTTGGACTCCATTCTAAACTCCATTCATTAACTAACGTTAAGCCAGGTGAATTCGTAGTTACCTTCGTCCGGTCAGTGCGTTGATCCCAAGGCTTGAACACCAGTTTCCCGTCTCCGTCTCGGCTCTCATTCAAACACTGAAGCTTCTCGATGTCAATGCGTCTGTACAGCTCATATTCCACTCCTCGCTCTGCTGGCTCGTGATCGCATTCACAGCAGCCGTGACTATGACCGCCGCCGTGGCCGTGTCCAGACATGGCGTGAACCTGCAGTTCGGGACCGGAAAAGTGCTGAAACACTCACAAATAAGCTTAACGGAGAGACATGAACGGCAGCTCCGGGAGCTTCTGTCACATCTGCTAAACTCGTACCGTTACACAGGTGGTAGAAGTGGGAAAGTTGACAACACGCAAAAACGAAACGTGGAACGTGATTGGATCACAAAAACCAATGAGGAGCAGAGTTTGGAGTCGCGTTCTTGTGATGCATCAACGTCTCGTTTCATTGGTCAGTCCGCGTCGTCGTAAATACAGTGGAAAAAAGACAGACTGGGCCATTATTAAACTGAACTTATTAAATTAAATTAAGACAATGACATTATTTACTCAGTCCACATTGTGAATTCTTCTTTTTTTCTGTTTTGACTCAAACATTAAATATTTTTGGCATAACGATAGTCATTTTTTACTACATTTTGTGTTCCACTAACGAAAAGAAAGTCATACAAGAGATAACAAGAGATGGCAAATAATGATCATTTCCATTTTAGGTGATAGGACAGAGTGATAGTGAAAAGCTGAAAACGAATCATAATAGCCAACCCAATTCGGTATTAAATTTAAGCTAAATTCCCATCAATATATTCATGAACAAATAAGAACAACATGTGGTGAGGGCAACACATGGATTTTATTAAAAATGTCCATAGAACACTTAATAAAATCTATTAAAACGACTTGATCTTTCATTCAAGGCAAGGTCCAGAACTGCCAGGTCCAAGATTTAAAATAAATACGATGGTGTGGAATTGTACAGTCCTTGAACTTTTACATCTCCTTCTCCCTCTCACTCTACAATAAAATCCTATACTTAGTCCCATGAAAGTGCAATGAAATGTAAGCAATTAAACATACAACAGAGAGTCTGGGTTCTGGTGTCACATGGTAATCTGTAGTGTATCACTAATTTTCTGTGTTTATAAAAACTTGTAACATGACATAATTGAGCATGGATGGTTGCTGATGTAGATATTTTCTGTAATTGCTTCCAGTGAACTGTACTGAGAATATTAAAAAAGCATAAAAAGATAAGATGTGAGAGGGCATTGCACATTTTCTATGAAGCATTACAGCAAAAAAAATGTTTCCTCCATCAGTCGTTCTCTCTTCTATCACACACACATAAACATTTTTCCCTTTACCGCCGGGAAAATCTGTTCTTGAATGCTTTGATAGTCTTAGCCATCATTGGGGCAACTTCTGAAAAAGAGTGAGCAGAAAAGTGTTGAAAAACATTCAAACAACCAGTTTGAATGAAATAAATTAGCAAAATTTGGACATGATCTTATCAATATTAATGGTTAGCATACAGTACAGAAATAAATGACTACAGGAAAATTTATGTAGAGACAGTTGTAGATAAACATGTAACAGCAATAACATTTCCTCTTGAGACTCACTTTTGACCTGTGGTTTGTCTCTGGCACTGTGAGCACCAGCAATGCTGGGAGCAGAGGGGCGTGAGGAGGACTCAGGTGGACTGCTTACTGACGAATGACCACCATCACTGGATTTGCTATGAAGGCTGTAGTTTGTTGCTGGTCTGATCCTGTATATGAAGAATTAGCATCATATTTATTTAAATGGAGTTACAAAAAAAAAAAACACCTCCATTTACTTCCAAGAAACTCAGAAAGCAGATTGTAAGCAGGAACGTCATGATGAAGTGTCATCTACATGACTACTGACAACTGTGTGACTAATGCAGCATTCACTTACCTGGCAGATGGAGGAGCAGCACTTGTGCTGGGAGAACCATTTTTAGTGCCAAACTTCTCCTGTATACGGCGGACATCTCGTGGAGGCTTCGCGACAGAATTGACAAAAGCCATTTTAACCTGCCGTCCTGTTAAAAGTGAACAATATAGTGAAAGAGTTTTTTAGTGTGTGAAAAGTTTAATGAGCTACACTGTTTTTTGTGCAGTACATTTGATCTAATGTAGGTACTGTATGTACCTTTAGGTTTGTTTGCATGGGCAGAGGTGATGTTCTCTGTGAGCTTGCGCAGACGCTCTTCCCTTTCTTCATGGAGCCGGAGATACAGCTCCCTCCAAGATTCATACTCTTGCCGAGGTTCATGTTTAAAATCCCGCTGGCAGTGTCTCATCCACAGATCATCTGACTCTTCTGTGAAATACTGAGTAGAGAAGCTTGGAATGAAAGAATAGCCTAAAAACAAGCTCGAACTTCATATGGAGTATTGATCTTGAAATAAGCATGATGACGGAGAATATAAACTAATGTTCAAAGTCTGGGGTGTGTAGGATTTTTTATGTTTTTGGAAAAGTATATTATGCTCAACAACCCTGAATTTATTTGATCAAAAATAGAATAGAGAAAAAAAAAACATTCTGAAAGGAATACAAAGTAGTTCTGTAACAGAAAAAGATGAGAGATGAGATAATAACTGTGAAATAAATCATTCGCATGTGACTGTTGACACACTTACTGGATTACACTGCTCAATCCGATAAAGCTGCTCAGGAGTGCATCTCTCCAAAACCGGTTCCAGGATCTCAAACGGCACTCCACCCACTTCATCAATGGCTAATTGAAAATACAATAAATATCAGTAAAAAGTTGACTCAATTCAGGTTAATTTCTACTTAACACTTCAGCCAACCCTAACAATCATTGCATCATGTGAAGTCATGGCCTAGTGGTTAGAGAGTTTGACTCCTAACCCTAAGGTTGTGGGTTTGAGTCTCAGGCCGGCAATACCACGACTGAGGTGCCCTTGAGCAAGGCACCAAACCCCCAACTGCTCCCTGGGCGCCGCAGCATAAATGGCTTCCCTCTGCTCCGGGTGTGTGTTCACTGCTGTGTGTGTGCACTTTGGATGGGTTAAATGCAGAGCACAAATTCTGAGTATGGGTCACCATACTTGGCTGTATGTCACGTCACTTTCACTTTACTGCTGTGATTTGAACATAGCAATTTAAAGTGCTGTCACTGTCACCCCATTCATCACACACAGCAAACTGTGATTCTTGAATGTGTATGGTTAAACTGCCTAGAGCTAAACACCATGAAAAAGTATTCAATCAGTAATTACCATTACAACAAATCATCAGAGATTAGGAAAACTCACAGTCTATATTGTTCTGTAGGACTCTGATGCACTGTTCATACAGAGACATCATTTTCGGCAAATACGAGGTCTTGGATCCAGAGTACACCACCATTTTAGAGTTCAGTCGTCGCCCTGCATAGCCACCATCTTCTTCCTCATATGGCAGTGGGACTGGGGAAGACAGACATGTTGTTATGAGTCCATGAAGACAGAATCATTGGGATTAATACACTTATTTTGTTTTTTTTTAATTCCGTTTCTTTCAAGTCTGATTTAAAGTGTTATAAAACACAAAAGTGCATACCTTTGCGTCTTTGTGGGGACAGTGGTGTAAGATCAATGGAGGGCAGTGGTCTGTAGTTGGGCTGGATAGCTGGCAAAGGGATATCAGGCAGAGTGGGAACCACATCCACTACCTGGAGAAATAATAATTAGAAATCCTTCGACGCATGGACAAAGGCTGGTTTCCCATCACCTCGCCTGAGAAACAAGTTCAGCCTCACCTTCCTGCGTTTCTGTGGAACAACAGAAGTGGTGTTTGAGGAAGAGGATGGCTTTGAGTGTTTACTACTGGTGCCGTTGGCTTTGCCAGACTTAGAGAAAGCAGAAGGAAGCAAGACGGCAGGCTGAGGGGGTCGCGAGGACGGCTTTTTCTTCTTTTTACTTGGGGTTGGAGCATCGTATGTGAGAAAGGATTCGAAAGACATAGTTGGAGCCTCATATGGCTCCTCATCCTCGTCCACTGGCTCTGGAACTTCCCTCCGCTCCCTTGATTTTCCTTAAGAGACAAAAGCAGGCCCAACTAAAACCTTATACTTACAACAACTCAATTTTATGTCATTTACTGAGAGACATTTTTATAAATTCATCAAAAGTAACAGTTAAATCCATTTACAATTTTACAAAAGATTTCCATTTCAAATAAATGCTGTTTTTTTTTTTTTTTTTACTTTCTATTCATCAAATAATGGCCTGAAAAAAATAAGCAACACAGCTGTTCGATTATAAAAATAAATAATTTCTTATCATTATAATATTATAATGATTTCTGAAGGGTCATGAGACACTGAAAACTGGAGTAATGATACTGAAAATTCAGTTTTGCATCAGAAATAAATTGTAAAAGTAAACAATTATTTTTAATTGTAATACCACAATATATAAGCTAAATATGGCTGTATAATATATAAATAACTTTCACATAATATGAAAGTTTGACTGTTTTACTGTATTACTGATTAAACAAATGTGGCCATTGTGAGTACAGGTGCTGGTCATATAATTAGAATATCATCAGAAAGTTGATTTATTTCACTAATTCATTCATAACACACAGACTGATACATTTCAAATGTTTATTTCTTTTCATTTTGATGATTATAACTGACAACTAAGGAAAATCCCAAATTCAGTATCTCAGAAAATCTGAATATAGTGAAAAGTTTCAATATTGAAGACACCTGGTGCCACACTTTAATCAGCTAATTAACTCAAAACATCTGCAAAGCTTTAAAATGGTCTCTCAGTCTAGTTCTGTAGGCTACACAATCATGGAGAAGACTACTGACTTGACAGTTGTCCAAAAGACGACCATTGACACCTTGCACAAGGAGGCAAGACACAAAAGGTCATTGCGTCCAAGCACATTAATAGAGAGGCAAAGGGATGAAAAAGATGTGGTAGAAAAAAAAGTGTACAAGCAATAGAGATAACCGCAACCTGGAGAGGATTGTGAAACAAAACCCATTCAAAAATGTGGGGGAGATTCACAAAGAGTGGACACACAGACGTATGCAAGACATGGGTTTCAGCTGCTGCATTCCTTGTGTCAATCCACTCTTGAACAACAGACAGCGTCAGAAGTTTCTATAAGACAAAAAGGACTGGACTGCTGCTGAGTGGTGCAAAGTTATGTGCTCTGATGAAAGTAAGTTTTGCATTTCCTTTGGAAATCAGGGTCCCAGAGTCTGGTGGAAGAGAGGAGAGGCACACAATCCACGTTGCTTGAGGTCCAGTGTAAAGTTTCCACAGTCAGTGATGGTTCGGGTGCCATGTCATCTGCTGGTGTTGGTCCACTGTGTTTTCTGAGGTCCAAGGTCAACGCAGCCGTATAACAGGAAATTTTAGAGCACTTCATGCTTCCCGCTGCTGACCAACATTATGGAGATGCAGATTTCATTTTCCAACAGGACTTGGCACTTGCACACAATGCCAAAGCTACCAGTACCTGGTTTAAGGGCCAGGGTATCCCTGTTCTTAATTGGCAAGCAAACTCTCCTGACCTTAACCCCACAGAAAATCTATGGGGTATTGTGAAGAGGAAGATGAGATATGCCAGACACAAGAATGCAGAAGAGCTGAAGGCCACTATCAGAGCAACCTTGGCTCTCATAACACCTGAGCAGTGCCACAGACTGATCGACTCCATGCCACACCGCATTGCTGCAGTAATTCAGGCAAAAGGAGCCCCAACTAAGTATTGAGTGCTGTACATGCTCATACTTTTCATGTTCATACTTTTCATGTTATACTTTTCAGTTGGCCAAGATTTCTAAAAATCCTTTCTTTGTATTGGTCTTAAGTAATATTGTAATTTTCTGAGATAATGAATTTGGGATTTTCCTTAGTTATCAGTTATAATCATCAAAATTAAAAAAATAAACATTTGAAATATATCTGTCTGTGTGTAATGAATGAATATAATATACAAGTTTCACTTTTTAATGGAATTAGTGAAATAAATAAACTTTTTGATAATATTCTCATTATATGACCAGCAACAGATTGTTTTAGGGATATTGCTTCTATATAAAAAAAAAATGAAATCTTTTTGACTTAAAACGGAAATGTCAACCACAATAAAAGCAGGCAAAACTTTCTTACCATCACTTCCTCCTTTCTTTTCCCTTTTGTTCTCGTGTGGGCTTAAATGTCGATTGTGTTTAGATTTGCGACCCTGTTGCTCTCTGTCGGCTCTATGCGTCCTCTCCTCACTGCTGCCAACACCTGTGGGACGATTCTTCCGTATCTCTTGTTCCTCAATGTCTTGGGAATTGTGCTCTCTGACTGGCTCTTTGTGTGGCTTGCAGTGTCTAATGTCATTGCGTGGAGGACTGGGCTCCGGCTCCTCTTCTGGAGGGCTTTCATATTCATCTGACTGATACTCCCTTGCACTGCTGTGTCTGTACTGTGAGCTGTAGTGCTGTGGAGGGGAGGGGGAGTAGTCATGTTGGTATGCCATCTCTTCATGTTGTTCCTCCTCCATGAGGGGAGGTTCATCTGGAGACCGCTCCCGAACCCGTTTGTGCCCTCCAGACTCATTCATTCGTGAGTGGGAATGCCCTTCCTTTACACTTGGTCTTTTGATAAACATGAAACATATATAACATATTCTTATTAATCTCTTATATCACAAGACAACAACTTCACAACCAGAGTTCTAAAATGAATACCCTTCAAACATCTAATCTGAGTAAAAGTCAGCAGCACTGAGAACCGTTCAAAGGTTTGGGGTCAGTAAGAGATATATATATATATATATATATATATATATATATATATATATATATATATATATATATATAT
The DNA here is from genome assembly GCF_023724105.1 of Carassius gibelio. Lineage (NCBI taxonomy): Eukaryota > Metazoa > Chordata > Actinopteri > Cypriniformes > Cyprinidae > Carassius > Carassius gibelio. The sequence continues at coordinate 17,773,888 of NC_068389.1, read as the reverse complement.
ATATATATATATATGGTTATTACACTTTAGCAAGAATCCATGAAGTTGATCTAAAGTGACAGTAAAGACTTTAACATTGTTATTTCAGATCAATGCGGTTCTTTTGAACTTTCTAGTTATCAAAGAATCCAGAAAAACTAATGTATCACGGTTTCTACAAAAATATTAAGAAGAAAAATTGCTTCTTGAGAAGTAAATCAGCATGTAACAATGATTTCTGAAGCATCATGTGACACTGAAGAATTGAGTAATGGCTGCTGAAAATGTAGCTTTGTCATCTCATGAGTACATTTTTAACATAAATTAACAAACAGTTAATTTAATTTGTGATCATATTTGACCACATTACTGTTTTTACTGTATTTCTGATCAAATAAATGTAGGCTTAGCGAGCCTTTTTAAAAATATTAAAAAAAGAAACATCAACCCCAAACGTTTGAACAGTATTTTATATATATGTATATGTATAAATATGCAATATGCAGTTTCATGACCAGTAAGAAACATAAGACACATGGATTTTCGGGCAGTTGTGGCAAAAAGTTAATTTTGGATCATGACAACAAAAATATTCTTAAGAGCAATGATTTCAGTTTCAACTTCTTTACACTAAGAAATTTTACCGCAGTTGCTTTGTCAAGAATCTTTATAAACAGATTTTAAACATTTATCTCTCCCCTTTGAGGAAAATTACACTGTTCTTATTACCTTAAATGGTTAATTTCAATGATGTGAACACTCATCCCCAAAATGAAAATTTTGTCATTAATCACTTAACCCCATGTTGTTCCAAACCCGTAAAAGCTTTCTTCATCTTCAGAACACAATTTAATACATTTTGGATTAAATATATTAATATATTATATACGCTTTGATTTGAACGAAAACAGCGCATTCTTGTTGTGCGGGCAGCTGACACAGAAGAACATAAGCTGCCTGCGTTCAGCTCAGAGACACAGAGGAGACAAATTGTTGAAAAAAGTTGTTATTTTTGTTTTGTTTCTGTACATAAAGAATTCGTGTCACTTCATAAAATTCAGATTGAACCACTGATGGCAGATGGACTATTCTGACGACGTCTTTCTCACTTTTCTATGGGACAGTCACAAGCCTCCCGGTTTTCATCCATAATATGTTAAATTGAGTTCTGAAGACGAACAAAGCTTTTACAGGTTTGGAACAACATGGGGGTAAAGTGACTGATGACAAAATTGTCATTTTGGGGTGGAGGATCCCTATATTAATATATCAATTTAAAAAGCTAACCTGTCTGCAGATCTCTCTGGAACCAGCTTTTTCCACTTGGCCACAAGGTTCTTCGCTGACTCCCCAGCAAATTCATGTTTGCGCAGAGAATTCACTGTCTTTCCAATGCCTGTTTCCTGAAAGAATCAAAGAAAACAAACACATTAAAAGCCATAGAACTAATTGCATTTTTACCAAATCAAGTGTAATACTTTAGAACCAAGTCATATTTTAATCTTACCACCAGGATGTCCACTGTTATAGGAAGCTCCCCGAGCCTTTTGAGAGTTTTCAGCAGCTAGACAGAAGATGAAGAGGAAAAAAAAAAAGTTTCATTGACAATAAGAAGTATTTATGGTTGATAAAATTTCCATTAACACTCACCACTAACAGTTGAGGCAAAACATTAATTTTGCGCCATGACAACAACAATATTGGAAAGAACATTTTGTCAAAATCTTTGTGATCAAACTGTTTAACTGTGAACTTTGTGGAAAACTACACTACGCTATAATTTACAATGTATTTAACACAAATTATCCTAAAATACCAAATGCATCATTCTATAAAACTAACTGCAAAAAATAGATATGTACTGTGATGCATAAATTATACCCAAATACATACAAAATACAGACAAACCACATAGATAAAATACTGGCAGTAGCATACACCATGATGTTTACATATTTCAAAGAGTAACTGCCATTTAGACATCAAAAGGGTAAAAATGTGCAATGTCCAAATAACAGTAGTACAGTGGTATTTTATTGTACACAATGACAGATTACTGCCAGGTAACATAATTATTAGTTGGTTAAGCCATGTCAAAAATTCACTTTAATGCCAGAAATACCAAAACAAACATTTAAGTGCATTTTCACTTAAGTGTCATCGTGACCTACAGAGGAACATGGGGGGGGGGGTCTCATACCCCACTGAGCTTCCCAAATAGACAACATTTTCTGAGGCATCTAATGAAAAATTTCCACCTTATTGTAATAACTATTCCGTGTTGAGGAGGAATCGTGTCTTATGGAGTAACGTCAACATAACCCCCACTGCTTTACTCAGGGCCTGTCTTCAATTGTCACCGCTATGGTATTAAATCGCTGTGGTTGACATCTCTGATAACTGAGCACAAGCTTCTGGGAAAGTGCCTCGATGCTGTGTCTGCTGTAGTAGCTCGGTACATCGAGGCGTAGAAAAAAATCTTAATCTAGACTCTATCTAAACCGATCATCAATTTCTCGGTCTGCTGCTCTTGTAAATAAATGTTAGCTATACGTGGGGTTTCTGGACAGCAGCGCTGATCGAACCTCAGACTAGACACCCGCCGAAGTGCGTGAGACACGGGCATACAGAAAGAAGAGACGTACATCATTCGCATCGTCACACCGAAAAGGTTCCTTACCTTACGAGGCTCTTGGTTTTCTGCAAGCCTTAACTGCAACTTCTCAACCGCTTCCAATATCTCCTCCGCCATGTTTACAGATGGTGCATGTTGCCCGGAAGCCACAACAGCAGCAGTAGTGGTGGTGGTGGGGGCCTACTGTTGTTTCTGACTGCTCTGATGCGAACTTCCGTCACTCCAGACGTAGATTCCGGAAGAACGTCATTCTTCTGTTATAATAAATCATCCTAATCACTTGGTGAAGGGGAGGAATATACATGGAGTCATAATCTCTCTCTCTAGCTCTCATCCTCATGCTGGATTATGCAGAATAGGCCTATGCTACACAAAGCATGTTGGATCCTGTGTTCAGAAAGAATTCCACAGAGGTGACAGGTCCAGTGTTTTGGATATTTAATTGAAGTTTCTGATTCCTTTAATTAGCCAGCTGCAAAATGTTCTCCATCTGCCACTATGCTTCACCCTAAGACTCATCTCTTCATTCTCGTATCGACTATTGGTTAGTGTTTAATTATTTGACTAATAATGTGACCTCTGTATTGATAGATCCTTGCATCTTTTGAAAGGCCAAACAATGTAGTTTTGCTCTCACAATGAAACACACAACTTCTCTATGACATGGTGCCGGCAGCAACAGAGAGTATAAAAGCTACACCTTCTTTCTTTGTATGAACATTTTGGTAGCGTTATGCAAATATTCCCACACAGTGACGTAGACATGTGGGGGCGTTTTAAAACTACATTTTAGGAGGGCGTGGATAAATCTTAGCTATATCTCTTTGGATTTGAGACTTTAGTCTTTGCAACTTGACAGATCTTTTTTATGCACAAGGAGCTTGTAACACTCCAAAGGGAAAGGAAAATTTTTTAATCGCATCATATTTGACCCATTTAAAATGATCATTTACTAGATGGCGTCGGTGTCACAGTTCAAACACTCTACTATTTTAGATAAACAGTTGAGTTTTACCTTTTTTGAATCCATTCAGCACATCTTCTGGTCTGGCGTTAGCACTTTAGCTGTAGCTTAGCATAGATCATTGGATCTTAATAGACCATTAGCATCTCGCTCACTAAAGAGTTTCGGTATTTTTCCTATTTAAAACTTCTGTAGTTACATCATGTACTAATACCGACAGAAAATGAAAAGTTGTGATTTTCTAGGGTGATATGGGGGAACTATTAGTAGGAACTCTTATTCCGGCGTAATAATCAAGGAACGTTGCTGCCATACTATGGGTGCAGCAGGCACAGTGATATTACGCTGCACCTAAAAATAGGCTACCACTGCAAGTTAGCTGGGGACAATTTTCAGGCGGGATATTAAACCCAGTCTATGATTAAGAAAATAAAAAAAGAGAAAATCACTCACTGATCTTAACTAAATTACTGTTGTTTTAAGTAGATATGTATAAGTAAATATAGATAGTTTAAGTAGTTTTATTTATATAGTGTAGACTATGTAATTTTACATTTGATCATTCTGTTTTTGTACTTTAAAAAAAACATTGTTTAATTTGTATCTTTATTTTATTTTATTTATTGATTTGTGCTATTTACATGATTTCAAACAGTGCTCAAGGTTGGTGTTAGAAGGACAAGCTGGATATGGACAGTGTGTTTTGTTTTTGTTTTGTTTGGGGGGGGGGGGCTGGATGGCTGTATATAGATAAAGATATGTAGGTGGGGCTGAGTATTGCAGACCCGTGGTTGGTTCTTCTTTTCCACTAACTCCTGCTGCCAACAGAGCTCTGACAGACAGACAGACAGACATTCGGTGAGAGACAGATTACCAAGGAAAGAAAGAAAACAGTGTGGATTCAAGAACTAAAAGAAAGCGAATGAAAGAACAAGCAAGGACAAAGAAGAAGAGCTGGAAGAGAGCTATAAAATAAAGGTAAACATTCTGACTTTGCTTCTTCTTTGTTTTGGTCAATGCATTAGGACATAATAATACTTATACATTAAAATGAACTGATATTAATATTTTAAAAGCAACAGAACATTACTTACACTTCCAATGTATGAATTAGATTCCCCATCTCCTTATTTAGAATGTAAAGCTTTCAGGACTTAGTTTAACCTCTTAAAACCCTGCGGCCTCATATGAGGACATTATATTGTAGTGAATTTCTCTGAGACTGTACATGCACAGTTTTAAGTCTGGATGTCCTGTACAAAGCATATTCTGTACTTTTCAGAGATACTAAATGATTGGATGTTTCACCATGACCACTTCCTCTCTTTGGTCTTCAAATAAGTCTGAAATTGATTTAGTGACACTCTTATGGAAATATGATAATATTTTGTAATTATCATTCAAATCTGTCTAATTTTTAAATTATGTGTCATAAATCAACATCTCGTGAAAACGTTATGGGGTTTCAATGCAAAATATGACTTTCTGTTACAAAACAGGATGTTGATTTCACACGTCCTCATATGAGGACACTGGGACTGAAAGCATGTTTATTACGCATTTTGGGAGACGTAACAAATGAATAGGGAAAGAAATTATATTCTATGAAATATTATATATTATTATGAAAATCTTGTCAAGTGTTACTCCCATTATTACACTTCTTTTTTCATTACGTTGCCCCAAATACACATTAATATGCAAATTAGATTTAGTTCATAGATACATTATATATAATGAGAAAACCCATTTAAGTTTGTTTTACAAACATTTTGCAGAAAGTAAAATTGTATATTGAATCATTCTGTTATAACACAATTGACAATCATCTTTACAAAAAGTCTGGTAAAAAAAAAATAGACATAGACATGAAATATCTTTTTTTAAGATAGTTTTTAATGCTCTAAACAATGTAAAGTCATTGAAAAAACTTTTTTTCTGGTCATAAGAGGATACATTTTAATCATGTGATACATTTACTTCATATAGCCATGTTTCAATTGGTATGAATTTAATGGAAACTAAACATCACTTTGGTTGTACATCCCTGACATTTCACAGATGCAGACTTTCTTATCAAAGGCATCCCACTGTGGTGTGGACTAAATTTAACCAACCCAGTCAGAGTCAAAACCAGAGAATAACATGAAGGTTGTTTCTCACTCTATAAATAACAAGCAGAGCCATTAGTTTGTTGAAGGTTGGCACGCAAATACTTTAGTCGGACTTTCCACAACACTACATCTAAGGCTGAAGAAAGACAGCCAAGCCTTCAGCTTTTAGGACTGATAACAGCTGCTTCTGTCCCATCTCCTGTTACCCTCTCATTCTCTCTTATTATCTTTCTCTGTATAGAAATGACCTTGTCCCCCTGTTTTCCTCTCACCCTGTGTTGTGAAATCTTCTTTACAGCATCAGATAACCTATAATTTTTCAATTAACCTGAAAGGAACTCCAGATGACTTTCATTGAGCTATCTGGGTCAGATGACCATCACTGAAACTTTCATCAAACTACTGCAAACCCCCTTCGAGCATTTTCCTCTCTGTGCTCTAAATAGCTGCAAATGTGCTGTGGTTTTACGTGTGCATGTCAAAGCCCATGCAGGGTCAGCAGCTGCCGTAGGGTAATTTAAGAGGTGACGTTGGTGTTATTGCTTTATGACTGACATTATGTTGCAACACTCCTGAAATCATTTTAACGTCTGCAGAAAACTATGGATCCGATCCAAATGATAGTGTCAAAAAATCATGGCAGGCAACATATGATTTGGATATCTAATTTATCATCAAGAAAGAAATATAGCTCATATTAAGACATAATGCACCAAGTTTTATAATTCTCAGATATTTATGTTCTGTGTTCCTTCAAATCTTGGAAAATCTTGCCATATTTTAGGGTCCAACTAGGAATAAAAGTATTCTGACTGGGAAAAAACACAACTGTGAAGATGGAACTTAATACTGAAAGGTTTGCACAATATACTTTTAAAAATAAAATAAAAAGACACAATAAAAAGGCTTTTTTTTTTGTAGAAAAAGGTTATTTTTTGTAACGCTTTAGCCTTAGCAAGAACAAAAGTATGCCATTTAAAGAAAATTACACTTTTCTCTCTCATTTCCATCACAGAATGTTATTATTATGTTATTATATCTATTTATATAATCTAAAATCATTGTTGCCTTTTGCTGTCATAAACATTTTCTTTCCTAACATTCAGGCTTTTAAGCATGGTATTGTCCAACATGTACATTTAAATCATATCCTCCTGAGAACCATAAAATAAAAGTTTTGTGAATTTTTTATGTAATTACATTGGTTGGAACATAAGAAACAAATGAAAAAAAAAAAAAGAAATGTAAAAAATTATTATTATTTTTTTTAGCATGCATAAAGATATTTTATTCACATTTTATTTTATGTCCTTTGTAGGGGATGCCAGGACGAAGTTATTAATAATAATAATAATAAAATAAAAAATAGACATGAAAAGGTATGAACAGGCAAAAACAAAAAATTTTGTTTTTCATTCACCAATTATTTTTTTAACCAAACTTTGTAAAAAAACTAAAACAAAAGGTGTTTATCAACGGTTATGAAAGGTATAACAGAATGATTTGATATACTATTTTATTTATTTCCATTTTATTAAATGTGTATATATACTGGATCTAAGTTGAATATTAATGTGTTCTTGGCAACATTTTCAGAAGAATATCTCATATTTCATAGGTATATTGATCCATAATTTCTTACCAACTTCTGTTTCCCCAAAATGCCTGATTGAACACCTGTTGATAACACTCAAGCAGCAGCCCTTTGTATCTATGTCATTGGTGAAAAAGGTTGTCGTGGTAAATGGGTGGATTCACGTTGCACCACGACTGAGTCATATCATGCGTTTCCCTTGGATGAAAACAACTGCATCTAATTTTGAGAACACTGATAAACCTTTGTGTTGTGGCGCAGACTGGAGGTTTTTAGGTGAGATGGGGTGAGAGAGGGGGCAGGAAGGGAATGATGCCAGTGTCAGGGTAATTTAAGCAGCACAGCCCCCACTATTCTTTAGTATATTTTTAGAAGAGATGTAAGGACATCTGTTAACCACAGTTCAGTCATGCTTGTTTATTTGTTTATGAGGAGGTCTGCTTTGATCTGGTTTTGCAAGCTTATCAAGCCAATCTCCTATCTGAGTCTGAAACCATACAAATGTTCAATGAGATGATTACAAACAACCTAAAATAATACTTAATATGCTGCAATCTGTAATAAGCTTGTAATAGTTGTATATTTATATAGTATATTTAACAATAACAACTGCCAAATGGGAGGAGATTACTGATATAAGAATAAACACAATCTCTACTACATGCCGAATCCTGTAATAAGAGTCAGATGTAATGCAAATGTACATTACATTCAACATTAAATGTAACAAAACTGCATATAGTGTCCTGTAAGGATATTACAATGCGTGTATATCAACAGAGAGACTATGAAATATACTTTTTTTAAATCCCTTAAATCTGGAATACAAAAATATGTGTGTTACTTGCAAACTAACTTGATTATAACAAATTATAACCATGGCTATATTTTTGGAAACTCCCCTACGAGACAACATGCACATTTCAATCAGCCTTATATCGTCCTTTTGTAAAAAAAAAAAAAAAAAAAAAAAGTGAGATGAGATCAAGTGTAAACCTATCTATGCTGACCATGATTTGATATTTATTGAACTCATACCTACTGTATGTTTATCTGTTTCTTTTCAGGTGGTGCGCGCTGACGAGGATCACACTCCTCCACTGTTAGTTTGCAAGTGTAGTGCGTCTGTCTGTCCATATAGTATCTTGGTAAATCTGTGCTTTTGTGATTCAAAATCAGCCTGTCAGTAAAAACCTTCAAAGAAACACAAATAAACTGATAAAAAGCTATCATCTAACCAGCCTACCCATCACAATGGCTCCCAAGAAGAAGTCACCACGGCCTAAGAAGTCCATTTCTGAACCAACAACTGTTGAGAGTGAAGTGGTTGTCCCAGAGCCTGGTATTAAGAAGCTTGAGCTTCCTTTTAATGTTGAGCAGCTAAACCGGCTCAATGGGGTGCCCCTGCCACCTCCTGTGATTAAAGCTGGGGAGAAAGGTTTTGGCCTGGGCAGTGAGCTCACCCGCCCCCTGCATGGATCTGCTCTGCTGGAGGAGCTGAGCCGCATGAGACAGGAACGATTCCTCACTGACATGGAAATAGCCTGCAAAACCAAGGCATTCGATGTTCACAAGCTAGTAATTTCCTCAGTCAGCCAGTATCTTCGTGAAGTCCTGGCCAAGGACCCTGGACTCAAACGACTGGAACTCCCTACCCTCTCACCTCTCGGTAAGCCTTAAGAGATATTACCTTGCACTGAGGTTTTCACTTGTGCGGCTGGAGACCCACTGTCCTGCAGAGTGTAGCTCCAACTCTCATCAAACATGCATGAATTCAAGCATTCAGGACAATTCTGGTGCTGATCAGGTTAGAACTAAAATTTGTAGGATAGTATGTCTCCAGGAGCAGGGTTGAAGACAACTAACCTAGCTTCATTTCTTAAAGTTCACCCAATCTTTTGAGTGACCCAAGCAACTGGAATCATGTCTGAAGTTATGGTTAAGCCATAAATATTAAAACACCATTACATATATGCATTATATTTTCCCCCAGGACTTGCCAATGTGATTACCTTTGCTTACCTGGGCCGTGTGCACATGTCCCTATACACCATTGGCTGCACTGTGTCTGCAGCCAGCACCCTGCAAATCCCTCATCTTCTCCAGATGTGCATGGACTTTCTGATGGCTGAGCTGAATGCGCACACTTGTGTGTACGTGTGGAATATTGGTGCTGCATATGGCCTGATGCCTGTCCAAGAAGCCGCCCGGCGCTACATTCTAGAGAATTTTGCTCAGTTTGCTGAGACAACCCAATTCAACCAACTCACCCTGGAGCAGATCACATCTTTCCTCCAAGATGACAACCTAGCTCTTCCTTCGGAGGTCACTACCTTTCAGGTCAGTGTAAGGAAAAAGAATGGAAGGGCAAGAGGAGTAAAGGTTTCGCAAAAGCTTAGCAAGTCCTATTTATGCAGTGACCCAAACGCTAAATACACAGCACATACTGTAAAAAAGAGCTAGAGTCGTGAGAAGGTTATAAATATGTACACAATTTATAAAGTAGACTGAATTAGATACTAAATGTAGATAACTCACTTGAACTTTTCTTGGAACCTAGATTGCAATGAAGTGGTTAGACTTTGACCCAAGGAGGCAAGAACATGCTGCAGAACTGCTGTCTCATGTGCGCTTTGAGACCATCCCTGCCAATGAGCTGGTTAGTGAGATCCAGCCAGTGGCACGTATGATGCTAGATCCTCGGTGTCATCGTCTTCTGGTGGATGCCATGAACTACCATTTGCTACCCTACCAGCAGAACACATTGCAGTCACGACACACAAAGGTCCGCGGAAGCCAGAATACTCTTCTAACCATTGGGGGTCGTCCTTCACTAACTGAGCGTGCCCTAAGTCGAGAGGTACGTATTGAAGAAATGTACAACCTCTGGACAAAGTCCATAACATGTAATACTCTTGATTTATGGCTGGAGAAGCACCTTTCAGCAGAGTTTACCTCTGTCCTGCTCCAACACACCAGCCTGAATGTTTCTAATATGGTATAATTAGGGTTAGAGTCAAACATTGTGTGTACGAATGCGGTCCTCCAGGAGTAGGACAAAACTCCCTGCTCTGTCTGCATAAGGAAATATATTTTTGATTTTCTTTTGATTGCTCACTTGCCTGTTTTACTGTACAAAGGTTCTTTGGAGAGATCCACGAGAGGGAACGGCTACGTGGCGTCATCTTACCCAGCTGCCTGCAAAGAGTTTCAACCAATGCGTGGCAGTGATGGATGGATTCCTGTATGTGGCAGGAGGAGAAGATCAAAATGATGCCCGAAACCAGGCTAAACATGCTGTTGGCACACTTAGCAGGTATAACAAATAATTTAGTCATCTCTAGACCCTATTAATCAGGTTGCAACTGGGGTGGTTAAATCTTACTCCTGGAGTCCCACTTTCCAGTAGAGGCTAGTCCCAAACCTAATTAAACACAACTTAACTAGCTTATCAAGGGCTTCAAAATTATCAGGTGGCTCCAGGCATTTTGTCACTCTGCAGGAATGTAGCCTTCCAAGAATAGGATTGGATACCCCTAGTCTAAAATTGTATACACAGACTTGACTTTAATACCTTCTGATCCTCAGATACGATCCTCGCTTCAACACTTGGCTGCATCTTACCAGCATGCGCCAACGACGTACCCACTTCAGTTTGGTGGCCACTGGTGGACGGCTCTATGCCATTGGTGGTCGCAACACTGATGGCCTCTTGGCCACCACTGAGAGCTACCAGCCCTCTACCAACACTTGGCAACTCCGTACGCCAATGGATATGCCACGATGCTGCCATGCTAGTGCCGTCCTACCATCGGGAGACATCTTGGTGACTGGTGGGTATGTTAACTGTGCTTACTCTCGCTCTGTCATTTGTTATAGCATTGACAATGACACTTGGAGCGAGCAGGGAGAGTTGGAAACACCACGTGGCTGGCACTGTTCTGCAACAGTAGGTGACAAGGTGTACGTGGTAGGAGGTAGCCAACTTGGTCCCGGTGGAGTCCGCATTGATGTGATGACCATGGAGGTCTTCAACCCTGAGAGCAAGGAGTGGACCAGAGCTGCCACCCTGCCCCTGGGAGTGAGCACAGCTGGTATGTCTCCACTGGGAGATCATCTGTACCTGCTAGGAGGATGGAATGAAGCAGAGAAACGTTACAAGTCAGCAGTCCAACGCTATGACCCAGGCACTGACAGCTGGTCAACAGTGGAAGACCTGCCGGAACCAATTGTGGGGGTGTCCTGCTGTGCCCTTCCCTTGCCCCCACGTCACACATCCCGCAGACACCGGAACACACCTTCCCATGAAGATCAGAGCAGTGTGACACAGCATAACACTGCATGAGAAAGAAAAGCTGGGAAAAACAAAGAGCAAGAAAGAAACAGGGTGAAAGAAGTGATTGTTGGGTATAGAAAAAAAAGAGAGTGAGAGAGAGAGTTGTATAGGTGAAATGGAAATGTAAAGAGTAGAATGTAAAAAGAACAACAACATGAAGGGAAAAGCACAGATGTCTTTGTTTTTAAGTCTTGTTCTTAAACTCCAAAGATGCATTAGGTATACAGGGAGTTAAAATACAAGGTACTTCCTAGGGCCCATATAATGAATGTGAAAGGTACATTTCACAAGAGAGTCTGCAGTGCAAGAAATTTAGAGAGGTATTTTTAGAAATTGAGCCAGTTTTATTGAAAATACCATTTTTGGATTATCTAATTTAGTCGCACTGAATTAAGTAATATGAGTTTATTTATTGTTTTGCTTTTTAAATCAAGTTTATCGATTTTCTCTCAACCAAACCCAATAACTACAAAAGTTGTTCAGGCGTACTTGAATTTCTTATATGCAAAAAGGTGCAATGCAAAAGTCAATACCACCCTCAGACACACAAGTAGGCACCAAACTACTGACATTGCCCACCAAAGCATGTGCAGAATACCACTTATTAACCAACATTTTTAGACTAGTAATGAAAAATAAATAAAAACCATGCTTACCATATTTCCTGTTGAACCCTTTTATGTATTTTCGTTATATTAAAGGGTCTTAAATTGCCTGTGTAGAGGTCAAAGCACCTCTAAACCGTATAAAACAAAACCTTCTTAAAAGAACCAGTAAAAATACCCAACAAAATATCAACAATTTAATAAATAGCCAAATGGAAATAAACGCATTAAATGAAAATTGTAGCAGGTTAGACCCTGGATTGAAGTGTTGTCTGGTAATAGATATCTGGGATTTCACTGAATAAAACCTGTTAAAAATAAATGAAATTGTTTTTCTTTGCAACATTCACTGCAACAATCACAAACCAGCCCTCAACAGTGAGAGAAAGGATTTAGACCCACCACACAAGTCTCTAGAATTAAAGAGGTCAAACCCAATGGCTATTAAGAAGTGATAAACTTCCTAAAATGTGTACCACCTACATAACTACAGTTGACATTTCAGTTTTAAAGTGCAAACAAGTCATTTCATATACTTCATTGATTTATTCACATGCAACACTAATACAAACTATGTTAAGTGAGCAACGCCAGTGTTGTACTTCAACAAATAAAGACACATGGACAGCATCACATTTGGGCTTTTCTTTTATTTGTTTTTAACAAATTGGGGGAAAAGGTGGTCCTTTACTTGCCAGGGAGGATGATGCCATCATACTGAAAGACAAACAAAGTAAGTGTAAGTAAATTCATGAATATTAAAAACAAGTACAATATCCACTCAACTACACTGTTTACAGAAACATTTTAACTGCCTTGGAAAACACTTTAAAACAAGATTCACCTATATTACAGTTGCCCCAGTTTAACAACAGTACAATTTATCAGTTTAGATGGTACTCTAAAGACAAAAAAATAGCATGTCTCAATATTAAAGCTACCAGTGCAAAAAGGGCAAATCATCCTGGCAAATTAATGTGGTCTAACAAAATCAGTTTTAAAATGTAAAAAGATGACTAGTACACAGTGTAAGGCAGCCAATAAGGTCACCAGCTGTGCTAGCTACGTTTTCATACATTTATTTGAACATAAGACTGCTTGGGAATGGAATCAACGTAAAGTATCAGCAATTTAAACACCTTCTGTTGGAACCAGCGCATTGACTCCTCTTTGCAGATACGGTGCTTGGCGCCGATGCGGCCCTGCTTCCTCTTCTTGTCAGCAATGCTGAAACCAGGTCTGCAAAGAACCTATAGTAAACAGATTTGGACTGGTTATTCATAATTGCCAAAAATAACCATGAAATTAAAAGACGTGATCGCTTTCATATTTACTGCACTACCACCCATTCACATTAGTAATATTGGTTTTAATATGGATAGTTCCAGAATGTATTATTGGCTGAGCTACTTTTGAAGCCACAGTAAAATACTCCATGTATATATTCACCTGTGAGCTTATTACATTAGTATTGCTATACAACTGCATCTGTGTGTTGCTCGAGAACTGTTCTGCTACACACCGGTGAAGAACTATATGGACCCTTTTTACAGATTGTGATAATTTAATGGTCATCGCAAATCCTGTAAAGTTTTTCATTTTAAAAAGGACTGCATGTACATTTATAACACTTTGATTTATATTACCTTTGTATCAAATCACAAAAAACTAGTTATCACTGCTGTAAGAGTGTTTCTAATTCATGTAATTAGCGTGCAGGTAAATTTGACATTGTTTTCTCCTCTGACTGCCATTATCCCCATCTCTCTCTTTTATATATATTTTATATCCAAGTTGTGGAGTTATTCTTTTGCTATCGGAGCAAATGGAATCACAATTTTTTTTCAATTTAGTCTCCAATCCACCACCATTTAAGTTTACCCAACTATGACGACTTCCGCTGCTGAGAAACCTGGAAATGTGAAAGGATGTGACGGGAGGATTATTAATCAATTTACTACATTTGCTTTACTGTTTTTAGTACTCTGCTCCATGTTAGTTGTTCTTAAATCAATGTACCCAATGGCTTCTTGAGGTTTTCATTAACTTTTGGTTTCAGACAGCCTAAAACAAAAAATGAATCCTAAAAATTAAACCACCTACAGTAGAATTGGTATTTTGGTTTTAAAATGGATATTCATAAAGCACATGTAGTGGCAGAATAACATACATAAATCAAACTAAACCTACTTAATCCACAGGAAATGTATAAATAAGATTCAGCAGCTGTAATGTAAATGTATGCATAAATGTGACTCTTTTGGAACAATAAAATTCAACTCACCACATAAAAGTCCAAGCCGTAGATTCCAATGCTTGGGTCATACTTGATGCCCAAATCAATGTGTTCCTGGATACCAAAGCCGAAGTTTCCGGTGTCTGAGAAATTGTTTTTTCTCAACTCGTACTCGCGCACCTGCACAAAATAAAAATAACTTTAAAAGAACCCACTATGGACAATGAGTGAAATACAGCCCTGGCTAATTTTAGAACGCCAAATACCAAGCAGTCTATTGCCATAAATGCATTCCTTTTACCTTCAGTCCCTTCTCCAGGATTTCCTCAGCCTTGGCTCCACGAACAGTACAGTGGACTGCAATTTTCTCATTTCTACGGATACCAAAGGATCGCACAGTGTAGCGGGCTGGTGGAAGACATTTTCACTTAATGCATGACACAACTTCACTAACACCAACAAAGTTAAAATCCACGGTCATGAGATGTAGCAGAGTGCAATCATTTCCAACCACTAGCAAGAAAAAGAAAAAAGATCCACCTACCCTTGGAGAAGACAGGAGTCTGGCCAGTCAGCTGTTCCAGCACCTTAGCAGCACGGGTCAGTCTGTCCCCGCTCTCCCCCACACAGATGTTCAGGCACAGCTTGCGGATGCGCAGCTCCCTCATGGGGTTCTCCTTCTTCTCACCCTGGTCCTGTATAACGACATACAGCCCAACAATTAGTTGTCAGGAAAAAGGTGTCTTTTCAAATCTCGCCAGCTCGCTCAACTTCGTGCTAAAACTTTACCAAAATAAAACTACAGGTCTTAAAAATGAGGTGCTGGACAAGAGAATATTACATATGGCCCCGGAATGGAAATGAACATGCCCGCACACATCCACCATTTCAGACACCACTAGTATGGAAATATAAGCCACAAACTATCAATATTGAATACTAACGTTACATACAACGGAGCTGCCGTTTATTCATCCGGTACATGTAGTATTGGAAGCACATTAGTAACTTTAAGCTAGTCAATGACGTGCCGTCTCGGCTCTACAGCACACTATTTAGCTAACACCGATATCTACCGCATCATACCATTCTGGCAACAAATACTGTCCTAATTCTGTATTTCACAGCAACAGGGACTCATTAAGGTGTGCTTCACGTAATTATTGCATGCATACAAGGAGATGTTTGTTGATTTTAATGATAGTCCTTCGTGGTGAAAGCTTCTGCTCTACTCACCGCCATGTTTGATCACTTAGAAGAGGACGATATACTTCCGGCGCAGAGCATTTATGCAGCGGGTTGAGTCCTCAGAACTACACTGCCCAGCATGCTTTGCGCTGAGGGACGAAAAATTACGTACAAAAAAATTACGGTTCCGGTAACTTTTAAAGACTACAAAATTGGAGTCGAGGACAGAAAATAAGTCAGCAAGTTGGTTAAGGGGAAATAGTTTTCAGTAATTGGAGAGAAAATATAAATAAAATAAATAAAATTTTTATTAACCGACTGGTAATTGGAAATTATTATTTAAATCAACATTGTTCATAATAAGGAAACATTAAACAGAATTATGTAATCCAGCAGAGACTGTTCAGCATATGTTATTACATACATGTTATTACATTACGTTTTTACTAGGGAAAGAGAAGAGTTTAACAGCAATCAATTTCACTCTATCAAATCCAATGAACTCTGCCCTGGGACAGTCAAAAAATGCAGAGTTAAATACTTAAATGAACAAACATTAAATATATTTTTAAATAATATTGTATCACACAGTGATTACCTTTCCATATTGGGAAATTCATGTTTGAAATACACATTTGATTCCTACACACAGAATAACAACCAGTAAGCATACATATACATGCTTAAAAGAACTGTCATAAGCAACAATGCTGTCTGTGCCACTGATTGGGTGAATCACAGCATCAGTGACAGGAACAAGAGCAGAGGTAGAACTTGGTACCTTCAAAACAGGGAGTGCCAGTTCTCTTTGCTCCCTCAAAGCATTAGTCAGAAATACAAGAGCTCTCTTGGGAAATGCAAGTGGGGAGAAAAGGTTATGTTCTCGAACAAAGAAGTGGGGTAGTGAACCATTTAGAGCACATCGCTCAAAGTATCCAAAGAGCTTCATGAAGGAGACAGAGAGCTGGCCTGGAGACCAAAGGGTATCTTGCACTCTGTCTGAAAGGAACATAGAAGAAGTCTGCTTTCCCATGGTAGGAACACGAGGCTCAAGCTCTTTAGGATACTGCTGCTTCAGCCCCTCAATCAGACATTTCAGAAGCCACATGCAAAGTTTCCTAAGAAAGGAGAGAAAAGGTTAGGTGCATCATGACATTATTCTATAACACAACCTACTATAAACATAAGTGTTTGTTCATACCGACATTATTGAAATGACTCTCACAACACGTCTTTTTATTTCCATGAAACTGCATCAGTTCTTTTTCAGTGTGAGAATGTAAGACACTATTAGATTATTGCTCTCAGTATTATCATTCAAACTTTTTACCTTCACCATCTCATAATAGCTGCCACTGGTGAGAACTGAGACCTCCCTGAAGAAGGGCTGATCATCATTCTTCACTATCTCAAGCTTATGCAGCCGTAGATCTAAACCTCTCTGTCTGATCAAGTGGTCCAGCTCAACTTTATGATAACAGAACAAGTGTAAGTATAATGCTTTTCTATAGATACAATACAATCAATAATAAAGAGCAGTTAAGTCTTCCTCATTACTTGATCTCCTTTGACTTTCCATAATAAAGCTGTGAAAACCCCAAGGTCGGATATACAGTGTTTGGTCCTCCGTTGTGACACTCAATCCAGCCTTAAATTTGAATGCGGTATAAAAGCAAATGAATTATGTATAGAAATGTGCTAGATGTGCTTGTTTCTCATGGATAAAATAATAATATGTAAAAATAATAGATAGTTATTTATTAGCAACTCTGTGTTCATTTTCAACCCATACTGATATCATTATTGTTTTACAGAGAATTGTGTAACGCTTGAGAGCTTGATGGTGATCATACACTTAAAGTGTAAGAAATAGAAAATCAAAGAAATTATAAAATGCTAAAAACAGTCAGAACAGGCATCAGGAATGTTTGATGTATTTATGTGTAGTTTGTAACAAGAACAGAAAAATTACAAAGCACTTAATAAAACTTACAGACAGTTAAAGCTAGTGAACTTCATTATACAGTAAAACCAAAATGTATCAATCTAAATTTTCACAAGCGTACTGTATGCATCAATCCAGACTTACCCAGTTCCTGGTCTGAAGAATATGATCTTTTAACACATAGATACATCACAAGTGGATATTGATTCTAAACTCATCTTCACCACATCAGACAATCTTTCACTTCACAATAAAAGGTTCAGGTTGT
Source organism: Carassius gibelio (assembly GCF_023724105.1). Lineage (NCBI taxonomy): Eukaryota > Metazoa > Chordata > Actinopteri > Cypriniformes > Cyprinidae > Carassius > Carassius gibelio. Next base: position 17,756,024 of record NC_068389.1, on the reverse strand, counting down.
GATTGTGTTTCAGTGATGTAAAACCAAAACTTAAGGAACAGCTCTCTGCCTGATGTTTACCTGCTTCATTCTCGTGTGACAGCAGGTGTCACAGATGTGCTGTATCAGCTGAAAGCACTGTCTTCTTGTACAAAGCCCTTAGCCTTTTGTAATGTGCTGAAAAAAGTATATATTGTTAACCCTTAGTGGGTTTTAAAAGCATCTTTCTATGGATGGCAAACAGTTTAAATGAATCATTTTATTTATCATGTTCAAAAATAATGTATTCATGAAAGCACCCATTCATAATGCCTTGACTTTGAAATGAAAGAATAATGGCACAGACTGAATGATCATTGTTTATTTTTATAACAAGGTGTTCAGAAATACATGGTCGACTCCTTTCCTTCTGAAACTTTTACGGTGGGTTTTTATCAACATAAGCCAGTCCTTTAACACCGTGCTCAGGATCTGAGACATTGCAGAGTATGATGTCAGCGAGGATTGCTGGGTGTCTGACGGGACGATTCATTTGGTTTTGGCAGCCTTCTGAGCAGACTTGGTCACCTTGCCAGCAGTGGAGACTTTCTTTTCAACGGCCTTGATGACACCAACAGCAACAGTCTGCCTCATGTCACGCACAGCAAAACGACCTGAAAGTTATTAGTGGGATGGCAGAGAGTTCAAATTAAAGCAGAACATTTAATTAATGTTGCGTACATAATGTAAATGGCAACATAAATGATGATACTTACCCAGAGGTGGGTACTGAGAGAAGCTCTCCACACACATGGGCTTGCCAGGGACCATAAGAATAATGGCAGCATCTCCAGATTTGAGAGCCTTGGGGTTGTCCTCAAGCTTCTTGCCAGAACGACGGTCGATCTTCTCCTTGAGCTCAGCAAACTTGCAGGCGATGTGAGCAGTGTGGCAGTCCAGCACTGGGGCATAGCCCTGAGAGATCTGACCAGGGTGGTTCAGGATGATGACCTAGAGAGAAAGAGGGGTACAAGATGAAGTACCAGATATTACGAAGATCGTGAAGATAACATTCTCTTATTTATATCTAACCTGAGCTGTGAAGTTTGCAGCCTCCATAGGGGGGTCGTTCTTGCTGTCTCCAGCCACGTTTCCACGGCGGATGTCCTTGACAGACACGTTCTTAACGTTGAAGCCAACGTTGTCTCCGGGGAGAGCCTCAGCAAGAGACTCATGGTGCATCTCCACAGACTTGACCTCAGTGGTCACGTTGGCAAAGGTCACAACCATACCAGCCTTCAGAGTTCCAGTCTCAACACGTCCAACAGGCACAGTTCCAATACCTGAGAGAAACACACAGAGGATGTTTGAGTGACAAATGCCATAACATCTATGGTTTCTCGTTAGGTTGGAAGCTGTATTGTTATTGTTAAAAACTAAAAAAGTAAAACTAAAAGTAAACACTTTCATTAAGTGAAATGAACTGAGAAACTAAATTTATTTTTCATTACTCCCAAACGAACAAAAAAAAACTAAACAGTCTGCAAATTCATTTTACATTGAGATGCATGATATACTTTAACATTTTAAGCTTTTAAAAACTGTCTGCATTAAACATGAAAATGCTGTGTTATGATTTACAGGATAAGGATTAAACATAATATTTTTTTTTATATTGTTTAAAAAATGACCGTGGAGTTTTAAGGTTTTATTCATTCACACAACTTTATAAGGTCTAGAAACCACATTTTCTCATATTTGCAGGTATCCATAGTTCTTAAAAAAGAAAAAAGGTGGCATTGCTTATGTAGCTTTTTCATGCTTGTTTTGTCATATTTTAAGTCATCTTGATGCCTCTTGGACTTTTTCTTAGGCCCTGCTTGAGAATCACTGCTCTAGATAGCAATAACATTAGACTGAACTGAGAAAATTAAAGCATTTTTTACTTATACCAGTTGCTGCATTAACTATGGCAGCCCTAAAATACTAAAACGGATGTAAGGCAGATGCTGACATTTGAGCTGGGCTCCAGCATGTTGTCCCCATGCCATCCAGAAATTGGGACGAAGGCCACAGTGGCAGGGTTGTAGCCGATCTTCTTGATGTAAGCATTGACTTCCTTGGTGATTTCCTCAAAACGAGCCTGGCTGTAAGGGGGCTCGGTGGAGTCCATCTTGTTGACTCCAACAATAAGCTGTTTGACTCCCAGGGTGTAGGCAAGCAGGGCGTGTTCACGGGTCTGTCCGTTCTTAGAGATACCAGCCTCAAACTCACCAACTCCAGCAGCCACAATCAGCACAGCACAGTCAGCCTGTGAAGAGTAATGAATAAAATCATGACATTTAAATGTAAACAATAATAATGCAACAACAAAATCATTACGTACAGTAACCTGTGATAGATTTGAGCACTCCTACCTGGGAAGTACCAGTGATCATGTTCTTGATGAAGTCTCTGTGCCCGGGGGCATCAATGATGGTGACGTAGTACTTGCTGGTCTCAAATTTCCAGAGGGAAATATCAATGGTGATACCACGCTCACGCTCAGCCTTCAGTTTGTCCAACATCCAGGCATACTTGAAGGAGCCCTTGCCCATCTTGATGCAGAGAAATAATCCAGAGCATATTTGAGATTTTTGGGAGACAAAAATGGACAAAATGAAAACATATAAAAGATAGTAAAATAGAAATAGCTTATATTAGAGTTTAACATGTTTTCAAACATAACATCTATAAGTGATGCATTAATGATACTGTTTTAATCCTCATAGTTCTCCACATTTCAGAAATGATTATTCTAATAAAAAAATGAAGTCATTTATGTTAAATTTGGGCATTTAGAACTGTAGATGTCGCGCGCACGGTGTTTAAAAAGATACGCCCAGAATATACTTGTCATCGATCGAGATAACGTCATCGCAAGTCACCCAAGCTGTCGTGACATACCTCAGCGGCTTCTTTCTCAAACTTCTCGATGGTTCTCTTATCGATGCCTCCACATTTGTAGATGAGATGTCCGGTGGTGGTGGACTTGCCAGAATCCACGTGGCCGATAACCACGATGTTAATATGAATCTTTTCCTTGCCTATATTGTAAATTTACTGTGGAAAGACATTGCTGGATTTAGTTTCGCCTGCATTAACATTTTCTGGATGTTTAAACATACATTATTAGTGATCAGTGAGTTCCCGCGATAAATTCACAATGCGACAGCATATGCAGTAAGACCGAATCAAGCAGTCTCGCGCTTGCGCCGTACAACACAAGGAGCGCACGTGCCATTCAGGATAACCTCTGCATGAATGCGCAGCATTGCTCGTGTTGCCATGTCCACCAGTTATAAGAATTTATATACATTATATAACCGAACTAGATTATATAGTCGCGTTTTGTGTGTGTGTGGGGGGCGGGGGTTGTGGTGGTTGCAAATGTATGGTTCAGACCAATAATTTGTGATTAACAATTAATAGCAGTGGTTTAAATTCTCACGTAGTTTAAGACTAATATCGTTTCCATAATCGGTTGTCGGTTATTAAAATTAATTAGCTAAAAACCGTTATTACTTAAAACACATGGATTAATTCTTCCCCCCAGTCCTTACTTGCGAGATCTGGCAACAACCAGCCCTCCCGGTTCACTTAGTGTCCTCCATGTTGAAGGACTGGAATGACAGTAACAGCAATGTTCTCTGCCAAATTACTTCTCTACATCGTCACTGAAAACAGCGTAACTTTATTGCAAAAAAAAAAAAAAAAAAACCTGTTCTGATCAACCTAGCATGAAGATATGCATATGAAAAGTTTGACCACCTTGTGACTTGAAGCATTTGTGCCCTCAACACAGCCAAGCAACTCTAGGGTTTGTGAAAAGTAATCAAATCTTACCTTACAAGAACTAAGTCCCAAGCCCAAAGGAGACTGGAGAAAAAGGAACGGGGTTCACTCCCCCTCTATATTTATACAGGGGTGGGATATGAAAAACTAGACCACATAGATACAGTTCAGCTGAGAGGTACTATTGGTAGCTTTACAGAGCAGTTAAAATTTGCGATTGGAGGACATCAGTAATGTGGGCACACTGTAGAAGAAAACCAGCTGCAGCATGTGTTAAAAACAGCTGCAAGGACCATGACAACTCAGTTGCATATCCCAATTAACCACACAGTTCTCCCATTGATGACAAGACAAAGCAAAAGTTCAATTTTTAATACTTTTTATTAGTTTCTTATTCAGCAGCTTCTTTCCAAATTTTACTGTGGAAACAGGTGCAGTTCTAAACCATTAACACAAATTTAATAACTGAAAGAGGCACTATCAGTCAATAAGTGGAGCCACACTTAAATCCAAGTTGGTTTCCTTTCCTGCGAAAATTTTTTCGATGGGTTTTAATCAGCATTAGCCAGTCCTTAAGTAGAGTGCCCAGGTTTAGAGAAATTCCACGAGGTTGGGAAGAACGTACCACAACCTTTGGAACAGTGTGATGAAGGGAATTTCACTTGGTCTTGGCAGCCTTCTGTGCGGACTTCGTGACCTTGCCAGAACCACCAACTTTCTTCTCAACGCTCTTGATGACACCAACAGCTACGGTCTGCCTCATGTCACGAACAGCAAAGCGACCTGTGGATGGAGAATGATTAGTACCAAAATTTAAATTTCAGTTAACTGAACATAAGCGGTAATATGACCAACTTACCAAGAGGGGGGTAGGTAGAGAAGCTCTCCACACACATGGGCTTGCCAGGGATCATTTCAACAATGGCAGCATCTCCAGATTTGAGAGCCTTGGGGTTGTCCTCAAGCTTCTTGCCAGAACGACGATCAATCTTCTCCTTCAGCTCAGCAAACTTGCAGGCGATGTGAGCAGTGTGGCAGTCCAGCACTGGGGCATAGCCCTGAGAGATCTGACCAGGGTGGTTCAGGATGATGACCTAGAGAGACAACACCATTTATATAGGCATTAACACAGTTAACAATGGAATTCAAGTGATTTAGTTGCCAAGGCAATGGGGGAGGGGGTCTAACCTGAGCGTTGAAGCTGCCGGCCTCCATAGGGGGGTCGTTCTTGCTGTCTCCAGCCACGTTACCACGGCGGATGTCCTTGACAGACACGTTCTTAACGTTGAAGCCAACGTTGTCACCAGGAGTGGCCTCAGCAAGAGATTCATGGTGCATCTCAACAGACTTCACCTCAGTGGTCAAGTTGGCAGGGGCAAAGGTCACAACCATACCAGGCTTGAGGACGCCAGTCTCCACACGGCCCACGGGCACAGTTCCAATACCTGAGATGAGAAGTGTTAAAAACCAATCCAAGTGTTTTGACTGCTGAACTTTACAAGTTATACCAACCTCCAATTTTGTAGACATCCTGAAGTGGCAGACGGAGGGGCTTGTCAGTGGGACGGCTAGGGGGCAAAATGGCATCCAGGGCATCAAGAAGAGTGACACCACTTGCATTACCCTCCTTGCGCTCAATCTTCCATCCCTTGAACCAGCCCATCTAGAAAGACAAATTGTAAATTCAGGTGTGAAGAAATGCACTGAAAGGGTGGTTCCCCTTATGGAACTTATTTTTCATTGTTGCTGCAAAGTTGCATAAACCTACATTTGAGCTGGCCTCCAGCATGTTGTCCCCATGCCATCCAGAAATTGGGACGAAGGCAACACTGGCAGGGTTGTAGCCGATCTTCTTGATGTAAGCACTGACTTCCTTGGTGATTTCCTCAAAACGAGCCTGGCTGTAAGGGGGCTCGGTGGAGTCCATCTTGTTGACTCCAACAATAAGCTGTTTGACTCCCAGGGTGAAAGCCAGGAGGGCATGCTCGCGGGTCTGTCCGTTCTTCGAGATACCAGCCTCAAACTCACCAACACCACCGGCAACAATCAGCACGGCACAGTCAGCCTGGGGAGGAATAGAAGCCATTGTTAAACCTCAACCTACTACAACATACTAACAAGGACATGGTTCTTTGTGAATGGATCATAGGCATACCTGAGAAGTACCAGTGATCATGTTCTTGATGAAGTCTCTGTGCCCAGGGGCATCAATGATGGTGACGTAGTATTTGCTGGTCTCAAATTTCCAGAGAGCAATGTCGATAGTGATACCACGTTCACGCTCAGCCTTCAGTTTGTCCAACACCCAGGCATACTTGAAGGAGCCCTTGCCCATCTGTTTTGAAAAAAAAAAAAAAAAAAAAGAATTAAGTCAAACATTAATAAAAGGCTGCATTTAATCAATTTGTTAAATATAATCCAAGCTTTAATAACACAAGTTGTTTATTTGGAAACAAAACCGCCTGAATCACTTAATTGGTCCAGCGCACATGCTGCACGGCCTACTAGCCGCCATTACAGAATCTGCAGCGTCAGGGAGACTCGTTTAGCTCCGCCCACGCCCACACCCAGCCGGCTTGAGCCGAGGAACGCGTGCTACCGCCGCCATTTTGGCTCTTTTTAAGCCGAGCTGTGCCGCAATCAATTCACAGAAATTCACGATTCAACCAGCACATGAGTTAAACCCTTACCTCGGCAGCTTCCTTCTCGAACTTCTCGATGGTTCTCTTGTCGATTCCACCGCATTTGTAGATCAAATGGCCGGTGGTGGTGGACTTTCCGGAGTCGACGTGGCCAATAACCACGATGTTGATGTGGGTCTTTTCCTTTCCCATGATTGATCGGTTTCTGTATAAAAAAAATATAGAAAATTAAAGTTTAGAGATGCATCCGTACGGAACTTCCATTAAAAGAATGAAGCGGGGATTTCGTGTAAAGTTACAGATGGCCCCGAGGTTGACCCGGCCTAGTCCACGAGAAGACAACTGCGACACGTGTTTCTTTACAGTAGCGCGGGATTAAGTTACAGGCAAAAATCTGAATGTCTCAAATGAATACACATGGACGCAGACATCGACATCTGGCTCTCGAATCAGTGATAACAGTTGCTGGATGCGAGAATGTGCGGAAGGCTTTCGATAGGCCCGAGACTGCCAAGTCTTTCAGTGCCTTTGTTCTCTTCCCGGTTCCCATTCTCTGATAGATGAACGCACATGGAAACGATGTTAAAATAAGCTACCCCAATATACTATTAATTAAAAATAAACCACAATTACAAAATATTGATATCTACTGAAGAAGCCATAGTAAAGAGCACGCGGAGTAACGACAAAAAAAAAGACAACAGTCAAAAGCGTGGAAAATTTACCAAAAGTGCATAAAATACAACAACGGAATAAAAGGAAAAAGAAAACAAGGCCTAACCAACAGCGAAAACTCACCAAGATCGAAAGATCACTCCTCAGAAGCTGCTGCTCCCCTTTGCCAGGTAACAGAAAGAGGAAGAAAAACGGTTTGGTTGGAGAATTTATACAAGGGGAGGAGGAGAGACTGGGCTGCACCCCCCGCTTCCTCTCTCTCCCTGACCGACCCGCAAATCACACACAATTGACTCAAATTCTCCCCGCCTCGACAAACTGCGTCACTACTTTACTGAGCATCTTACTAAATTAAATGTTTTTACAAATATTTGAGATATGTTACAATGAACAAAATGGGGAAATATATGACAGATTATATACTTCGTATTACCAGTTACCAAATCTACAAACGAGTACAAATAATAATTGTTAACGTTAATGTCAATGTATAGATCTAGTCTTTCCATTTTAAATTTGCATTGTCATAAGATGCTTACCACAGTTTACATTTTTGGTCTCATATGGGGAATGACGGCATAACTATAAAACTGAACCTGCATTATACATCACTGATTGGATTTGTCTTAAAATTGAATCACTTCATCACATTTACTTCTTAAACTAGTTCACATTTATTTTTCTAGTTTTGGTCAAAAGAGCTGTGATGTTTTATTTTATGAAACATGGGTTTAGTGTGTAAAACATGCATAGTTAAATATATATATATAATCTTTGTGCTTGTTCCTACAATTATGACCTAAGTTTCAGAAGCATGTGAAGAAATGTGAAATGTATTTAATTTTACGAAATAATGAAATGAAACCAACCAGTTTCCCACCCCAAAGACAGTGTGATCAGCACAGCCTGAATGCAAATTACAGTCAAGCACAAAGTTGATAAGGCCACTCAGGCCCTTTGTCTCAGATGCATCTCCACCCAGTGGTTTATCTATTCAGATTCAAACTCAATCAGATAGGACTGTTTGCAGAATTGTGAGATTTAAGCCCATGTGAGGCAGCAAAACTTTTGTCATTTTCCTTAGTTTGTAAAGATTTCATACATTCAGAGTTCTTTGTTTTTAAGAGTGTAGGGATTCTTCAATTTCTTTTAATACCTTACAGGCCTATAGTAGCATCTCCAATGCCTTACATTCCTCATAGCCTTATTTCAAAGAGCTGGCATCACCGCTGAACTTCAACTCTCTCTTCCTCTAGAGTCTAGAGTAACAGATGCTTGGTCTACAGCTGCTACTTTCAGTCAAGAGCAACAGCACAGATACACACACAGTCGGGGGACATATACCGTCACAATCAGAGTGAAATGGGGTCTAAAAGTCAGGGACCTCATTAAAAATTTTGGGGAAAAATGGTTATAAATAAAGTTTTATGGTTTAAAAAATTCCTACCAACCCTTTAAAATTCTGCAACTATTTAAGACTCTACTAAAAACATGTGGCATTGATCCTTAAGCTCTTTGTATGGATAGTCTGATGTTCTTTCTTTTACTCCTGTAAAAAATGCTCTTTGACTCATTCTCAAATCATGCTAGAGAACATGATTATCCAGTTTTACACAAACTTGTGGATTTCATGCAGCTCAAAAGTGCTCCTGTCATAAAAGCAAAATGGGGACACAACAGTTCTAATTTATATATAAGTGACCCTAGTCCACAAAACCAGTCTTAAGTCGCCTGGATATATTTTTAGCAATAACCAAAAAAACATTCTGTGGGTCAAAATCCTAATAAACCATACATCAATGGAAGGCTTATTTTATTCAGCTTTGAGATAATGTACAAAAGTCTCAATGTTCATGTGGTAAAAGTTAATGTGGGAAAAGTTTAGTGGGTTCAGGGGGGCAATGGAATTTAATATCATTTGTCTCCACAAAAAAAAAAAAAAAAAAATCAATAACACATTGTGCACTGCATACATTTAATTAATTAATTAAACAGTCCTGATGTGTTCATAACATGGAATTTTATATTAATGTTAAATATATATCAAAATTTTTTGTTTTATTTCAATTTTGCAATTTTGTTTCAGTACTGCTTAGTATACCAGGCTTTGCAATAGCTGTGAGTATATCATTTTGAAATAAGAAATATAATGAAATATAAAACAGAAAAGCTAGTTAGTCCAGTCAACGTGATGCTTGGGAAACAACTAATCTACATGATGATTAAGTCAACCCAAAGCTACAGAATAAGCAAATAATCAAACAAATGAAAAGTGTCTTCGATTATTATCATGATCTTCTTTAACAGTAATCCTAGAAAATGAAGTAAACAGAATTATGCAGTAAGCAACCAGTCATATGACTGATAAAAAGAAATGCCACAGCATTTGAGAAAAAAAAAAAACACTGGCACATGATTGCAATAGGAATTGTGCTGATTCCCACATTTCTTTCTTATTTTCTTCACACAAACACTAAGTATGTATATTACTATTCACAGCACAGCTATCTAAAGCCCCACCCCAACATACAAACTCAACATGTCATGCCCTGTTTTAAACCTGTTTTAAACCTGTTAAATATACTTTGATTACTCTTGGTCTGGTCTAGTCTGGCCTTTTTGGTTCATGTAGCAGCAAAATGCTAATAAGCTTAATATCTATTTGTCCAGATAAACTGCCATTTGGTTTCTAACCGAGACACTCAACAAGTGTGGGGGAGGGCATGGGGAATGTGTGCCATGAATCAGCGTCAGTGCCTGGCATGAGATCAGTGTTGAGTCATGCAAGGGAAGGAAAGGCCTGAACTTTTCCCTCAAGCCTCAAAAAACACAGAGCAGGCCTCAATGCAAGACATCTTTTGTATTTTGGTTTGCTCTTGAAATTTGGTATTGCAGCAAAAGTGGTATTTTGACTGATCTAAAGTCATTCTGGACCAAAATATCTGCTAAATGAACATGCAAAAAGTATTTTTATGATAGCAATGCTGTGCACCTTTGTAAGTGCCTAAATTGTTTAAAGAATCCTTGGAATTTTTAGCTTTAAATCATATCTGAAATATTGTACTCTAGTAAAAAAATTCTAGTGAAATGATATTGCATTCAATAAAGGATTTTGAACCTAAAATAACCTTAATTATTAGACCAACTTAAGGGGTTCTTATAACAAAGAAAAACGATCAAATTTAAATGTAGACCCCCCCCCCCCCACAAGGCAACAAACTCTTGCAAATCCCCTCCATGTGTTATGCAGTTTTGAGCTGTAATGCAAATGGAGGGGGGAGAGGGAAACAAACATCTGCATGTGTGAGAAACCCATGGGTCTGTCCTCAGACCTTTGGTGAGAATGCAAATGTCCAGGAATGAGAGAAGTGATTTGTATTCAGTTCACAACTGCTGAGAAAGATGTTGCATTATAGTCATTTATATATATTTATTTATTTATTTATATATATATATATATATATATATATATATATATATATATATATATATATATATATATATATATATATATATATATACACACACACACACACACACACACACACACACATATATATAGATATTTTTTTTCACATATAAGCTCGACTAGGTCTTTCAAACAGGAAAGCAAAATATGACTCATCTACAGTATTATTAAACAATATATGACAGGGCAGGATCAAGTTCATGGAGCAAATACTTTGCACCTTTGAACAGCCTGTAAAACTGTAACACACAAAAAAATGTAATTTTATGACTCTACCAGTTTTATTTGTCTCCTCCTGGTATACCGGACTGTAGTTGTGTTCATTTACACACACAACAATGACACGAAGCAAAGTGTGCATTTACAATGTCATGATAGGAATGATTCAAGTATATTATTCGCTGTCTTGTTGATAAAATCGATATATCACGTCAAACTTAGCACTATATTAATTACACAAAAGGTTAAAACGCACAGCAAGGTTAAATCACAATATTCACGCTTACATCTATTTCACACATGTAAATATACATGTGTGAGATCTTGCAGCATTGGGGGTGGAGATAGGTTGGTTAAAGGAATAAGGGGGTGGAGACTAAGGGTACCACCCTTGCGTTTAACCCATAGGTTGAACCTGGAACCAACCACGCCCCCTTGATTTTGCGTTCTGAGGAGGACCCGCCCGCAATCAACCAAGTATATCCGGGTCATTAAAAAAAATTTACATTGCAAAAAAAAAATATAAAAAAACCTCACCTGCCTGGTGTGTTTGATTAGGGTTGGAGCTAAAATCTGCAGGACCGACGTTGGTTTGTTTTTTTACACATTAGCAATTAAAATGTTATGTTGTTTACCCTGTAATTGCAGATAGGAATACAAATGCTTGATTGATGAGGATTCATCCATATTACAGAGCAGATAACGCAGACAAATCAGATGGAACATCACGACTGTACAGTAAATATACCACTGTATTTATTGAGAATGATCAAAATCAGAAATGAATATGACTTATTATATATATATAAGTAATACCTGACATTTTTTAGTGAAAAGTTTTTCCTTTTTCTTTGAGTGTTTTAAACAAACATTAATTGAAATTTTTTATTGCAATCATCAAAACTTCATCAAAATTCATTAAACATTTCAAGTTTCAAAGAAAGGTTTAAAATAATAATGTTCCCTGTCTGGCCTATTCCAGTAAATATGAACAGACTGTATCTGTCAGTAAAATTGTAACAAAACATGGTTTTCATGAAAAAGTTAAGTGGCCTGAGTGCTTAATTGAATGATAAAATAAACAGTTACTTCATTAGCCAGTTTAAAATGACATAAACAACATTGGTACCAAATGGATATTTTCATTAATGAATTAACGTGCTTATTAGGAAGTATTTTTAAATGTAATAAAAAAAAAGTGAAACTCCTAAATGTTTCACCACTGTTACACATTTACATGCACTGTTACATTTGTTTGAAAGATAGCACAAAGTCCTGAGTATACTTTATCAAAAAAGTAATGAGAATAAGAAATGGAATTACTCTGAATTCTCCTTTCCACTGTATTATCATTAACGGAATCATTAAGCAATGAGTAAACTATTGGTAGACTGATAAACTACACTTCATAAGGCACTTCAATTTTTTTTCCTTTAAAACTCTGTAATAAAGTACAATTAATACTTTAATTAATTAATTATTTTTGCTATTTACCCATTTTTTAATAGTGGTATTAAAAAAATATAAAATAATGCATATTAAAGTATGGGAATTATGTAGTGACCAATAATATTACTGTTTGGTCCATTAAAAAAAGTTATAAAGTAGGTACATTTTATGTTTTTCTAAGCTTTGTCTAAACCTTTGACTGGTAGCATATGTTTTGAGTATAGCATAAAGTTCAAAGGCAGAGTCATCATATCCTTATGAATTGGTCAGCTGGAATGTTTAAGTGTGTATGTCTGTGTCTGACTCCTCATCTGTCCTTGCCCAGCTCTGAATCTTTCCAGTGCCAAAGATCACGTAAAAGATGGCTCCGAAGGCGCTCACCCCTGCTGACAACCAGAACACATGTCTCCATCCTGTAACTGAGTGCTGCTCGAAAATCAAGGGGAAGGAAGGGGGAGCATATAAAAATGTCAACTTTGATGATGAGGAATTATTTTAAGCAACGGCAGTGTTACAAAGTATGAAACGCAGCTTACATCTCTGGTCATGTAACCCACAACAATTGGTGCAAGAACACCAGGGATGGTCCCAAAAGTGTTTGTGATTCCTAGAAGTGTACCTGCGTACCTGGAAGAAAAGAGCAGAAAAGGAGACCTAACTATTGCAATAAATGTAAAGCTTGTAAGGATAACTTAATCTATAGATTGATTGATATCAATTTTAGCAAAGAGCTATTCAGTTTGTAGTCCTTTAATCCAGAAGACCATTAGCATTTACTGTTATTTTAATTAAAAATAAATAATAATGAAAAAACCCATAAGAAATCCCAAAGGGTGAAAGGTGAAGTAGCCTTCTGGGTTGGCCTAAAAATAGATGTAACGAACAGCTCTGTAGGGCAAACTTAAGCAGAGTGACTAATTGTGACAAATAAACCAGTCAATACAGTCTTGGTTCTGTACCGTGGAGCAATGTCAATCTGGTTAATGTAGACACCAGCAGCACTGAAACCCCCGAGTGCACTGGACAAAGTGAGAAAAGTCACGGCCAACACACCACTACAACCAGTGAAGCCTACAGCGACCAAGAAGACAGCAGGAAGAAACAAACCTGTGGGACACAAAACAAAAATATGAATAATCTTTAGTGTCACATGTTCCTTCAGAAATCATTCTAATATGCTGATTTGTTCCTCAAGAAGCATTACCTATTGTCAATGTTGAAAACAGTTTTTGCTTCTTAATATTTTTATTGAAAAGATTGAAAGAAATTGAAACTTTTATCTAGCAAGGATGTACTGAATTATTTAAAAATGACAGTAAAGACAGAATTTTACAAAAGCTTTATATGTATAATAAATGCTCGTTTTTTTTTTCATTAAAGAATCCTGAAAAAGAAAAGCATCACAGTTGCCACAAAAATATTAAGCAGCACAACTGTTTTTAACATTGAAATGTTTCTTGAGCACCAACTCTGCATATTAGAATGATTTCTGAAAGATTGCATTTCTGAAAACTGGCACAATGGCTCATGAAAAATAACATTTTAAAATTGTATTCTTTATATATATATATATATATATATATATATATATATATATATATATATATATATATATATATATATATATATATATATATATAAATCTGTATTATGATCAAGTAAATGTACCCCCTTGGTTAAAATAAGAGTGTTTCAAAAATGTTCATAAAAAGGTAATGATTCCAAACTTTTAGTGTAGCTGTTCTATTTCCACACTTTTTACATGCACATTGTCATTATAAATATTGATGTTATTTAGTAGATATTTATTTCTTATTCATACCAATGAAAGTAAAGATTTTTCGGACAGCTGTGACACTTAGGAGCTCCCTCTCCAGGAGGTTGTCTGCCAGCACACCTGAGCCCACTGAGAAAAGCCATCCAGCCAGATAAGGCAGAGCAGACAGGAATGAATTCTAAATGACAAAACAAAATGAAAAAGAGTGAGACACTGTATATAATCCAGACCGATTTAATCCGAATATCACGATTGCCACACCTGTTGCAAATCAAAGTGGAGCACAGTGTCCATGTAGGTAGGAAGTGAGGTGAGGAGAGTGTAATAAGACCAGTTAGAGCACATCTGGGGGATGATTATGGCCCAAAGAGGCACAGAGAACAGCATAGATAATACAGGCACTGACCAACCATGAGGCTTGCCCTAAAAAAAAAAAAAAATATCAAATCAATAATAAATGTCTGCAGATCTATACCTTGGATTAATTATGGAAAGGAAATTTATAGAATGGTTGTTTGATGATTCCTTTGTAATTCAATGACATATTCACATATAATCATGCTAACATGCATTTTTTATTTATTAAGCATGAATGATTCACTTGATGAAAAAAACCCAAACCTTATGCATCATCAAAAATTCAAAGATTAAATTAGTTCATACCTGTGAACCTAGTGAGTTAATTATGTAATCTTTCTCTCCGTCACTAATTCTTGGGTGAGTTCGGGGTTCATCTGACACCAAGATAAACCAAAACACTGCCCAAAGGCACCCTGCACCACCTGGTGGTAAGAACACTTTAATGGATATACATTTCAATTTAAAATAAACAAGATATGTTTTAATTATTTTACACTAAATATGAAGAAAAGAGTAAGGAGTGTTAAGCATATTAATGTATTATATGTAAAATAATTATTCCAAGAATTTTGCTTTGACTAGATGCTACACCAATAAATGCATACATTTATACATTTATTAGAAAGTTAAATTTATTTGATAAAATACAGTAAAAACTACTGTAAAAAAATTTTTATATATATATTATTACCAGTTAAAATAAGTTCATGTGCTATTAAACATATTTAACATGTAATTTATGGCTAAGCTGAATTTTCAGTATAATTACTCCAGTCTTCAGTGTCACAAAATCCTTCAGAAATAATTCTAATATATGCTCAAGAAACATTCTGCATCCTTGCAGAATTTACATATTCATTTCTTTCACAACAAACAATCAAAACACTTAAAAAACCCAAGCTGTTATGTATATAAATGCACCCGTTTTCTCTCACCACAGGAGTAGAAGACTGCTGGCCACCCCAGACTATGGCAGATGAGGCCAGTGAGAGGAAGAGCCACAAAGGCACCAAAGCTAGAGCCTGCACTTGAGAACGTCATCAAACGAGCCCTCTCCAATGGAGGAGCCCAGCGGGCCCACATCGCCATCATAGCAGGAAAAGTCACACCCTGAACAAAAAAAAAAAAAAGACTCAAAACAGAGATTCTGTATTTAAAGCATCAGTGTGAAGCTTTTTTGCCTATTACAAAAGCCCCCTGACCTCCCCAAATCCCTCCAGTGCACGCAAAGCAAACAGCCACTTGGCTCCAAGTTGTGCTGACAGTGGAGTGAGGAGAGTGAGGACGGCTGTTCCAAGCACACCACCACCAAGGAACAGGCTTCCTCCAAAGCGTCCTGATAGGTAGCCTCCCGGGATCTGAGTAAACAGGTATCCAAAAAAGAAAGCACCGAGCAGCATTCCCTGCGTCTCGGAATCCCATGAGTATCTTGGAATCTTGGAAAAGAAAATTAAATGGAGAGAAATATGACAAGAACCAAGTAGTATTTATTACAAAAGTATCCACCAGGTCCAGTGCATGCAAAGCTGCATGCAGTTTATTCTTACCCCTTCTGGCTGTTCTGAACTTTGGCTGTTGTTGTCAAGTGTATGGGTGGGTACTGGACACTCATTTGATATATTGCTATTGGAGGACGACTGGTTAAGGGTTCCATTAACAATAGCAACCATAGCAACACTGAGATTTACACGTAGACCATAGACCACAGCAAAGCCAAAGAACATCATAGCAGCCAGATTGCATCGTACAGAGCAGCATTTGGGATGCGCTGTCACACATAAACACATTCTGAAATTGTAAATAATTACGTACTTAAAAAAAAAAAAAAAGGTTTGTAAAGATTATAGTCCCTAGTACCATTCAAAAGTTTAAGATGTATTTAATTTTTTTTTAAAGAAATAAATACTCTTATTCAGTGAGGATACATTAAATCATGAAAAAATGTAACACTTTTCCTCAAAAATATTAAGAAGCACAACTGTTTCCAACATTGATAAAACAACACAGAATAATTTAGGAAGAATATAGAAATAGAGGACATTTTAAAATATATTAAACTAGAAAAAAAATGTTTTAAATTGTAATAATATTTTGTTGTATATTTTGTATCAAATAAATTTAGCATTGGTCAGTTGATTTGGTAAGGGATTTCTTTCAAAAATATAAAAAAATCTTACCAACCGCAAACACATTTCCCTCCCACCACATTTCATGTGGATTTTTAACAAACGGGAAGAGGATCAAATAGCAGACCAACCTTTGATTTTTTCAATTTCCTTCTCTAAAAGTGGTGCAGTGTCACAGTCCTGGTCATCCACGGTTGAGTTAATGGAGTAACCCTCTTGTAGTACCATTATTGCTAAGGTCAATGTGTAAGTTTTGGACTGAACTTGAGTTAAAGTATGACTATGACATCCACAAAACCTGAAACAAAAACAAGACATTTAAGATAATGCAATTGATCTAATTTGTGTTTTATCAGAATCCATAAGCTTTAATCAATTTGAGCTGCTGTTTCATAAAAAAATAAATCAATGCTGCATTTATTTAGTTTTCATAAATGTATGTCTAGTTCGCCTCATCAGTGTTTGATATCATCAGTCCATTTTCTATTGGTTATTTTCCTGTTATCATTCATTATGCAAATGTGTCTGTTTCAGCTCTCATTGAATAATGTACTGCAAATAATTTTTTTTCTTCAGAAGTTTTTATGGCCTTTAATATAATTTAATGCTACTCATGTTATATTGCACACAGGTAAACTACTCCATATAAATCAGAAAGAATATTTTTTTTTTATGTTTTATGTTATACTATTTAAAACCTACATAATACTGTATTTTACATTGTCCATAGTGCTTGGGCATTTTCAGTAAGGTGCTACAAGAGGTTTGGGCTTCCCAGTAGATACACCTGACCTCCAAGTGAGTACTGTCATCATTTATCTTTTACATTTAAGCACATGACAGCATCTGAACATAACATGAACAGCACAAAGGTTAACAGAACAGATCAGATGACATTAGCCACAACATGCAACATCTTAATCTCAGTAGCATCAGTGATACAAATGTCACAAATGTCGCTGAATCCAGGAGAAAATGAAGACGAAATTCAGTTATTTTACACTTCATCTGTCTAGTTGTCTTTGTGTGACTCAGCATTGGAAATGAGTTTTTTAAAGTGAGAAAAACATCAGTTCAATGTAAAAACATGATACAAAGGCTTGCATTTCAATTCATATGTTACGTTATATACACAGACACTGTTATTTAAATTTAAATACAATGATTGCGATTTTTATTTATTCTTACCATTAACATGCCTCCTAAACAGATGTCAGATTCAACCGCTGGATGCTTAAAAAAGATCATTCGTTTTCAACCCCTCCATGGCCATACAAACCGTTTTAATAACTTCTATAAACTTTAATACACCGGGAAACATCAGTGCCTCACTCTAACGCCGCATTCCAAGACAGTCAACCGCAGATTCTGTTTTGTCTGATCTGCAGCTGTGTTGATCACATGACATCTTGAGACTTCCTGCTCTGGAAAACACTAGTCTAAACACTCTGGACCGACCGACTGACTGAATATAGTCTATGGATAGATTTAATGCTAGACATATAAGTCTAATATCTGCAGCCATAAACGCTTTTGTTTGAGGTGAGCGGTGTTTTCGCATGTCATGTGATTTAATGAACATCACAGTAAGTACACTGACTATGGCTGTCAATAATTGTATTTTTGAGCATTTATAAACATGTTTGAAGCTATTCATAGCTTAGCGATATCAATGCTCCCGGGTGTTTAATCGCAAATATTAAAAAGAGAAATTATATCGTTAAGTTGCTATGAAACGGTTTCTTTATCTTCTTACGTTTGATTTGTTTGTGTACAATGCTTTTGACATTAAACTAATGTGTGGCGCAGAATTCCCACTCCGTTAGTAGTGGGTGACAACTTCACTTATTCACTTCCTTATTTCAGTGATTTCCCTTCCTTTAAGATAAGTGTGTTCACATCTGCAGGCTCGGATTCAGGTATGGGTTTATCAGCGGCTCTTCGCCTCTTCTGTGTGTCCGGGTGTCTGCTGCTGCTGTGTGGCTCGTCGTGGGGTAATAATGCGTCAGTCCCTCTGGTGATATGGCACGGCATGGGTGAGACATACATCACATCCGCTCCTGATCAAATAAATAATAGGTCTGAGTCATGGGAAAATGTGAATCATCAGGGTAATATACATTGGTCACTTCACAAAAAGGCTTTTGTGTATACAGTGTCTGTAGCAACAAAAAAAATGACACTATAACGTTTTGAAATACATCATCTTGCAATTTTTTTAAACACACACACACACACACACACACACACACACACACACATATATATATAATTTAATTTTAATTTAATTTTAAAACATGCTAGTAGGGTTTATCATGATCGTTTGCAGTTCACACAACTGATGATTGTAAACGGCTTATTAATTATAATTTTACTGTCTCTAATAAACACCTTGTAGTCCCATGACCTATAGAAATGGCACCATTTTCGTGAAATTACCTAGAAACATGTTTAGAACTTTAACAGAAGCACACCTACTGATTGACCTACTGAGTTTGCCATAAAGATAATTACATATATTTTAATAATTAATTAGATAATTAGATAATTAAATATCTTTTTGCAGGAGACAGTTGTTGCAATCCCCTAAGCATGGGTGCAATAAAGAAGATGGTGGAAGAGGAAGTCCCAGGAATATATGTGCTTTCCCTGATGATCGGCAAGTCTGTTGTACAGGTAAAGCAGGTCCATATCCTCCATTCTTCTCAGTCCTGTTTTTGTTTCAAATAAAAAGGTCTGATTGTTTTTTTTTATATATTTCTTTTTATATAGGACACTGAAAATAGCTTCTTCATGGATGTTAATGAGCAGGTATCTTTTGTATGTGATCAGCTGGCACAGGACCCTAAATTAAAGGGAGGCTACAATGCAATGGGCTTCTCCCAGGGGTCACAGTTTCTGTAAGTGGTTATTTATCCAGACCAATCCAAGGGATTATCAAAAGTTTAATCATGTCGTTTTACCTTTCTATCTTGTTTAATTTTTGGTAAGGCGAGCGGTTGTACAGCGTTGTCCAGATCCCCCAATGAAGAACCTCATCTCAGTTGGTGGACAGCATCAGGGTATTATGACAGATGTGCTCTTCTCCCTCTGTGATTGATTAACTTCCTGAAAACAGCAGTACATTTGTTCCTAAAAGTGGTTAGCAGTTCACAAGAACACTCTGGCATATAACCCTGTTTTGATTTCACAAGGCATATTGGTTAAGGAAATGCAACCATTTTAAATTACTGAGTAAAAATAAAGTTACTTGGAAAATTTTGAGGTTTTAACATTTGCAGTCATAATCTATTATAGCATGTCAATTATACATATACTACCATTCGGTAAGATTTGGGAACATTTTTCAAATGATTTTGAATGGTAGTGTAAATAATCAAATTAACTAATAAATATGAACAAAATGTTATCAGTAAATCAAATTAATTTATATAAGTTTTATTTATACTTTATTTACCAAAATCTTCAGTAACTAAACCCACATGATTCAAACATGCCTTGTTTGCTTGTTTGTCAGACATGTGATTCTCTCTTCCTCTTTTTCTCTTTTTTGTAAATCCCAGGAGTATTTGGTCTTCCACGATGCCCTGGTGAGAGCTCTCATATCTGTGACTGGATTCGCAAGATGTTAAACTCAGGAGCCTACACCGATGCAGTTCAAAAACAGTGTGTGCATGGCTGCCTTGAGGCATCTCAGCAGGCCATTACATGATTTCAGAAACACAATGATGGTCAATATAAACATTCATCAGTCTAACAAATTGATTTTTATATTAGCTTGGTGCAGGCACAATACTGGCATGATCCCCTCAATGATGACTTGTATAAAAAGCACAGCCTCTTCCTTGCTGACATCAATCAGGAGCGGGTGAGTCTCAGGATAAGGGAAAATTTATTATTACAAATATTTATATTTGTGCATGTGATGTAATGAATGTTATTTCTTTCAGGTGGTGAATGAGACCTACAAGAAGAATCTCATGTCTCTGAATAAATTTGTTTTGGTTAAGTTCCTGCAGGACACTATGGTGGATCCTGTGGATTCTGAGGTACATTAACAGTATTAACAGTATCTCTCTTTTATTGAAATAGAAGAGGACTGAACTCTTACTAAATTAATTTTCTTCATCAGTGGTTTGGCTTCTATAAACCTGGTCAAGCTAAAGAGCTGGAAACACTGCAGGAAAGTGCTATATATACAGAGGTAAACTGAAGCTTGTTGGCCTCTTTTTTTACTATCCACATTTAACCAACCAACTTATAGACAGAGCATATTTGTTTAATACTATTTTTCTTTTTAAATACTTAATTTTGCTATTGATTTTTCAATTGAAACTTGCTCTATATTATATGGCCTATATTTATTTTGTTTGGCCAGGATCGCCTGGGTTTGGCAGAGATGGATTCAGCAGGGAAACTTGTGTTCCTCGCCACTGATGGAGATCACCTGCAGTTCACCCAAGAGTGGTTTAATGACAATTTACTTCCCTACCTACGCTAAATACTGTAACAAGCTTATTCCTAATGAGGGAGTTTAAACACACACACACACAAACACAGTCCAGTGTCTGCTGACTTTAGCATGCTCCTAACTAGTGCCTCTGAGTCTTATACATTATATGTCTTATATAGAAATTAAGCCACTCTTGCTTGTTTTATTGCACTGATCTGATTTCTTTTTGACTTATTTAATCAGGAAAAAATTATTCCTTATTGTTTAACTTGAAATTTTAATTTGTTCTAACGGTGAAACTATGTTGTCACAGTTGATTTTTGTCAAAGAAATAAAACTTTGAATCTTACAAACCCTGAGGCCTGTGTGGTATTTATTTATGAATAAAGAGTGTACTGTTACACTAATTATTTAGAGACTAATATTAAAATTAGGGCTGTCGATTTAAACTCATATTTACTCTGATACTGAAGCTGCAGGAACCAATGTTTCTTCAAACCCACCAAAAAGGGTGGAGCCGACTGCTATAGAAGTTGTCTCTGAGTGCCATTTTGTCAGAAGATGATTTCCTCACTGGACTCTGAAGCAAGAAGCACAGCCTGCTGCACAGTGGCATGAGAAGAAGCCCCAGCAGTGGAAGATCACGAGAAGCCTTCCCCTGCAGCCATCTAGAATCTATTAGAGATTAGAGAAAATTTTCCAGCATCGTTATTGCAAATGTTGCGCTTTGAGCAGGGAAGGCTTGAGGTTATGTTTGGGCCCTATACAAATGCCCTCAAATAGAACATCATTATGGAGTAACTCATGCAAAGTTGAAATTGCCCCACTTTATTGAAACAGACACAGCAATTAAAGGCTACTCTCACAGGAAACAGTGCTGCACACTTCTGAATATTTGGGGTGAAATGTTCCGGAACAGTGTTTTTAGATTCAACTTAACCACTGATTTCTAGTTGTGTCCTCTTTTGGAAGACCAAACAAAGTAGTTTTGCTTTCAAAAGGAAACACTCAGCATCTCCACAAATGACAACAGTGAGATTAAAGTAATGCCACCGCTCTTTGCGTTAACATTTTGGCAGCTTTATGCAAATCTTGATGAAGCTTGATGTTCGGCTGACCAATCAGTAGAAAGGGGTGTTTTATTCCCGGTCATGTTCCACCCCTGAACAAAAAATTTAAATTCAAACTGAGTTATGTTTTTCATTTTCTTTTCTTGTCTATTTTTTATTTAAAGTTTTCTAGTTTTCAATTAATTTCCTAGAGTATCAAAATAAAACAAAATTAAAAAAGGGATACAAATCTGTATGACTTTCTTTTGTGATTTTGAGGTTTGGGTTTTGAAGTCTTTTGAAAGTAGTCTCTTACTCTCTGCAAGGCTGCATTTATTTAATCAAAGACATACTTGAAAATTTTTCAGAATAATGAAATTTATTTTTGCATAATAATATAATACAAAAAAACATTGTTTGTTTTAGTAATGTTCCATACCACATCACCTTTCTAGAAATACTAAACCATAAAATGCAAGAAGCTGGACTCCTGCAACAAAATGTAACTTCCAATTATATTAAATAAACGACTCAATTCTTTTTATTTATTGAAACCGTTTTAATGATGTTTGTCCTCGGCCAAATAAAGAAAAAAAAAGACATGATACAAAAAAAAAAAAAAAATTCCATACTCATGACCTCAATTTTATGGAAAGTAAAGATTGAGAGTTTGGAATGAAACCATGTGATGAGGGAAAGAGGTGGACACAGGTCATGTAAAACCAGTATCTGTACAGCAGATAGTCATCAGATATCAGACATGGATAGTACCATGAGCATCACAACGTTACGCTATGTCCTTCTCTTCCTTGTCTCCAGTTTGTGCCAAAAACACTCAAGACATCAAAAGGCTTTCCACACCTTTCCATCATAAACCATGGAATGTTCATTTATTTATATTACAGGGAATGTCCATGTTCTCTGGAGTATAATATGCAATAAAGAGGGAAATGAGAATTCTTAAAGCAAATAGTTTTTTTAAACATTGTTTCAGTGTCCCGATTGGAAGTATAACTGTGATTGTGCAAGTCTCCAATCCATCCTCTAAGATTTGACACAAATCTTCAATCTAACTGTCCCTGGGGGAAAAAAACTGAATTAATAAAGTTACAGTAAATGTCTGCATTGGTGGTCTGAAGAGAGACATTTGTGTGCTTCAGATCTGAATTGCATATGTCAAACAGAAAACGCAAAGACCACCCCCCCCCCAAACCAAAACCTGCAAACTGTCCAGAAAAAAAAACAAAAAAAACTTCAAAATACAAAATACGATAAAAAGACTTTTGCTTCGAATGGCTGCAAGACGACAACAACAAAAAATCTTAACAGTTGGCAATAAATTTCAAGTCCTAATGTTTTAGATCAATGGAATAGAAGAAGAGAATGGAGCCCTGCAGCTGACTGAGCAAGTTCTTGTGGTAAGCAAGCAGTCATGTCACTATCTGAAGGAAGATTGCCGCTGTGATTGGCTGATAGGAGAGTGGACCTGGTTGACATTCCATTCTATTTTGTAGTTTAAGCTCATTGGTCAGTCAGGTAGGACACTGCAATGGGGGTGGTCTCTGAAAACCTGGTCGTTTATCCTGCAATTTCGGTTGCTGTGGTGACCAGCTTGCTACCGTCCCATACGGTTTTGAATTGTTCAGGGACTGGGATCTCAGTCTGGAATTAAATAGAATTAGAAAAGCAATTACTCCCTCTTATTCTTACCTTCTTCAAAATCATAGACGAATGACTTCACTACTTACATATTCTCCATCTTTGTTTGGCACCAGCACGTTCATCTCGGAGCTCTTAGCGCTGATGATTTCACACGACAGAGAGTCCTTGCTCAGGTACACATGGCAGCCATCCGTCTTGTTGATGGAGATGGTTGGCACCTTACCCATAACCTGAAAAGCAACAGAAGAACAATAAATCCAAGACCCTTAATTAAAAGACATATTTTCAAGAAAACAATGTTTGTTTCACTGTATGAAGGGTGACCTTTTCATTAAAATATAATGCCTAATTACATGACCAAATCCGATTATACCACTGATATTAATAACTCAAAAACATGTATTTGTAATAAATGAGTTCAGAAGAGAATAAAACATTAATAAGGATTAATGTTAATACACATTAATAAACAGTAATATTTACCTAAACACATACTAAAATGTTAAGTAAAATGCATTTATACAAATCATTTTTGAATACTTTTTATGCCCATTTCTATGAAATCTTGTTTCTGCCACAGGATAAAAACAACAGTAATCTTGCCCTTTTATCTCACAATTCTGAATTTTTTCCAAACAATACTTAGGTTATATCTGACACTACAAGTACCAATTACATTTTTTATTCAGTGGTGGAACAATAATAGTATGAAAAGTATAAAAAAAAATTAGAAATCAGAAAAACAAACTCAGAACTGTAAGATGTGCGAGAACTATGACTCTCACAATTTTGCCTTTTTCTTTTTACATTTTTTGCCAAATTATACATTTCCCCTCAATTTTGAGATCAAACCTAGCAAATTCTGAATGGAAAAAGGCAAAATTGTTAGATAAAGTCTGAATAACTTATTATTATTATTATTTTGCAGCAGTGGAAACAATCATCCATACATTTCAGGATCAAATTTCAAAATTTAAATAAAACAAAAGAAATCTAAATGTGCATATACACTGCATTCAAATACATATATAATGAGAAGAGTGCATTGCACAAGTATACACACCTGGACCTTAACATCTTTGCAGTTGATCACCTCGACAATACCCACAACATCGTCAAAGACAAGACCCAATTTCTTACAGTTATCTGAAAAGAAAACAACAAACTGATGTCTAAACTTTCTACCCGTTTAAAACAGTGCACACTGGAGGAACTAATGGTAGTGCATACATACCTAGAGTAATGGAGTTGATCTTCCCCTTCACCTGTAAAGTGCTGTTGTTGCACTTATAAGTATAAACCACCTGCTTTAGTTCTGTGTCACTGATCACAAGGCCTTGGGCACCCTCCTGATTTTCCTGTTGAAGAATAAGCCAAAGAGGGGAAAAAAGGGAATAAGTTGTTCAATTAACTTGCCAAACAGCTTAATGTCTTTTCTAAAACTTCACTTTCTATTTTAGTCTATGTCATGAAAGTACTTTACTATAACATCACATCTTTACTCTTACATTTTTTAATCAGCATGTATAAACATATCTAAGATTGAGATGAAAAATAACTTTTAAACCGTTATTTTCCTAAATAATTTCAGCTGCATACACAGACTATAAAAAGGCATACGGACACTCACCACTTTCCATTTCTTGCCGTCCAGCTCCAGCACCGGGGGCAGAGTGCGGGCCGGGCTGGCGGCTGCTGTGGGCCGAGCAGCGAAGGGTTTGGGTCCAGAAGGCAAAGGACCTCCTTGGGCTTTGAGTGTAGGATTCTTGTGGGTTTTCTGGTCATCAGACACATGCTTCAGTCCTTAAAATGAGTGAAAAGACAGGACAAGTCTTCAATAAATTCCTTTGCCAGGGAATACAAATACTGCTAAAAACTAAACCCTTTATTTTGCATTATAATTATTTTTAGCCTATTATTATTAATATTACTACTGTTATTTATCATTGCTATTTTTGGTTTTAATCTTCTTTGTTGGATTTTATCCTCTGAGTGCAGCCTTCTGCGTGGAACAGCAACTGATAATCTGGAAAAAACAGGGCCATTTGACTTTGTGTTTCTATTAATCACATAGATTATGTATTGACGGTTCTTTTTATTTCGATGATTGTAAGAGTATGGATGGGAACAGTATACTGGGTACTTGTTAGTAACTTCACTGAGAATTATTGTTATTACGGCTTTTTAAAAAATTTATATAAACCATTAAAAAAAAAAAAAAATGCTACTTGAAATTAGACTTTAACTGAAAAAAAAAAACCTTTATAAACTAAACCACTAAAATGACAAAATTATGAAAACTTACTAAAATTAAAGACAATATAAAAATATAAAAACTGCTTTAACATGCATGCATATATACACACATATATATATATATATATATTAGTGCTGTCAAAATTAGCGCGTTAACGCATTCGATTAATTTGAAATATTTAACGCGTTAAAAAAAAAATAATGCAATTAACGCGGTTGCAGTTTTTTTTATTTCCAGTTGTGGCCTATGTGTGTTCAACGTGCAAAGAAATATGGATAAGACCAAGGAAGGACTTTTAGACGGAAAGTTTCAGTATAAAACTCTGCCGGATTACTCTTCAGTCTGCCACAAGAAACAGCAACATTAAAATCATGAACTCAAATGTCATTGTTTAAAAAAAACAAAAACAACAATGACTGTAACAGTGCGTAAATCAGACCTTTCTGTAACGCTAACGTTAATAAGCTTAAACGAAAATAAAGAAATAATTGTGTAGCGGAGTATTTTTTGTACACAGTGCCGCGAACTGTCAATCACTCCTGTACGCGTGCATCACTGTCCTCCTCAGCTGCAGCAACTTGCGCTCTCTCTCTTCATCAAGCTTTAAAACAAAAAGGGGACAAAAAGATCATATTGTCTTTGTGCATAGGCTATAGATTAATTAGATAAATGAATATCTAAATTTGTGCCTTGCCGTCTACGGTATTTTTTTAGAACTTAGAAAAAAGATGCTGCAGCCAATGAACAGCCAGCGGGGGCTGCAGGACGACTCAACCTCCGCAGACAGTTTTTAATGTTTATCAGACAATAAATACTCAAGATTTTGCTTTAGTATAACTCACAACGAGTTTCACACACCTTCTCCGGCCACGTTGAGTTGTTGACACCTAACAGTGGGAAAAGCGACACATGCGCTATTCACTTGTATAACTTAAGGGTGAATGGGTAATGTAGTTTCTGCTCTGGGTGGGATGAATTAGGAAGCTTGCATTGTGAAGGGCGCTCTGAAAATCGGCAAAAAGATTAAAACCTCTATTAAAACAGATGTCCAAATGAGCGTACCGGTACGCTAAAAGCACGTTCTGGGCGCACGGAGAGGTGGCGGTACGCTCAAGAGCTATATTTGGAAGTGGCGGTACTGAGTACCTGTGCCTACTGGCCCACTTAAAGCACTGGCAATGACTATACTTTGGAATTTTTTTGCAGTCCACTTAGAATTCAACATGGAAATCATTTTTGTTTTTTATTGGCATTGATTGTTTTGAAATTCAAATGGTACTTACATGCCTGTGTTTTTATTTCTGTAATAAATATGGCTTTCAAGTCAACAGTTAATTTGGAGGATATTGATGGTTTATTGCAGGTATGTTGTTTACATGAGAAAATCTGTGTTACAAGTTAAACAAAAATTCCAATAAACAATCATATTTTGAATTTAAATAGTTTCTTTGTCTTGAGTTTACATTAATTATTTACATTTTACATATCCAAAAAGTTTCAGTCTTTTAATTGCGATTAATCGCGATTAATTTTAAAAAATTGTGCGATTAATTAGTTAATTTTTTTTAATCGATTGACAGCACTAATATATATATATACACACACACACATACAATAGGATCACAATGTTATTAAAAGAACAGTTTTATAATGGTTATTTTATAATAATAAATGAGACAACCTACAGTCCCACGGACGTCCACAAGTGAATGCACTAACTCTTATCTTTTTATAATGAAGACTGCACTGACCTTTATAAACACACACACATACTGATGTTCCCATTGCAGTGCATCAACTGAAACAATCTGCATCATTTCCAATCAGTCAAACGAACCGTTTAACGTTTTAGCAATGAACCTTTCATCATTTATAAAGCAATAAAATTGCCACTGATTGTTTTGGGCACTGTAGGCTCTACTGGACACATTTTGAAATGATTTTCCCAAACAATGTCATCTGTGTTTGAAGTACATCAAGTTAGGGATCCATTTAATACCTTTAGTGATATCTGCTCCCTTGTTGATGGAGGCGAAAAGAGCATTGTGACTGGTAGCTCCAGAGCCTCCACTTGATGATTTGTCCAAGTCCATGGGGGGTGGAGGAGGACCTGGGGGAGGCGGGGCTGGTGCTCCTCCACTCGGGGCACCTCCAGAGGCAACCGGACCCTGTGAAACCAAAATGTTTAAATGTTTTGGAAATTTGTTTTCAGAAAGCACGTGGGACAAACTGAACAAGAATGTGACTCACAGTCTTGCTCCAGCTCAGTCCAGTGGTGTGGTGCTGCTTGATGTAGGCCTGCAGCTCGGTCCAAATGGACACATAGGCATTGACCCACTCCACGTGCATCTTATCTCTAAAAATAAGACAATAAGGCAGATGGGAAAATGAGCGACATGCCATTTTGCTGATGTAAAGACAAGTTGTTTCACACAGACATACTTTTCCTTGTAATCCTTGAGTACACGATTCGTGTAAAACATGGCAGCGTCCTGCATCTCCTTCACATAGGGACCCGGCTTTGGTGCCTAACACATTTAGAAAAAAAAGATTATTTTTTTATTAAAAGTAAAAAAAAAAAAAAAACATTCTAAAAGTACTGATTTTTTTTTCATGTGCTCTGTAATTTGGTACATGTTGTGGGGTTTATAAGACAGATGAGAATATTTTAGGAAAATTGACACCAAATTTGTTGGCCTAATGATGAAACCTTCAAAATGTTGCTTCAATTTTTATAAGGTCTGCTACTTTAAAAATCAGTGTACAGACATCCACTCGGTTTGTCTTCTATTTCTAGTTTATTAAAATACATTTGGTGTGATAGTTATATAACTTACTTATACAAGTATTTGTTTTCACATTATAAATTATATTAACTTGCATGAAACAGTTAGTGAATGTTTTTTAATTAATTTTAAATTTAGGTCCTCAAATTTGCTTGTATTCAATCTGTGACTTAGAACTAGAGCATAATCATAAATATTTCTTATTTTACATTGTAACATTTATTAGTAATGGGGTCCGACACCTACAATCTTT
Organism: Carassius gibelio; assembly: GCF_023724105.1. Lineage (NCBI taxonomy): Eukaryota > Metazoa > Chordata > Actinopteri > Cypriniformes > Cyprinidae > Carassius > Carassius gibelio. Next base: position 17,727,055 of record NC_068389.1, on the reverse strand, counting down.
GAAAAACCCTGTGCAAAGTAGGTCACTTTAACCCAGATATTTTTAAATGGGAGGAAATTCTGCCACTTGAGCATGAGGAAATTGACTGGTTAGAAAACACTTCCCAAGCATAAAGTCCCATAATTGATTTAACCTCAAACAGAAACAACTCTACCACAAAACCTGCCCCACACAGTGCTGACAGTCCCAGACTCCATCCTCCGCCTTACCATGGCAACCCAGCCGAGGGCGGGAACGCTCTCGCTGACAGCGGAGAGGTGGTTGAAGAGAGGTGAGGAGCGGTTCTTCTCACGGAACGCTTGCACCTCCTGGATTATTTTAGACACGGGGGCCAGCAGAGAGGTCAGGACAGACTAAATAACAGAGAAAAAGAGAAACAGACTAATGAGATGATGAGAAATAATGTCAAAGTTACACTACCTTTCAAAACTCTGAGTTTTTTTTTTTTTTTAATTACACAAACGATGACTTTTGATAATTGAGCAAAAGTGGCAGTGAAGACATTTTAAATGCTACAAAAGACTGTGGAAACTATACATTGGACCTCAAGCAACATGGATTGTGTGCCTCTCCACTCTTCCTCCAGACTCTGGGACCCTGATTTCCAAAGGAAATGCAACATTTACTTTCATCAGAGAACATAACTTTGGACTACTCAGCAGCAGTCCAGTCCTTTTTGAAGCAAGATGCTTCTGACGCTGTCTGTTGTTCAAGAGTGGATTGACAAGGAATGCGACAGCTGAAACCTATGTCTTGCATACGTCTGTGTGTAGTGGTTCTTGAAGCACTGACTCCAGCTGCAGTCCACTCTTTGTGAATTTCCCCCACATTTTTGAATGGGTTTTGTTTCACCATCCTCTCCAGTGTACGGTTATACCTATTGCTTGTACACTTTTTCTACCACATCTTTTCCTTCCCTTCACCTCTCTTTTAGTGTGCTTGGACAAAGAGCTCAGTGAACAGCCAGCCTCTTTCGCAATGACCTTTTGTGTCTTGCCTCCTTGTGCAAGGTGTCAATGGTCGTCTTTTGGACAACTGTCAAGTCAGCAGTCTTCTCCGTGATTGTGTAGGCTACAGAACTAGGCTGCATCCGAAAACTTAGGCAGGTGACTTGCTGCCTTGCTGTCTAATCAGGCAATGACTTTACAGGCAGCGTTTTTGCACGAAGGCAACTCATGAAGCGGATTTTGGACAGGATTCTGAGGCGGAGTAATGGTTTAATGATCTACAGCAAAATATAGAGAGCTTTGGTAATAACTAAGTGGATATTTCATTACAGCAATATTAATTTCTCAATAGAAATCACAAAAAAAAAAAAAGTGGAAAACGTTGTTCAGAAACATAAATTTACACACAAACTGACCATGGACCGCAACTTTCAGCTGCCATCTTTATTTTTTGGCTTAACTGTCACAGAATGGAACGCACAGGATTGTGGGATATCAAAGGCAACGAAGGATACATCTATGCTGCCTTCAAAAAAAAAATCGGCCAGATAAAGGCAACTCAGGAGACAGGAAATGAAGCTGACTTTGATTTCGGATGTGCCTTGATGCCTTCCTACCTTGGAATGCGACCTCCGAAGGCAGCATTTTTCAGTTTTCGGATTCAGCCCTAGACTGAGAGACCATTTAAAAGCTTTGCAGGTGTTTTGAGTTAATTACCTGATTAGAGTGTGGCACCAGGTGTCTTCAATATTGAACCTTTTCACAATATTCTGATTTTCTGAGAAACTGAATTTGGGATTTTCCTTAGTTGTCAGTTATAATCATCAAAATTAAAAGAAATAATCATTCGAAATATATCAGTCTGTGTGTAATGAATGAATATAATACACAAGTTTCACTTTTTGAATGGAATTAGTGAAATGAATCAACTTTTTGATCATATTCTAATTATAGGACCAGCACCTTTATATATTTTTTTAAATTGTAATACTTTTGATAATATTTTTTTAAAGTATTCTTATTGAGCATAAGAAACTTTCATTAATAAAATTATGTGATTTGAATGGTACTGCAGCAGCAATTCTTATATTAACACTTACATCAGAAGGTTTCTGAGAGCTGGACGCAGTGACCAGAAGCTGTCTTTGACAGGAAAAGGCCTGCTTCATCAACTCAGCCTATCACACAAAACAAAGGAAAAAGATAGATTATTGGGATCACTAGATGTCGAGTCACATTTATCAATGTGTACCAGTATTCAGGAAATAGTATAATGACGTCGCTGCATTACTCACATGCTTCTGGACATCACCCCCTATCTTCTGACTGAGAGCAGTGTACTGAGCCACAGGGCCAGAAAGCAATTTGTCATAGGCTTCAACATACGCTGACACCACTGAAGAGAACAGAAACAAGAGCAGAATTAGACCATGTCCTAACCAGACACAATACAATATTTCCAGCAACCAGCAGTCCATCCATGAACATGCCCCAATGGCAGTTTCACTATGCACTTCCTTAGACCTGCAGCTAAGTTTAATACTCGAATTCCCAACTCCCCTTATGCTTTAAGCAGTGCTAATCATTGTCTGGTTTACGGATTTCTAAATACCTCCAGTTGCAGCAGCAGGACCGCCTCCACCCCCAGAACTAGACATGGCCTCCAGACGGCCCACAGCCACCTCCAGACGCTGCACTAGACCCACCAGCTCTGCCATACCTGATCATGATCAGAGAGAAAGGGACAACTCAATGATTACAGAAACAAGAAGGTTTTACAGAAATCATTGCAATCAGATGTGATCAAATTAAACATACACACAGATACATTTGTTCATAATAGGAAAAACAAATTTACAAAATAGACGTGTAGATTTAATTATGACAATTTTAAAGGGTATTACTGTATTTTGACTTCCGCAAATTTGCCTTAATCTACAATTTATGGTAAAACCAGTGACAAGAGCAACAGCGGAAGTGTGCATAAGTCAACAGAAAGAAAACAAGGATGCACAATGTGCAGAGCCATGACAGAAAGCAGGATGTGCTATAACATGTTGTCCCACAAATATACAACAGGGAGAAAAAAAGAAAAAAAAATTAAAGGGGGAAAAATGTGCCAAACCTCTAAAGATAGTAAAAGGAGGAAGTAGAATTGTTTGTCTTCTCTTCCCTCTTTACTGCCCCTTCACATGCAATTACACTAAACAGGTAACATTACATAACAGAAACCTGATACCTGAATCTGCCTCACTCTTCCTTTCACCTGAACGCTCTTCAGGGAAATGCACAAGTATCCATATGAGCACATAATCACCTGCCCTTAATGAGAGCTTGCACCAATTATTGAGGGGAAATCCCACTTATTTTTAACTCCTACAGGAATCACAAGTTTCCCAAGACTGCATTACAACTACAGCAGAAAACTATTAACACTGCACTAGAATTGAGAAATGTGGAATATTGAGTTAACAATACTGTGATAAAAATAATAAGATTCCTCTGTGACCACAGACAGCTGTGGCTGTAGTTTGCAAATGTTCAGGAAATTGGAATGAACAAAACATTTGATCACACAGGACTCAAATCAAAGAAGCACATTTACCTCCGAGGAAACAAAAACACATCAGAAAATGAAACCAATGATATGCAGAATTTAAACTTTTGCAGAATATAATAAAGTTAGCAATTATGGCAAAAGGCAATGAGCAGATAGGAGTCAAGCTAGATTCAAATTTCTCCTCTCCCTTTTTTCATGTTTTAAGAAAATATTCACATTCAAATTAGAGTAGTCAAATTTTCTTGCCTCAGGTAAAAATTTCAGAACAGTTCCTAATGTCCTCAACCTAAAAAAAACAGACCGAGGCAGCAACAATAATTTAACAAAAATTATTAAATTAACTTTCACACTCACCATCCAATATGGCTGCTAAACGTTTTAGGTTTCCAGCCAAGCCATTCAGAACTTCTACTAGCAATAAATAAATAAATAAACCAGACTATCCAAATCACTGCTAAGATTTAAGCACATTCATTATTTTATATAATATTGTTACCCACCCACCATAATGCTTTAGTTTTCACCCACATTTAGTGTGGAACTGGGTGTTTATTTAAAAAACCCAGCTTATAATAGTTATGACACACTTAAGGCAGTATGTTTTGTGCTTCAGTATAGAAGAACTGCATTACACCTGCTCTAAATTCCGTAGTCAACACCCGATAGATAAACATCGGAATAAGATAAGAAAACTACAGCACAATTGAAAAGTAAAACTGAAACGTCAAGCATAAGGGGGCAAGCTGTGCTTCTGGACATAAAAACGGGTCATTTTTGCTTCAGGACTAGTAAAACTAGGCCATATAGCATCCATTCTAGGCATAGCGCAGGGTGAGATGTGCCACATTCATCAAACATACAAGACACTACCAATAGTCAGCTGGCTTTCATGACAAGCAATCAAGCCATTAATAGGATTGCAACAGGATACGAGGCACGATGCAAGTCAAGAGATTTGATGTGATGTGATTTGACTAAATCAGGCCAGCCGGGCAACACGTTCGCGCGTTCAGTCAGACAATACAGAGCGAGTGTTTATAGAACATAACATGAACACGGAAAAAATGTAGCAATCGCGATGAGCTTGCGTTCACTTTAACGGCCGTCCGACTTCCTTCATTTGCGCTGTAGCGATTTTCATGATTCGTTTGAGTCGGATCATTTCAATGAATCACTTGAACCGACTCACACGACTGGGAATGGGATTAACAATTTATTAATTAAACGGAATCGGTCAAAAATGGTCAAGACTCAAGTAAACAACTCAAAAACTAACACCGAGAATAATGAATGAGCTGTAAAACGGTGATCAAGAAGGTGAACGGATGCAGCTAAATGGCCTACCAGTAATTCTACAAATAAACGTACTGGAAATATGTTTACGACTTGCGGCATGCGAAAACAGTTACTTTTAATAAAAGCATTTTATTAAAACACGCTATGACGTAATGACGCAAAAGATTCTCAGAATTTTTTTAAATCGGTTCTTTGAAACAAACGGCTCGAACGAATCGATTCGTAAGAATCGACTTCGTGTCACTAGGCGCTGAGCTCTTGCAAGATCAGGAACTTTTCCAAACGACGCATAACACTGCAGTTATGAAACCTACATACATGCACTTGTATGATAAAACTCGTTTTATTCATACAGCCTAATGCCACTGTGAGAATGTGTTGCTTTTGGCAATGTTCTGCGCGAGCGATGTCTGTTTCAGTTGTCATGATTTGCGCTGGGACGCAGCAGCGCGCTGTGTCTGGAAAAGATTTCGCCGGCAAGTAGCTTAACACTGATATCTAACAATGCACGCAATGCATTGGGTCTTTTCTCCTTACCGTTACCGTCTGAGAAATGTTACCGTTGTCCTAGCTTTAGTCTTTGATGTGGAATGGGTGTGTTACGGGCTCCTCGTCTGCGTTCTCTTCCTGTATTTGAGCGTATTGAGGTTCAACTTCCCAGCTGTCACCGCGCGCCGCTTCCGCCCAAACTCCACCAACTGCCCCACTTCCTTATAAGGACAAAGGAGAGAGAGAGAGAGAGAGAGAGAGAGAAAGAGAAAGAGAGAGTGTGTGTGTGTGATAAAGTGATGAAAAAGAGAGAAGCAGGAACAGGAAGACTCGAGACTTAGATGTAATGTTCATAAAACAAATTCCCTCTGTCTGCCATGTAATGTAATAATGAAAGTGCTTATTTTCTTAGTTTAATTTCTTGTTCACTTGCAGTTTTGAATTCTTGGGTAACAATATTTTTAGAGCTGGAGGGGAAGATAAATCTGAGATTCAGATCCTTGTTGGCCAAACAGGAAGTGTTGAATGCCACGATTTTGATCTGTCTAAACAGTGCATGGAATTACAAGTGCATGCTTTCTCTGACTGGCAATAAATGGGCAGTTTTTGGGCATTAGTTGTTCACTGTGCTTTTTAAACCTGGGCATTTCCAACACTAATTTTCAAAAACTTTGGACATTTTTGAAGTTATACTTTATTTTACAGTGCCCTAGTTATGCATGGTACATGAACTATACTTACTGTACAAAATTACAAACAGCTAATCCGAAACCAAGCCCTTAATTGTATAATTATACTGTAAAAAGGACAGCTTAATATAATGTATCCTATTATACTCATATATACTATGAACAAAATAGTTTACATTAAAATGAAAATTAAATTTTTTTTAATAATCAATTTGACAAACAATAACATTCTGTGCAGTTCTTTTCTGCAGATGACAGAAGTTATGTGCTCATCCATTTAGATCACAAATATTCAAAATAAAAATAAGGCAGAATTTAAGTTCCATTTAAAACAACAAACTTGTTGTTTGGTTCTTGCTTACTGCTTTCCTAAAACACTGCCTTGTAAGGTAAAGTTCAGAAAAGAAATCAAGTACAACAAAACAAAAGACCGTTGTAAATATATTTTCTTTTTATTTACTCCAGTTATTAGAACAAGTCACATGAAACAGGGAATTCTTCACTAAAAACAACACAAAAAAAAGCATGGATTAAAAATAACCTTCATTTTCCCCTATGTATTCAAAATGTGCAATATGCAGACATGTGGGAGGGAAATCGCACACACATTGTCTAGATAACATTCAGATCTTTCCTAACAAACCATCAGGGGACAATGGAACTGAAGTGAAGCCGAGTGATGATTTCTGATATATCAACAATAAAAAATAAAAAAAGGTAAATGCAAAGTAAAATGCAGTACTTATGCAAGTGTAACAAAAACATGATTTATTGACTAGTGGCTAAATCCAGTTTGAGTAAGCCAGCCAGACCCCATCCAGTCGTAATCATTCTCAAAAACCAGAGGGGGGTAAGCAACTGGCCCTAGTGCAACATCCAATGCAATTTCCAGTGTAGAATATCTCTCCTTAAACCCCTGACGAACATGGCTATTTATGCTGCAGACGTCGATTTTGCTGGTGTTTAAAAGTGGCAAAAATGCACCTTTGACATAGAGCCACGCAAGACAACAGAGTAGCACACACACATCTCAATTGAATACATGCAAACCATAAAAGAAAATTAATGAAGGAAGCAAAATCTTGCCTTCTCATGCAGTCATACAACATGGCATTATTGGTTGCCTTAGGACCCACTCTCTGCATTATTACCACAAGTAAAAATATACAAATTAATAGACATGTCAGGCAGTGTTTGGATGTGACAGGCTGCCTGTCATATCAGGAAGCTTCATAGAAGGGGGACAGTGAGGCAGGCTCAGTTATCCGCAGTGAGATGTGACATTCTGGTGGGGAAAAGTTTCTCAGAGCGCTACTCTGAAATACCCAACCTTTCCAGTTGCTGATGGCACATATATCGGCTTTTGTATCTCTGCAGTAAAGCAAGTACATTCTCATTGTCTTTTGAGGTGCATGACTCTACATGACCTGTCTTTTTCCACCATTCAGGTTTAAATGCATTTTCATTTGAGCTCAAACTGGGCTGCAATTAAACCCAGGTATGCAGGTGCAGAGGTCATTCGGGACATCCTGCAAGTCCCTCCGAAATTAAAGTCATGACACATGTTTTGGATGAGGGGTGAACAGTGTGTTGGTGTGATACAAAAGGTTTGGTCTGTATGCTAAAGCAGCTCCTCTCTTGGTTTTTTAGGTTTATGAGGGCACTGGCCGTTACGCAGAGATCCGTTTTGGGGTGGCAGGAGTTTTCCACGCTCTCGATCAGACCAGGGGATTCCTGCCTGGCCATCATCGCTTTCCAGATCAGAATCAGAGTGCATGAGTGCAGAAGATTTGGGAGCAGGAACTGGCTTTATGCGACCTGGAGGAATAAGACAGGGATAAGCATCTTTACGATGGAGAATGGATCATATAATAAAACAATCAGTGAGCCAGTAATGAGTCTCTTATGCTTACCAAGGTTGCATATATTTGATCAACAATGCAGTAAAACAGTACTATCCCGATTTACATTTTAACATATGTTCAAATTTAATTTATTCTGGTGATGGCAAGCTGAATTTTCTGCAGCTATTACTGCAGTTTTCACAGACACATGATCTTTCAGAAATCATTCTGATATCCTGACGCTTGAGTATTTTTTAAATTATTATTATTTTCAATGTTGGAAGCAGTTGCACTGCTTAATATTTATGTGGCAACAGTGATGCATATATTGTCAGGGTTCTTTGCTAAATAGAAATTTGAAAAAGAAATTCACTTTTGATTAATTTAATGCATCCTTGCTGAAAAATATGAATTTCTTTCAATTAATTAAATTGTAGTTTTTTTAAATATTGTTCAGAAACTGACATCCCTAAAATGATCACATAATTATTTCCAATTTTATTACCAGGTCTTGGTAACTGTAATTCCAGAGTCTCTTGATCATCCCTCTCCAGCATTTTATAGCGGCTCTTTCGTCTCACTTTGCTTTTCCGTCTGCTCAAGACATCATGCAGAATTTAAATAAACAATAAACCATGAATTAAAAAAACTCATAAAAATAAACAGATTATCATCCGTCTGACCCTTACCTTCGACAACAGCACACGATACCCCATATCACAGTCGCTATGGCAACCATGATCATGAACGATGCTATCGTCACATATAATACACTCCATTCTGAAAGAATGAAACAGACCATCAAACCTCATGTGAACTAACTTAAAACAGCTTCCCTCCACGATATTTTGCTCAGTGTATCCTCACCACAATTGCTGTCAGCATCCCAAAAATAAGTACTGAATAAATTCTCCATCCAGAACGGGTGGCACACACAACGTCTGGTGAAGGAATCGCATTCCCCGTGACTGGAGCAGTTCAGCTGGCAGACTGGGGAGAGATCAGACGGTCAATAAGATACACGCGATGGGCACTGCAATAATTAAAGAGTTAATTAAGCATTTAAAGAATACTCACTAACTGTGTCCACTCGCCGGGCCCTAAAGATAAGGAATTCATTTTTTTGCTTGCGAAATTTGTTGCGCAGTTCCATCGCAACACTATGGCCGGCCAATGGAGGTCGTCCAGGACCTCCAGATACCAGAAATACCAAGCGAGTGCTGTAAAATGAGGTCATTTCATCATATATATGTAACATAACATATGTAACATATATATATAAAACAGTTTTTATCAGGCTTTTGCCATCATTGGAGCATGTGAGTGTGTATGATTTTAAACAGTTATTTCAAAACTAATGTTCCATTTATTTATATGAATCTTTGCATGGGTAAACTGAGAAATGTATTTTGCCATGAAGCAATTTAATCAGATCTGTGGAGGTGGGCACGAAGTTTAGCAGGTCTATGAGGCCTAAACTTGCATTAAGTTGGACTGACCTATGCTCATTGAAGGCACTAATCTCTCGCACAATGATATCACTGTCCAGGACACCCAGCAGGACGCCAACCTGCCTGATGAGCATATCCTTCTGTCTGCGGGACACCTGAGCCACAGCAACTTCCAGGATCAGCTCCACCAAGTCTCGCTCATGAACATCTGAGGAACGACAACAGTACAATATCATTTAATATATTTGATTTAATATTGGCTCCTTTAGCTTAAAAAAAAAAAAAAAGCTAAATCACAATTCAAACGTTTCAGTAGCTGATAGCAATGACAGTGAAATACCACAATTCCACACCACAGCCAAAACAGATATACTATTAAACATACTCTTTTATTGAAAATTATTTAATATTAAATAATTGTTACATCAAAACAAGGGCATGTAGCCTGCAAGTATTGATCAATAAACAGTGGCTGCTTGAAATTTTTCAAAGCAAGTAAATAATCATTCAAATAAATTGAAACACAGCAACAAAACAAAGACAAAAGTTAACATTTAAGTAAACAAGGAAATTCTTTAGGTATTTAATAGTTATGTCTGATTCATAAACAACTCGACTGTTTGAGTCAGTTCTTTGAGATGAATCAGTTAAATGATTCATTCTGACCAGTCTTTTATTTATTTATTTGACTGAACTCAACTACATGAATTGACAACACTGTTATAAATAAAAACCTGATAAACGTAAATAAAATAAATAATAATAATATATTTATTGAACTAAATAGAGCTTTATGATAAAGCATGAAATATGCCATGTAAGTATAATAGAATACATCAACACTGTAAAGTACCAGTACTTTACACATCACTTACACAGCTTCTGCAGCATGCTGGAATACGTTAACGCAACATTATTAAAAATAATCATTTTATGTGATTATCTATTGCAAGCATACTGACCTTGTCGCACCTCTACAGTGCCTCTATCAGTACTGGTCTTTCCCTTACTGTCAGTTACAGTCAGGGTGAAAGTGTACTTCCCTTCCACCAGATTACCAAGAAAAAGCACTGCCTGGTGGTCAGAGTTATTCAGGACATCCTGGAAGAGAAAAATAACAGGTCAGATTTCAATAGCATCCCAATTACTGCAGTACTGGTGTCTGACTCCTCATTCAGGTGGAGTTATCATATCGTTAGAGAACAAAGTCAAATAAACTGGTCTCACTTGTTCTGTCACTACACAGAACAAACAGTGTGACTGTTTGAATATTCAACAGAGCCATGTATATGTCATTAGCCGCATTTCCACTGTCGGGCCAGTGCGAGCCAGGGCTTTAAACGGGCCGGGTGGGGCTCATAGCCCCGGGCCAGTAGCACCGAGGCCAAAATAGCGCAGGGTTTCCACAGTCAGGGCCTGAAGCTCCGCTGGGCGTCACTAAAACACGCCCTTTACACGCCTCTCAGGAACAAAGACACGCAACCACATCATTTCACCAACAAAGAGAAGTTACCAGAAAACTAATAAGTTTTTTTGTTTGAATGCTTTGGTAAATATTCAAATTCAAAAGCATCGATTTTTACTATAGAATAAATGATACATTAATCATAATTAATGAATTTATCAGGACTCAAAATTAATCATATATAAATTTATTTCTATTTTATTTATTTGTAACGCTTATGAAAATAGCCTGCTTATTCAGTCGAGTGTGTTTCTGTTTATTTGTAGCCACAGTAGCCTATACGTCATATTTAGAATGAATTATAATATCTTTATTTTTATAAAAGCTCCCAAAAATAAAACATCATTATATTTTTATGATAGGCTACGTGGAGCTAAACTCTCGAGACGAGACTTATGACAGATAATATAAGTTACTAAATAATTACACGATTGTGATAGAGAATAAGAAGCTGACATCTGATTTCTTCAAGCGGTCATATTTACCATGTTTACTATGGTAATGTTAATGTTTAGCGTGCACAGTCTTCTGCATCGCTAATTTCTGCCTTGTTTAGTGATTATAATCCACATCGGATCAAGTTATTTCAATCACTCGCTGCTGACTAAGAGTGAGTTTTGATCTGGAATTTTTTTTTTTTAAGTCTTTAATACTGGTGTTAAAACTGTTATTTTTCTATAATGATCCGCAGCGCTGAGCTCTCTAGACGCGGAGAAACTCCACCTTTGTTCATAACCCCTCCATTAGCCCCAGCTGGCCCGCACTGGCCCAAGGTTTCGTCGGTCCAAAAAACCTTGGCCGTTGGCCTCGAGGAAGCCCCAACGAGGCACGATCAAGCCCCGGAAGTGATAGTGGAAACGCAACTGGCCCTGGCATGCACTAGCACGCCCGGTTTAAGCTCCACAGTGGAAACACGGCTATTTGAATTTATGGAGCAGGTCCAGTATAACTTTCGCTCTACTGAACAGTACTGACCCCTGCAGCCGGGCTGCTGTCTTCACGGCTCCAGAGGTAGCTGATGCTCCCCTTATCATCTGATGATCGAGAACCATCCAGAAATGCTGTACGGATGGGAAGAGTGATCGGAGGACTGGACAGCACTTTGGCAACTGGTGGCTGATCATCCTCTGATTTGAAAAAAGCGAAAAGGAAAATTATTTATATTATTACAAACAGACAACCAGAAAACAGGTTGATTGTAGACTTGCCCTCATAAGCTGCATGAACAAGTCTTCTAACAAAGTCTACTAACACCCACATCAGTTTTTCCTGGATTTAGTTAAGTACACACACCTTCTCTGACAATGACAGAGACTGTGTCAGAATTCTCCAGCTTCCTTTCATCCGTCACTGTCAATGTGAAAATGTACTCGCCCTCCTGCAGACCAGTCACCACGGCAACTGCAGTGTCCGCATTATCAATTTTCACCCCTTCTGGGCCCCTGTAAAACCATCAAAAAATAAAATCATGAGTCTACGGTTTAAATTAATACAAAATATTTTTAATACATTTAATACAAAAAGGCTGTCAATCAATTAAAGAAATTATTAAAATAGTTAAAATATTTATATATGCAGATTAATAAAAAAAAATCATAATATGAAAAATAGTTTTACACTTTTGTGGATTATCAATACTGTAGTCCTTGAAAAGACAAAATAGACAAATATTCTATAAGTTAGGGTTGGTTATTTTTAATGTTTTTAAAATTAACAAAAATTATTTGAATAAAAATACAGAAAAATGTGTAATATCTTGAAATATTATTACAACCTAAAATGAAAAAAAAAAAAAATCTGAAGATATTACTTCAGTGTCACATGATCCTTCAGAAATCATTCTAATATGCTGATATTGTTTTTGTTTGTGCATCCTTGTAGAATAAATGTATATATATATATTTTTTTTAAATAAACAAATCTTACTCAACCCAAACAAATAGTACTGTATGTTCAAGTATGAATTATGTGTTGTAAAGTAAATCCAGCCCCAAAAATTAGATTGTGAACATTCAAGAAGTTCAAGATTTATAAATATACACACAAAGACATATGCAGGGAGAGTGTGCATGTGTAACTGACTTGGTGTTTGTCCAGTGGTACGTGGCAATTTTTTGGTCATCACTGCTCTTGCTACCGTCCAGCGTGGTACGATCAACAGGAAGCGTCAGCTCCTTGTCTGGACCAGCATCCGCTACAGGTGGCTTGTTATTTTCTGCAGGCATTTTGCATACAGTGTGCTCAAGCTCAAATAGCAGCTTCAAAAATAGATGTACAAGTTAAATAGGAACCAGAGTGCCCTGTGTTTAAAAAGATACCTGGCTGGACAATGACAGTGACCTGAGCAGTGTCTTGCTGGCCAGACGAGTCAGTGACGGTGAGCTGAAAGGTGTAGTCACCCTCCTGCATGGCAGAGAGCTGCAGAATGGGCGTCCTCACACCCTAAGGAGAACAAAACAAAGGTGTGTTCACTAATCCACTCGTTGGCAAACATAATAAAAATAAATGGCATTCGAGATAGCATTGTGTTTCTCATGTACCTGCATCTCCACCACCTTGCCTTTGCTTTCAGGGCTGAGAGACCATTCGTAGGACAGATTCTCATGGTCATCAGTGCTTTGGTTGCCATACAGTGTGATATAGTTGCGTGGCAATGTGATCACTTGGTTGGGTCCAGCATTAGCTGTAGGCCTGTAGTCCGTGGCCTTGTTGACTAACAACATGGCTTGGGTTGAATCCTGAGCTCCATCCGAGTCAGTCACTGTAAGACTTTTAAAGGAAAAATAGATATAGCATAAATTTCTAAACACACTTGCGTTATTTATATTTGAGTGTTTTTAAATAGTTTGCTTGAGGACAGACTGGTTTGCCAGGTTTTACAATAGCTCTCTGTTTACTGCCTAAGGTCTGAAGCCTCCAGTAAAAAGGTTACAAGGAGGCCCAAAGAAAAGATTACTAACAGGCCAGAATGTGAATGATAAGATGGATAAGACATACCTGAAGGTGTAGTTACCAGGAACCAGATTGGTGAGAGTGAGAATAGCAGTGTCACCCGAGGCCTTTTCCTCTCTGAGCGGCCCCTTCACCTCCTCCCAATGCCACGACACAACTTTATCATCATCGGTACTCTCTAAGAAACACAAGACATTTATGATCACAGATGTCTCATTAGTTATACTTTGCCACCACAGAGAACTTGGAAAACATTTTTGATATTTAAAGATTTGTCTGATATTCTGCTTGATAGAACTTGCATTAAAATTTGCATTTTTAAATCCTGAAAAAAATGTATGACACTAAAGAGTGGAGTAATGGCTGGTCAAACTGTAGCTTTGCCATCACAGGAATAAATTAAATTTAAAAATATATAAAATTTTAAATTGTAAAAATATTTCACAACATTATTTTTTTTTACTGTATTTTCGATCAAATCATTGAGCATTAGAGACTTCTTATAAAAACATTATAACATGCTATTATAAGAATAAAAATAACATTTAATAAATCTAATACGCACGACTGCCATCAATCACAGTGGAGCTTGTAGGCAAGGAGATCTCCTGGTACTTCGGAGAAACCACAGCAACAGGTGGCTTATTTACTCGTGGCTCTATAGAAAGCAAGAAACACAGGACTTATACATATTTTATGTGACATTTATACGGGCCTCCCAAACAGCAAGTCTGAAAACTGAATCCAGGACAATTAGCAGGTACATCAATACTAAAGTTACCTGGATTGACAGTGACGTTGACATATCCCTCCCCATGAGCACTGTCGCCATCCACTACCACTTCAAACTCATAGAGGCCTACTGTCAGCTAACGAAAACGTGTGCGGAATATTAGCAAACATGTAGAATATTAAAAGTCAAGCCTTTCAGACAATTAAAGAAAGATCTGTTTTTTATGTACCTTACTGAGCTTGAGCGTCTTGCTGTGTTTACCCTCCATTTCTCCACTGTAGTCTTTTGGATGTGTCCTCAAACGCCAGTCAAAGACATAGTTAGCCCCTAAAGGAATTAACAGAGAAATGAATACCTAAGATCAAGCAGGAGATCTAATTGCATCTAATTGGCTTATCTAGAGCAGTACCTGTAGGGGGTGCTGGCACTACGAAAGCATTGAGCTCCACCTCACTGCGTGGTAAAGTGACCTCCACATTGTGGCCAGCAGACACAACCAGCTCGCGCACTTTTACTTAAAACAAATGACATTACACAAGATTTTAATAAATCACGGATAAGTCTGCTTTTCATTTACTTTGGAAAACTCACAAGACTGGTACATGCATAAAGTACAATAACACAATTCTAGAGAGCAGTGTGATGTACCAGCTGGTGTTGTTGGTGGAGTCACTGAAGGGGTGTCAGACGTGGACAGTGGTGCCTGATTACTGTTGTTCAATGCTGAATGATCCACTGTGTCTGTATCCAGTGTTGAATTATGCTCAGCTGCCTGTTCGCCGCTGCCACTGGTGGACAGGATGGTGGTCTCACCAGCTATATGTGGAGGAGCTACATCACTGGATGTGGTCAGTGGCGCTGTGGGTTTCACAGACAGGTCCTGTTCTATTTCCTGTGAGGGTGAAAATATCAGTTAGTTCACAGTGATATGCTTCAAATCAAGAGGCAAAGTGTAAAATTACGCTTTAGGGCAGGGATACTAGATGTATATAATATTTTGTCTAAATAAATAAAAAAATCCCTAATTTTAAATCAACAGTTTTGTGCTTTGGGATAGTGTGTCTCATTTACTAACTCGGATAATCCAGATTCATCAACATTAGAATAAGGGTCATAATAAGTATCCTCATATAAATGTTTAAAACATTTATTAGCATGCACTTATTAGTGAATGATACCAACTGTTAAAGTCCTGTGAGATGATGTAATACAGCTTACATGCTCTGTTTCCTTGATTTCTCTGATGTCCTCAGCATTTCGAGCTTTCCTGCGCATGCTCTTGTTCAGTTGCTGCAGAAGCCCCAGAGATTTTCTATGTGGCTGAGGAAGCCACATAATGGAGCAGCCCTCTTTTCGAGCACAGGCCAGTAACACACAGCGACCACCGAGACTCCACACAGCACCGCAGGTGGGCTGCATACAGCAGGCTTCCCAGCACCGAGGCCCTCCGCCATCTACTGCCAGGGGCTGCCAGCCCAGACCAATGACGCTGCTCCAGTGAATACCCAGTACACCACCCGTTACTGTGCATATGCTGGCCGAAACCCCTGAGACAGACAAGGTAAAAAAAAAAGGTTAACAATGGGAAAACAGACCTGAGAAAAAGAAAAGATGGACAGTATGCATGCACAGAGATATCTGGATAACTGATAAATGGCTGATATACTACACCATTTTAAATAATAATAAATATTAAATGAAATAAAATATTATAAAAAAAACTGAAACCAGCATTAAATGCTGACAATGGTAAAATGTAAATGTCTAAATGTAGCAATATAGGAAATAAGCATGCACAATTAAATATCCGACAGTAATATATAATAATAATGTATCAGACAGTATACTTATGCTGCAAATTAACAGTTCTTATTAAAAGAAAAACCTGAAAAACAATACAATTGAAAAGTAAAACAATTGAAAGAGGGAGAAATGCAAACAGAGATAAATAGTACCCCATGTCAAGGGTTATATACTGCTGGATCATTAATGTTGTGGGCCTATCTTTCTGCCGGAGGTCCTGGACATCTTGTTCAGATACATGGAATCATTACATTGATATTACATGGCATCGATACATGGGGGATTCTATCAAAAACCAACAGATAAAAAATCGAAACCTGACTCCCTCTGCTTATAATGGCCCGTTGTTTCGATCGTCCATCTGGACAATGATTCAAAACAAACATATAAATCAACCAAAAAAATTGTCCCTGAGCACAAAATGAGGTTTCTGCCATGGCCGTCCCAGTTCCCTGACCTGAGCCCTATAGAAAATGAGTGGAGTGAACTGAAGAGAAGAAGCACCAACACTGAGCTATGAATCTGAAGGATCTGGAGAGATTCTGGATGAAGGAATAGTCTCTGATCTCTTGTCAGGTGTTCTCCAAACTCTTCAGGCATTACAGAAGAAACTCAAGATCTGAGATAATGAGATTTTCCCCCCAGTTTCCATTGTTTTACTTCAATGATGCAGTAGGTAAGAATTTTGTGAATTTTTCAATGAAACATCAAAGGAATAAATGATATAAATACTTAGATCATATTTACTAATGGTTCCAATATTAGCGGAGGGGAATGTATATTACAAGATTTGCGATTGCATTTAGGTGTTAATTTTTCAATCATTTTAATGATTTAATATTAAATTAAACAATTCATACTGATAATTATTATTATCAATAAAATAATTAAATGAATAATAAACACAATAGTAAATAATAATACTTATAATACTTAAATAAAAAAAATTATATTAACTGAGCATCTGATGAGGGCAAATATATTCTAAATTCTAAAATAGGGCAAATGAACACGCACAATTAAATATCCAATATCAGATTATAAATCTCCAATATTGACAAATATAAAAAATTAGGGAGGAAAAAACTGTATTGTCTTTATATTGCCTGATAATGGAGAATCATCTGATATTAAAACTCTATACTATTTTGCCTAAATTAATGCTGAATAAATAAATCAAATCCCTCGTTTTAAATGTCACAAGTGATTTTAGTCGCTACAACAATGTAATGTAATATTTAAAAAAATATATTTTATTCTAAATATTAAATAATTAATTTTTGTTTGTTTTTACAATTTTGATTGAGCATTAGATGACTCAATTAGATATGCGAAATCTAAAAATGGGGAAATAAAACATTTATCCAATATAAACAGATACTGATAGATTTATCAATCTCGAATATTGGCTAATATATTTGAAATAATATACAATTAATATGGTAAGGGAATGGCAATTAAAATCGAAAGATTCCCACATAAGCTCAACAGCTGAGCTCAGAACAATAGGCTATTGACAACTCATGCATGTAGACTCACATCTAGCCCTGATGCGATGGGAAATAATGCCTGTCCATGCTACAACAAGGAAAGGCTGTTTATCATACAGGTCACTTACACATTGCACTTGACAGCTCTAACAAGTTCTAGGAAGTCAGAGTCCAGTTAGACATCCACCCCCTTCCCCAATCCCTTCAAAGACACAGTTTTGTCTATGAAGTCTCAAACCATGACAACAGAGGTTGGTTATTATGGGCTAGCAAATGAAATCCGAACTGCAAGACACAGCCCCACCCGTGAAGCTTTTCTTTGGGGTGGGGGACTATGGGCCTGTTGTGCAATTTCCCCCCTTTTGTGAAAAGAAACACAGTGTCCATTATGCTTCCCTCCAAATCAGTGCCATCACTCACGACTGCAACAAGTCACAAATATATACTCATACATGCTAACAATGGTCCCAACAGTTGACTCTTTGTCCAGCATCCAACTATTTGATTAATGATGCTGACAAGTGTTGTTTTAATGTCATTCTGTGCAGTTCGCACACATTTACATTAAGCAGAATTTTTTTTATTCAAAGCGACTTACAGTGCATTCAGGCTATTCATTTTATTTTTTTACCAGTATACGTGATCCCTGGGAATTGAACCCACGACCTTTTGCGGTGCTAACGCAATGCTCTACCACTGAGAAACATGAAAATTCGTCTGCTTTCACCATTCTTCTGCCACTGATTATGAGATATTTTATAGAGAGATCACAGATCTCCAGAAAAAATCTACAAGACCTACTTACCCGAGACTGAGCAGAGAAAACACAGACAGCCCAGGCACAGTGAGGTAAATCGGATGGGCCATTTCAATCTGTGCATCCTTGACTCCGCACTGGGCATCTTTCAACTAAGCGCGAGGACCTTGGAAAGAAAAAGACACCAAAGTCATACAGCCAATTCACTTGACCAATGTTAAACAAAAACCTAGACTACAACACACATTAGTTTGCTTTAAGTCAGCTAAGTTGCTTAGAATGTTTGTCATACCTTTCCCTAAAAACGATACAGAAATCCCAGCAATACAGGGAGGCAAATGATATGAGATGTGAGCAGACAGATGCAGAATCGTCCACAGAAAACCCTCCCGAAGCCACAGCTGCATGGCACCTCAGCTCTGTGTAAATACAGGGATTTCTGTTACAAACAATTTTTATTAAACAAATTAAAGTGAAGGATCACGTGAGGAATCACGATGCCAGCTTAACATTGCGATGTCTGTCAGCCATCGACGATGGACATCTCATTGTTTATCGGCCATACCCTAATAATGATATATAATAAATAATATATATATATATATATATATATATATATATATATATATATATATATATATATATATATATTTTAGAGAGAGAGCGAGAGAGAGAGAGAGAGAGAGAGAAAGAAAAGTGTCAGGAGGACTAAAAATAACATTCCCAAAAATGAAACCTCAAAAAAGATTTTCTTTTTTGAATTATCAGGATGCAAAGGAATTAATAGTTAAAGATATTATGATTAAAAAATTATGATTCTGTCATTTAATCATTAGCATATTGTTCCAACCCTGTATAGGACTTTCAGTCTACTGTGAAACACAAAAGGAGATGTTTGACAGAAATGACAGCTGCGGTCATTTTTCATTCTCGGCATAATCTTACACATTGTGAAAACGAAAGGTGATTGAAGCTGTCACTCTGCCATTCTTTTGTTTTTCATAGAAGAAAGAAATTTACAATTCCCTTAACACGTTGCCATTTTTTTTTCTGCATGAACTTCATTTCAAAATAATACCAAGAGAGTTACGTGAACCCAGTGGTTTTGATGTTATGATGGACAGTAAGTTCAACGCGTCGCGACCGTGATGTGAACAGTAACAGTTACCGTCCATGACAGTCGAAGCTGAGGTGTCGCATTTAAGACGGTTTTATGAACAAGACAAGGAACCGATACAGATCCGGGCTGGCAAACTGTCATCAAAGGCATTTTTTTTGCGCCAACACAAATACAGTTCAACGCACTTTGTAAACCGATTACCCGTGGTAAACCCTCCGGGGGTTATTATTTTCCGTAGAAGCGCATGCAGAGTTAACTATCATTTAACTGGGCGAACGGGAATTAAATATGTCGATAAACAGTTAATTGTGTAAAGGATGACATTAACCACATTCGCTGTTTAAATCAATCCTAAAATTGTCGTGTCAGTTCAGAATCTGAAATCGATTTTAAATACACCATTTCACCTGCAAGTTGGAAAAGCTCACACTGCAGTAACGTTACTGCATGCTGTAACCCCAAAAATGTCACATCTCGTTGATATTGTTTATTTTGCTGATTGTCATGCATGATTGGTTGAAGCTCGCGCGTTTAAGGCAGTTTTTGGTGATTACCGGTGGGCAACCTATGGACAGGTTGCTAACAGCTGTTCAGTCTTGGTTACTGGATATGATAACTCACGAATTAGTGAACATCATCGCGCGACTATGTATATATATAGATATGTTGCGGTTTCAGTGACAACCAGCGTAAAAAGTCACTCACCTGCTCACTGTCAGTCAGATTTCTGTAGCGCAAAATGACATTAGACTCCTTCAGCAACAGGACCTGTTTTCATCTCGATCTGGGTCATTAATCTCTCGCAATCACACCTTCACGCCGGAAACGGACCGAAGACCTCAAAAGCGAAGCAGCGCATTTCCGCCCCGCACACCGAGTGGTCAAGATTAAAGTTTAGTGTTTAATCGCAAAATAGAACTGAAACTTTAATGGTTGTCGTGACTATTCTAAGTTACCAACAGAGTTAGAGATATAACAGAGTTGTAATAATGCTATTCATATTATAAATCAATAAAGAGGCCACTCACAAACATGGCAGCAATAACTCTCCGAAACGTCACTTCCGATTTTAATTTCACATGCGCCCCCCCCCCCCTCAAACATATGATTAACATATGTTACAACAAAGAAAATGTATTAATCTGTAATGCCTAAAAGTACATTATATGTTACAACAAAGAAAATGTATTAATCTGTAATGCCTAAAAGTACGTTATTGTTTCATTATTTAAATGTACATATTTATAGTTAGGATTAAGATGTGTGTATACTATTAATGTATAAAAAATGACATGTAAAACTGCTTTTATTTTTATACGTTTTTCACGTAGAATTAATAGCTAGATATAATTACTATAAGTATAACTATGGCTTAATTTTTTATAAGACCAAAAATAAAATAAAATAAACAATGCTAAATCTTACCATAGGCAAAATATGAGAGCTCTATTTTATTTTATGTATATGGTAAGCAAAATGTTTGTTTTTAATACATACTGTATTAAATGTTTGTTTTTAATAATCATACTGTAGACATCATTTCACCACACCAGAGAGCGCTGTCTTTCTTACTTGCTGAGTTTAGCTCTAGCTCTAAACAGTTTCATATGGAACACTACACCACGAGGAACTTCTGACTGTGGCCTGTCTTCCTCCATCTGTCCCTGTTTATTGTAAATACCAGAAGGTAAAATGCAAGATTATGTACCGTACATATATACAGTAATAGAATAAAGGTTTGGACTTTGTGAAATTTGTAGACAAAAATAAATGGTATCTACCTGTACATGTAACAAAAATGCAATATAAAAGTAATTACATTCATATAATTTGATAGTAATGAACTGGAGAAGATAGCAAAGAAAAAGCAGTTCTCATGACTGAGAGAACGCCAAGAGTGTTTTGTATAATATTGGCTTTTGAAAGAAAAAAAACGCAGATGGTTTTGTTTCGTTTATACATATTGCAAATATTGCATGCTACATGATACACATTTAATTTGTGTTATTTCATAGTTTTAAAGATTTTATAGTTTTTCTAAAACAGTAATAAAAAGAATGAGTGCCCAAATAGAGTATTTGCATAGTTAAAACGGACATATCCTGGAAGTATAAACAGGAAGCTTACAGAATGTTGTATGTTCCAAGGAAATGAGTTGTAATGAGTCGGAACGGGGGGTGGGTTCAGTGGTGTCTTTTCTATCTGTAAGGACCAAAATACTCACTGTTTGCTTGCTTCTAAGGATGTAGAGCCCATTGGAAGAACTGATACAGCATCATCAAGGTCAGGGGTCAAAGCAGGGCTCTATATCTCTTCATCAAAATAGCCCTTAAGCCATCTGCATATTCAACAGTACCAGTACCTCAAGTGAACTGATCTGTTTTATTACTTGCAGCCTAAATATCCCTCTGTTATTTGTGACATGATGACTTCAGTCCAGGAATATGCTTTGTTCTTGTGCATACTTTGCATTGACCTGGCCGCTCATGTGCAAAATGGCAGTGGTGAACTGTTGCAACATGATATTTACATATGAAAGGAACAGTGCAGGAGATTAAAAGCATGTCAGGTAGCAAGGCTGGGTATTCTATTTGAGCAGTGAATCATACTATAATAATGACTTTGAGAAAGCAAGTTTTTCCTGATGACATTATTTTATTGTCACATCATGGTTCACCCCAAAATGAAAATTCTGTTTACTCATTTACTCACCCAGGTTTTAAAGAAACTGGACCTGAGACAATGAGTAAAGACGGGAAATTGCAAATCCAGGACATCCATCCCTCGCCAGCTAAGTGTCTGCCACTGAGACAAATGGGAATGCTATTGGATATCTTTGTCAGGTATCATACTCCTTCTTTGGTTTACAGAGCATGGGCTTTCTTCAAGACAAGTTTTATATACCTTATATTACCTTTAATAGCCAGTCATATATATTCCCGGCTAAGTATATTCTAAGAATTATTTGATTATGTTCTTCGTAATTTATGGAAAAGTTATTTCCGAATGTTCTCAGAACTTTCAAAATGTCCAGTTTTTAAATGTTTTAAAAAGTTTATTTTTTTCTTCTTGTTTATGAGAATTTTAGCAAAACACTTAACTGTTGAAGCTATTCCTAGCAATGCACTTGCAAAAAATTGTGTACCTTTTCCTAGCCATCTATATGGTATAATCTCAGTAAACTTAATAAACTGGATTCAGAGTGTTCCCACAAACTCTTTAGCTATAGTGTGCTGAAAGCTACTGCTCTTGAAAACCTGAAGGCAAAGAACTGCAGAAACAGTCTACTGGCTACTGACATTAATTAGTTCCATTTTTAAGTCACTCAAATATTTTTACTGGTTATATAACCAAATGGTATTTAAACGCATTGGACTTATATAGTGAAATCATATTACATGTATATAGCAGGGACACCATACATGGTTAATTTGGGGACTTACAGTAAATAATTATATCTGAGTCTTACATATAATTATCATATACAAAAACATTCCAGTAATAAACATTAATGCTCTTAAATTTGTTGTCTAACCATCTCTGAATCATTTATTGAATTTAGGCAGATAAAGCTTTTCAAGATAGCAGACTGGTTTGACTGATTTGTTTGTGGTGGACACGAACTGATGGATGAGTTAATAAAGTACTATTCAAAACAACTGTCAAAGGTGTATATCCTTACTGGAGGAACTGATGCATTCAACTGTAATCAGCTCTGTAGCCTCAGGGACTTGACATTTAATGTGAAAATATGCTACTTTACGGGTTTCAACCTCACACCTCACACCACCTGAACTTATCAGTTATGTAACAGCAATGTGCAACACACTTAAAGAATAATTAAAAACATGAACAAGGCAAATATATAAAATGAACACATTAAGCATTAATTCATGTAAATGGCTATGGTGTGATTACAATACATGCGACTGACAAATTATGTACTAGAGGGCTACATTGGGTTTGGGCTCCCATTGGACCCAACACTAATCTCACAGGAGCTGGCAGTTTTATCTTTGCTGAAGGTGGGAGTGGGCGGTCAGAACATTTCACGGGAGACCCACGTGGAACGGTGGTTTGTAGTAGAAATGGAGTCAACACAAGAAGGTGAGAAGAAATGTAAAGGTGTTGTTCACTTGACAAAACAAAGCAAGGCAAGTCAGACATTTGGAAGCAATTCTCATTTGTCACTGAAAAAAATGTGAAAGAGCGATTTCCTCTCCTCTCAAAATTCCCACATTTTATCTTGAGCTTTCCCGCATGTAGTGCGCTGTCAGATAGGGCTTTCAGTGTTTGTGGGTGTATCTTGAAAGAAAAACACACAAGTTTGGGGTCAGTCAGCAATATAGGGCTACATTTCCTTCATAGTAATATGGAGTAAGCAAAGTAATATGGCCCAGTGATAGCAAGCAAGCAATAGCAAGCTATTGTGAATGTGAAATCTGTGAGATTTTTTTTAAAAGCATTCTATTTTTTTTTTTCTTTTTGTATTACTTTTGTTAAAATTAAAGCATGTTTTTAAAATTCTCTGTGTTTATTTATTTAATGGTAAAGTTATTTCCTAGTTAATCGTTTGGTGCATGTATGCAGTAGGCCTAGCATGCTTGTAAAAACTTTGTTGCCGCTAGTTGTGGTTTGTTTTAACAGTTAATGTTTTTTATTAAAGCTAATAAAAAAATACCTAATGTTTTTTGTCATGTGTGGTGCTTTGGTTTAGCATCGGTTACTTCATATTATTTAAATGTAATCATGTTTAAATCTGTTATTATGGATGTTAACTTGAACGAATATTTAGTCTGACTACCTGTTTGTGTACATTTACACAAGCTCTGAGATAAAGTCCGTGGGAGCAGGCAGGAGTGGACATAAATATTGCAGGTGCGGGCGGGAGTGGAACACATAGGTTGCAGGAGCGGGCGGGTGTGGGTTTAAGAAAACAGTCCCGCACAGGGCTCTATTAAGTACCACACAATGAAACCTGGTGGTGGTTACAAATCCTTATGTGAGTAAAATGTAGTGAAAGCTTCAGTTTAGACTATGCATAATTACTTTGAATAATAAAAGTTTATTTATGTGCATCTGGTTTCAGGTCCCAGCACAGCACAGAAACTACACTTGTTAAAATTACAAATGTCTTGCTTCTTGCGTCAGACCAAGGCTGTATCTCACTGCTAGTTTTACTTGATCTTAGTGCTGCGTTCAACATCATAGATTATGACATAATCATAGTTCAATTACAAAACTATACAGGTATTCAAGGGCAGGCTTAGATCCCACCTGTCCAATCACTACCACTTTGTTTATTTAAATGGGGAGTCATCTCAATTATCACCAGTAAAATATGGAGTGCCACAAGGATCTGTCCTAGGTCCTCTACTATTTTCAATATACATGTTGCCCCTTGGTAATATTATTAGAAAATACAGGATTAGTTTATCCCGATGACACTCAACTATATATCTAAACGAGAACAGATGAAACTTCTAAATTATCTAAGCTAACAGAGTGTGTTAAAAATGTTAAACATTGGATGACCAATAATTCTCCCATTAAATTCGTATAAAACAAAGTTATTACTTTTTGGACCAAAAAACAGTATACAGAATCTCTTGGATTACAATTTGCAACTAGACAAATGTACTGTTACTTCCTCTACAGTCAAAAATCTGGTGGTGATAACAGACATCAACTTGTCTTTTGAAAATCATAATTTCCCATGTTACAAAAACAGCATTCTTCCATCTTAGAAAACATGGCCAAGCTAAGAAACATGTTTTTTGTCATGCATTCATGACCTTTAGACTGGACTATTTTAATGCACTTCTAGGTGGTTGTCCTGCACCTTTAATAAACAAGATAAAGGTAGTCCAAAATGCAGCAGCTAGAGTCCTTATCAGGTCAAGAAAATATGATCACTTATTACCCCAATTTTACAGTAGCACTGGCTACCTATTAAGTTCTGTATCAGTTACAAAATATTATTACTTACCTGCAAGGCCCTCAATGGTTTAGCTCCTGCTACAGTCCATCAAGTTCTCTAAGGTCACAAACCTCTGGACTTTTGGTAGTACCTTGGATAGTAAAGTCCATTAAAGGAGGTTGAGCTTTTTCGCATGGGCTCCCAAACTCTGGAATAGCCTTCCTGATGATGTTCAGGGTTCAGACACATTCTCTCTGTTTAAATCTAGATTAAAAACACATCTATTTGGCCAAGCATTCAAATACTGCAGTTATATCTGATCAAATGTGCATTATTATTCTTTAGTTGGGTTAAAAAATGTATTTTAATTTGTTTTAACAGCAAAATTAAGTCTCTATTTATTTCTTTGTTCTTGCCATGGGATTGACGCAAGCGTCAGTCTTAATCCAGAACACCTGAGAAGAGATGTTGCCAACCCCTCAGTGGACCTCAGATGATGTTAACCCTGAAATAATAACAGAACTGCCAATATTTGCTATAAGTTTGATTGCATTATATAATAATTGCTGTTAACAGTGTTCGTCTGTTTATGTGTTTAATTGTCTGCCCTATGTGCATTTACTGACAGTGACCACTGATAAGCTACTAAATATTGTAGAAACATAATTTTCTGTAAAGTTGCTTTGCAATGATTTGTATTGTAAAAACACTATACAAATAAACTTGAATTTAATTGAATCGGTGTGTTTAAATGCAACAGAGAGCTGCCTTGTGTCACATGATACACAGGTGTGATATTACAGCAAGAGAGGGGAATTGTGGGTGGGACTGTCAGTCAGCAAAAGGACACCTTGTTTTAAAGAAAACAGGGCAATGTTTTAAAGATCACTCTTCAGCGATTGGATGCATATAGGTCATGCTGGCATGCTAAAACTTGTTTTGGTGCTAAAACAAGATAGAATTTGTATAAAAAGTCTCAAACAGTCTTTCAACATATTCTAGCTTGGCTACTCCTAATAAAATTCTTTATCTGGGAGGTGGACCTTTGTTTGTCATAAGAGTAAAATGCCCTTCAGCTTTAGAGCCAAAATCATACAGAATGTTTTATTTTAGAATTTTAGTTTTAAATACTAAATGACAGAAAACAAACTGATAAAAACATTGAATCTGATATATGGTAGTATATATTTGGTAATATAACAATGAGAAATTTCCAAGCTATTTTTTATAGTCTGTAACAGTTTAACAGTTGTAGAACAGTCATTTTTGAAGTGTAGAAAGGTGGGAAAAAGATCCTAAAAAGTAAAAAACTTTTGGTAAGTTTTTATACCTTGTGTGAACAATGTCTGTAAGTTTGAATACAATTTGATAACATAAACTAGCACATTCAGGAAAAAGAAAATCCTCTCAATGTCAATAAAAATGAAAATAAATAGAAACTGAAAGATTACATGAGGGTTAAATAATAAAAATAAATAATTAACATTAACAAAAAAAATTGTCCTACTTCTTCATGGGACAAAATTTAAACTGCTGGAAACATACTACATGGACGCTTGCGTCAATAGCTGATGTTTCTAAGAGTGATTCAAGATATACATCTTGCTTTTGGAAACATTGGACCCGAAGCCTGTATATGTTTTAATGATGCCTTGTCTGCATCATCCTTATATGTTTTTGTATTGTTTTATATGTATGTATATACTGTATGTTGTTGTCTCTATGGACCTATGTGTCTTGAATAAAAGTTGATTGATTGATTGATATTAGTCAAGTGGAACTGGAAAACTGAAAGTGAATAAAATGTTTCTAGTTTCGAGTGTGAGAGTGTTCAACGGATAGCTTGTAAATTTGCATATGCCATATTTGTGGTATAAGTAATGGTTTTTTTAATGTGATTTGTGTGACCTCAAGTGAATGTGGGGAAGGTTATGAACACGGAAGAAAAGAAGAAAAGTGTGCTGGTGGTGTATGTGAGTATGAGGATTGAGCATGTCTTAGGCGTGGTGTATGTCTCTCAGTTGCGCTGGCACATTCTTCGGGAGGGCCGCACCCTTTCTCACACCCTCCCTTACCTGAGTTGCTTAGTTCAGTCAAATACAGACATGCTTACAACTTTCAGAATCAATCTCACAATCATAAACATGAAGAATGGGACATGAAATGTTTAAAAGCAAAAAAATCTTCACAGGATTCAAAGAAAACTCTGGTTTAAAGGTAAAAGTCTGGCAAAATGAGGATGAGTTTAAGTCTTTTCCTTTCTAGTGTGGAGCGAAATCCTCTACTCTACCCCTGCACAATGCAAGCAGAGACCTTCGGAGGGGCAGGTGCTCAAAGTATAAAAAGGGGCATTTAGCCCAATTTATGTTTAAAAGTGAAATATTTTTTTCTTTGCACTCTGGAATTTGAAAATGAATTGTATTATCGATATTGATATTATTATTGTTTTTGTTGCTGAATTTACAGGGTGGTTTTGCTGTAGTAAACACTACTGTTGCACATGTAGAAACATATTTCTGTCGTATTTAAAATAAAAGTCTGTTCTAATCCTGTTCTGAATTCATTCATTCTTTTGAAAGATAAAAAAAGGATTGAGTAGTATGATTCAGAGGATGAGTAATTCAATAAGCCTGTTTTACAGGTGTTGTGATAATTATTTTAAGGCGTCTATGTTTTAAAATAATAATTCACTGAGGAAGACTAAGTGCCAGAATATAACATGGAAAAGGAAGAGGGGAAATGACTGGATATTTGATGTTAGGAAAAATCTTATAATAAAAACAACACATAGGCCTATTAACTTTTAATACGATTTTAAGATGGCTATTGGTAAAGTTGTTTACACGTATGAGCGCAGCCACTAGAGACACGTTATTCTATATAAATAGAGAGTATTAAAACATTAACTATTTATGAATTATTTATCTTCTATACTGTACATACATACAAAGAAGAAGAAAAACCCCCCAGTGTGATCATGACCTGGGTGCGCCTTTGTCCTATGTGTAACAATCCACCATCTGTCTGTCTGCTCTCTGTGGAAAGAGGAAGAGAAGGGTGAGCTGGGATATGGAACGCACAAGTGGACCTTCACGGAGCAAATTTGTACATGATTTGCCGTTTATGCAAACAGATCAACTGCAACAAAACCTGCTGTAAAAGCCTTCCTTCTTTCACTGCAGTGTATTCGGCTTCATCGTAGTCAGTTTTGTAGTCTCTGTAGGTGAGCGGTGACGCCGGCGATGGCTGGGAGGAGTTTCACAACTGAAATTCAAAGAGTTCAAAGTCGTTCTTCACGAACCGAGCGCTGTTATCTTAAAGGGGTTGAGACGTTCGGGCGGGCAGGACTCGGCCGAACGCGAACAGGTTTCTCTAGGGCAGCTTTTCGCCTTGAAGCTGAATAACTTTGGGTGGGGTTTCGACGACATCTGGAATGTACCGCGGATGCATTCGCTGAACAGGGGGTGAAAATAACCGACTTTTTCGGAACCGAAAAAAGTTTATTTCTGCAGGCGACTCCAAGTAACTCCAAACGTAAAGGTAAGGACGAGCGCAGGAGACTCAACTTTCATTAGAAGAAGTCACAATGTGTGAACGAGCATATGACCGTTGACTGCAGAAATGCACTTATTAGCTACTACTAAATGTTGTAATAAACTTGAATTTAATTGAATTGAAATGTCCTGTAGAAACTCTCTACGAGAGGTCTTACAGCTGTTTTTATTCTTAAACGTTGTTTGCACTTTATTCTGATAAGAGATTCAGACTCTACATAGCAGCCCATTTGAAAGCCTTTTGAAGTAAGCATGAAAACAACTAAGAATTAATTAACTTGTTTAAACAGTCGTTTTGAAAATGATGGAGTTAAGTTGTGACGGCAGTGTCAAAATGATGGCAGTTTTTTATAAAATTTCTTAAAACTGTTGAGTATTATAAGTATTTTATTAGAGTATAAGTCTACTATTGATCTTTGAAATATGATGGTTCAGTGTCTTGGGTGCACAGAATTATTGTTAGTAATTGCTCAGTAATATATAATTGCTTTTAATATATAAAATCTGTCTTTAGACTGACAAACATTGGATCCTTCAGGGAATATTCAGTGTCACATTAGTGTTGGAGAGTAATTGAGAAAAAATATCTGGCGGAGTGTTGCGGATTATGTACGGCATTTCAGGATTAAGAAAGCACCAATATTATGGCTAACAAAAAAAAAACAAAAAAAAACTAGAATTTTCAATAAATGGAAAAAGTCCTAATTTTAAATTATACTCCGTTTTGCCCCCCCTCCCAACCTATAACAACATTATTATATACAATATGGAAAATAGATGCATTGAGATTAGCAAAGATTTCATTTATTAAATGCATGTTATTAAATGCTTAGTATTTCCAAAATATGAATGTAAGTGTGGATAAGGTGATGGAAGTTAATCTGAAATGAAGAAAATGAGTATGCACCGTTTAAAATATTCAACATTGGACGATACCAATAAATAAATGTAAAAAAGATAATGTCAGCAATAGGCCTACACACATCATGACATAAAACAAAGTCAGTGTTCAAATATAGATGTTTATATAAATTTAGTATTTCTGAATTATCGTTTATTCTGCCTGTGAATATTACATAAAAAGTGTTGCAGCTGTAAATGTAATATAATTTCACAATGAGGTAAATAATCATAAAAAAGTAAAGGGTTCATTTAAAAAAAAAAATGGTTATGCAAAAAACTCTTTCTGTTTGCTGAAAATAATTAAAACTATTGCAAAAAGTAAGCTACTGAAACACTGACTGCCTGTCATATTTCAGTCTCACTCTCTGTTGTTAAGGTTATCCCAGGAATGTAAAGCATTTTCTTCCCAAGTCTTTTCTAGTTATGTTCTTGTTCTTCAATTTAAAAATACTTTACGTACATGAGTGATGTCTGTGCAGACAAGCGTATAAATACATATCTTATCAAAAATTACAACTATATTGGCACTTAGAGTGTAGACCCGCAGGTATAAAGTTTCACTGCTCTGCATTTGTGTAATTTCATTCCTTTCATGTCTCTTCGTTTTTTTCACAATTTGCCATCCATTTGCGAGATCAATACAAATAAACTTGAATTATTATTATCAGTCACTCACTGTAGTAATAGATTTTAATAAAGATTAAAGGCTTAAAGTTCAGTCTTAATAAACAGACATTAACAGCGAAGCAGTGCATTGTCTGGTAATCTTGGTTGAATCCACTCAAACATGATTTACTGGTCTGGGTGTCAACTCTCATCAGAAAACATGCTGACAGTGCAGGTTTCATATTAGATGAAAAAACTGATCATAATCAAGAATATTTTTGCAAATATTCTTAAACATTTTTAAGTGTGTTCAGATTGTCTGTCTATCTATCTATCTATGCACACACACACACACACACACACACACACTTATATCTATAGAGAGAGATGTAATCTGATAATACTTGGGTTAGTTAACTTAATTTTTAAGAATCTCTTGTACCAATGGGAGTTTACATTATGTAATGGACATGTTATGAATCAGCCACATCTTTCAGCCACATCGTCTGATTCTAAGGTGCATAGTTAACCCAGCAAATTCTTTCACACGTGTATCAGCAAAACACTCCCCTCTTTGATTCAGTCACGTTTCTTGTGTTTTTCCCTTTCAGTTGATGTCTTTCTGCTTCCCCTCTTGCCCACAATGAGTCACTCGCCAACAGACTGACACTGTTTCCATGGCGATATCTAAAATACCAACAAATGTACACAACCTTCAAAAACTTTCATACTGGGGCCTAACCTTGCTAAGGGTTCATTGTCTGGAAGATTACAGAACAGCTAGGAATTTTATAAGTACACAATGAGTCAAACAGCTAGTTTTTCAGCGGGTCAATCTATCCTAGCATGCAGTAGTGCATTTTTTAGTTATATTTCAAAATACACTTGTTGACTGATTGGTGATTTAACATCTGTGTTATGCAATAAATAATAGGAAGATTTAAAACATTGTCTTAACATGCAGAATTTGTGCTTCCTGGTTTATGGTAAATGCAAAAAACAAAAACAAAAAATTGTCCAAAATACAGTATGCTATTTCATATTTGTTATTGTATCCTGGTATTAAAAAGCTTTTTTATTTTTTTTTTTATTTTTTTTACAAAAAATAAATAAATAATATATATATATATATATATATATATATATATATATATATATATATATATATAATTGATAAAAATAATGGGTAACACTTTAGAATAAGGTTCCATTAGTTAATGTTAGTTAACTACTTTCGTTAACATGAACTAAGCAAGAACAATCCTTCTACAGCATTTATAAGTCTTAGTTCATGTTAATTTCAACATTTACTAATGCATTATTTAAATCAAAAGTTGTGCTTGTTAACATTAGTTAATGCACTGTGAATTACCATGAACTAACAATGAATAACTGTATTTTCATTAACTAACATTAACGAAGATGAATAAATACAGTAATAAATGTATTATTCATTGTTTGTTCATGTTAATTAATACATTAACTAACATTAACTAATGGAACCTTATTCTAAAGTGTTACCAAATAATGAAAACATTTTAAACTAAATTTTAGTTTTGTTTTTATTTTTCCACATGCTTATTTATTGAAAAATTTTGTTTCCCAGGTTGTTTTCTGTTCTCCACCATGGCTCACCGTTCACAGAGTTCTTCATTGGGTGACAACCCCCTGGATCCCAATTACTTGCGTCCGCATTACAGAGAAGAGTATCGCATGGCTATTGATGCCCTGGTTGAGAAGGACGTTGAGGGCTATTACAATTTTTTACAAAGTGCTAATGTAGTTGACTTTTTATCGAGATCAGAGATTGAGCATATTAAAAGCACTGTACAATCACCACAGAGTGCTGGAAATGTACCAGAACTGCCATATCGAGAAATAGATCAGGATGGGTCTTCTGACACCTACTGGCCAATGCATTCTGATTTGGATGCACCAGGACTAGACCTTGGTTGGCCTCTGCAGCAACATTGTTTTGTGGGGCCCACAGAGGTCACAACGTTGGTAAACCCTTCTGACCCTGAGCGACCCAACATTAAGGAGCAGGCCCGGCGACTCATCAAAAATGCTCATCAGGTTAGTGATTTCAAATTTATAAATGTTGTCAGACTGGAATCAAGAATATGAAAGGTCAACTCAGTTATCATATTCCTCTGGAAAAACATTTGGTCTAAATATATGTTTAAAATGGTTTACACTTATATGAAATTAAGACTATGACCAGCCAAATACTACTTATTTAATGTCAGTATTGCTCATGAAATAAATGAAGCATAGCAGGCTGCGTGAGTGAGGATGCTGTACATTAATGCTGATTATGATATTGTGAATCTTATTGGTTATTGCAACATAAACAAAAATAACTGATAATTTGTGTGCCACAACTGCATGTCATGTAAAATCAGAATTTTAGTCAGCATCAGTTGGTTCATCATCTATTCATCAGTTGTTTCTTTCTTTCTCACAGATTTGATTTGTATTTGAATGAGTATCAAAGAAAGCAAGTGTATAAATAATAAAGTACATTGTAACTTGACTAGTTTTAATTTTCAACTTAATTTTCAACAGCTTGTGGTCAATCCGAATTGCTATTTTCATGTTTATTTCCTCTTTCTAACAGGTAATTGCAGTAGTAATGGATATTTTCACAGATGTTGATATATTTGCTGATCTTTTGGATGCTGCAGCACGTCATGTGCCTGTCTACATTCTGCTGGATGAACAAAATGCCCATCATTTTGTTAACATGGTGGCGAGCTGTAAAGTTAACCTGGATATAATCCATGTAAGTTCAGTTTGCCTCAACTAGTCCCAAGTTTTAATTAGAATTTTAAGAAAAAGCAGACTTAATGGTGACTTCACTGGTTACAGATGATGCGGGTACGGACAGTGGCAGGCATTACCTATTTCTGCCGCACAGGAAAATCATTTAAAGGTCAAATGATGGACCGTTTTCTTCTGACAGACTGCAGAGCAGTGATCAGTGGAAACTATAGGTGAGCTCAGTGATAGACAAGTATTGAACTCTAATCCATGCATACTTGAATGTGACACAGATGACACTGAACACATTTCTTTCTTTCTTTCCTCAGCTTTATGTGGTCTTTTGAGAAGATCCACCGCTGCATTGCCCATTTGTTCCTTGGAGAACTAGTTGCCACATTTGATGAAGAGTTTCGTATCTTGTTTGCTCAGTCTCAGCCTCTTGTTATTGAAAATGCCCTTGTACCCGTGCCACATGGCAACCAGTTTGGCATAAAAAGGACTCAATCACTAAGGAACCCCAGAGGATATCTTCGCCAACCTGAACTTACTGGTTCCCCATTTGGGGATCGTCTTGAAACCATACTACCTTTCCGAAGGAATGACCCATTCCGCCATACACTTGAACCAAGTGCAGGTCCTATGCAGGTCACAAATTATGCAACACAGCAGTTCAGGATGCAACAGTCATCCTTGGATCCAGGACGCTCAATGTTAGCCTCCAGGCAGCTGGAAACTAATGCCTTTAAGAGGCATAGCTATGCTGAGGGCACCCGTGAAACCTACACCTCCTCCCGTCAGTATATGAAACAGCGTGTAATGAACAACTTGGAAGAGATGGAATCGCATTACCAGCGAGAACAGCATTACTATCAAAGTGAGGGCAAGGGACCAAATTCTGAGCAAGGGCACTATGACCGCCATAACTATGGCATGTACAAGACAGATCAACACTCCGATCCTGCATATCCTCCTGAACTTGAAGCACCAGGAAATCTGAATGTTTTATCCTCTGACGACCTCAAAAGTGATTCAGAAAAATATTACAACGCAGGAGGGGGACGCTACGGTCCACAAACCAACAAGAGGCCTGCTGCGGGCCACGCATATGCCTGTCAGAATTCGCCGACTCAGCCACATCCTCCAGACCACAAGCAGTTGTTCTCCACTGGAGAGCAAGCACGGCAGACCCAGGACCCCACTGTGAAGCATGGATTGCGGAGTTGGAGAATCAACTCTTATCTCAGCACTTATGAAGATGCAGGAGAGGAGGGCCTGCATCAGCCAATGGGTCCAGATGCTTTTGATGAGCCACATCAACAACCTGACAGCAGACTTTATAACTCAGAGGTACCAGGCCTTCATTTAAGAGAGCGTCCGAATATCCCAACTAAGTCAAACCTTGATTTGCGGCCACGTTTTGGTAAACCTATCATACATGATAGGAATAAAGTGAAAGATATTAGCTCTGACTTGGGTCCCACAAATACTGACACATTAAAGCCAGCCATTTCAGATTCATCACTAGCATCTTCAACAGACAATGAGAAAGATTCAGAACCAAGAGAACCAAGGGAAATCAGCATTACCAAGCATGAGTCATTCCGATCTAGAATTAACCCAATGCTGCAAAGGAGCTCAAGACTAAGGTCTTCTTTAATCTTCAGTTCCTCAAAGCTAGAGCAACACAGCTCCTCACAAGCCAAGTCTGGTGGGGAGTTACAGGAGGCAAAAGATGAGAGTGAGCCTATTCGATATTCATCTATTGTGGAAGAGATTCTGGAAAAGAGGAGATCGGTGTCAAGAGAGCCATTTGACTGGAATAAGCATAAAAAAGCAGATGAAAAAGATGTTAAAAAAGCATCAACAAGAGATTTCACTAAGATCGAAGATGCCAAAGAGAAGCCCATCAAAGAAAAGGAGCAACCTGAGAAACCTAACAACCCTGAACCTGAGGACAACAAAGTTACACAGCCAACAGAGCCTTCGAGATCTCAGCAAACAACTTCTTCCCTAAGTATGAATGACCCTGCAAGCAGACTTCAGTACTTCAAAGATTTGGCAGAAAAGAGAAAGAGCTCAAAAGTAGAGTTAAATTTGGGTACTAAAAGTCGAGAAGCAGACGTGAAAAAGCTAGACCTCTCTGATACAGCAAACAAAGTTCCAGATGTGCTTGTTACTTCAGAGGAGCCCACTGTAAAGACACAAGAGCCATCATTTACGCTAACAGATCCTGTACCACAGCGTCTCGTGATTGCAACAAAGCCATCTGAAATCTGTGCTGACAGGCCGCTCACAAACAGCAAAACAGAGAGCACAGCTGATGCATCAAAGAAAGAGCCGATTAAAGAACCAACTAAGTCACTTCGGCCTTTCCCTTCACCCAAGTTCTTAAAACCATTCAAAGCCTCTCAATCTTCTCATCGTCGTATCTCATGCGGCGAAGAGATTCTTACGGATGCAACAGATGCTGAAAAGAGCGAGTTTAAGAAGTCTCGCAGCTTTAGCTCATCGGGTATCACCCGTGCAGAGTCCAAAGACAGCCTGAGCTCCCTAAACCTTGGGAACTCTGATGGCAAAGATACAAAAGCCCTTGATTTCCTCAAGAAACAAACACAGAGATTAAAGGGTTTCCTTGGGGCAAAGGGAGAAAAGAAGCAGTCAGGAGTCTCCAACTCTAAAGAGGACAAGTCAATGAAAACAGTCCCTGAAGTGCAAGAGGAGCCCTCAGAGAAAGAGAAACCATCTGAATCCATATCATCTTCAACCACAGTAGGGAACAACAAACCCAATGCTAAACCGACTCCATCACGCTATCAGTCCTCTACCTCAAATTTGATATTCAGCAGCAACCTCAGGGATGATACCAAGGTGATCCTAGAGCAAATCTCAGCAAACAGCCAGAAGAACAGGCAGCAGGCTGAAGAGTCTGGGAAAGATGAGGGGGGAAAGGAAGTTTCCAATTCATCCTTCCAAATTCAAAACCAGAGCCGGGTCAGCCGAACTGCAGTAAATCTACAGGAGAGGGACAATCTGCTGAAGAGAATAGAGAGTATGCGCAAAGAAAAGAAGGTCTACAGTCGTTTCGAGGTACTTTATCATAACCGTGTTATGAAACATCTGAGTGACATCTGATTAGATCAGTCGCATGAGATCCTTGTACAATATCTGTAGTGAACTTATGTCTTATTTCTGCTTATATCTTATTAATTAAGTATTATTAATTCTGAACAAAGCATTTAATGTAGAATTTCATGTCCAGGTATATTTATTGACAAATTATATTTTTCCTTTTACATGTTTATTTATTATTTGACTTTACGTTCTTTTTTGTTATGCCTAGAATTTAAAATGTCTTTAAATTTAAATTTCAGCGCATTGATTCAGTGTCATATGCCATGACATTTAAGTATCCATTTGTTTGCAGCCTCCAATCTATTTGTTTTCATTTATGGTAGAAATAAATGAAATAGACTATCACAGAATCTCCTGTATAATTTGTGGTTTGATGGATGAGAGATTAGTAGGATGTTTCACTCACATATTTGTCACTTTTTCAACAGATGGGGAATAACCTGGGATAACAAAATATGGAAGAAGGGGGCCAAAGTTCTTCACAGAGAACTGTAATGAGAACCTGAAACCATACAAAAAATTGTACCAAACATCCCCAATACTCCTGTGAACAAACAAAGAGGAGCAAATAAGTCGCTTCACATAAAAACATCTACTAAATGACTAGTAATCTACATGGTCCACGGATCTCATATAAACAGACCACGAAAATAGCTCAACCTCAAATATGAGGATTCTTGCTGCAGCAGGAGGAATATTCCTTGCTTTGTGCCAATCTGAGCCCACAGATGATTTACTTTTCCCTTATATGGCATGAGAGCATACCTCATAACAGTAACCACACACTATTCCTGCAGAACATAGAAATACGAATCAGGACAAAGGAGGGTTAAGACTTCAAGAGGATTGTCTCAGCTTTACCTTTTTCTAACTGACCTTATAGTTATGATGTGTATGTACAAGTGAACACTATTTCCAACTTCCAAAGGAAATTAACATGTCTGGGCAGAAACTGAGATATGCTACTCTGAAGGCACCAAAACACACCCTCTTTAAAGTACATCACACAAACACCCCAGGATATGTCAATGCTGAAATTATGCTTTGGTGGTGACCGTGCCAATGGATCACAGGCATAAAGAAAACCAGAGATAGTTGGTAGACAACTATTGTACTTTTAAAGGGAAAGAACACAGAAACTATGGAAAGTATTTATGGGATGTCTGAAAATAAAAGGAAGCCTGTTCATTAATTTTTTTTCCCTCTATCAACATTTTGCTATCAAGAAAGTGAACTGAAAGCTGAGAAAGTGATGTTAATGTTGGCATTTTAATTTCATTAGCAATCAGAACTTGCAGTATAATAGTTTCAGACATACTACACATGTACATTCCTGCATGAACTGTGTTGTCAGGAGAAACCATAAAATATAAGGTTGATAAGGATATTCTCAGGACTGGGCTTTAGCCTGTACTTTGTCAATGCAAAATTTAAGACAGACCGGTATTACTGTTACCAAAATTTCCCAGAGTTCCCTGCTGGATGTGTCATAGGACTGATTCATGGAGACTGGAAGCTGATCTAATGAGGAATATCTGATCTAGAAGTACGTTGGAATTAATGATAGAGTTTTTTGATAGAGTGTCATCAGTACTTTTTTTGTTGTTTATAAATGAAAATTTTGGGGAATTTGGACTTGTTTACAAACTTTTATTATTGTGACGTAGAAATTCTAAATAAATGATTTAGAAACTTTTATATTAAACATACAAGATGATTTGATCAACAGTATATGTTCACAAATATTTTTTGACAGTACAGTTGGTAACCAGTTAAATTAGAACAATGAAACAGAATTGGAAATAATATATATGCCGCTTCTTTGTAATATTCATATTTGTTGGAAGTAATTACATACTCAGCTCAAGTTTGCAAAATCTGTTTGAGATATTCATGATGCATTGTCACAAGTGTCCATGCACATCTCTGCATTCTGGGTGCAGCTTAACCCATCCAGAAGCTTGGTCAACTGCTCCAGCTTCTGTTGTTCTGTAGAGATGGACACACAAACACAAATGAAAGTATCAGATTACTCTGAGGATGATGTTTAAGGGCTGTCAGTCAAATGTTACAAATTCAGTTCTAGATCCTTAGACACTTGTGTACGAGGTTACTAGGGCCTGCGCAGACTAATCGACTTCATTGCTCTGCCATGATGCTTTAAGCTTGATGTCGGCAAGTCACTGATCCTATAGGGGGTGCAACAGGATAAGAAATCTTTGAAGGACTTCCACATTTACTCTTACTAATGCAATCATATGAATGTAATCTTTACTGTGCGACTTTATCTGTATCTGATTTAGAATGAGCAGAAATCTGTGAGAAATATAACGACCCAAAGACAAAAGAACTGATATAAATGAGCTGTTATAGGAGCAGTAGCCACATGGGCAGCACTGTGTCATATGCCATAGCTGTGCACTACTGTAGATGTTTGAGGTTCAGCTGCAGAATTACTTGTTTATTAATGACGGATCTGCGACTAGTTGACTTTGACTTTTTCATCACGTAAAAGTCGACTGTAAAAAATCAGAAGTTGTTCTTGTGCCATCCCATCATAGCCTTAGGATGTTTTAAAATTGGCTAAATTCAGAATAGTGTATTACACTTAATATGTCTGCCATAACTTTATTCACCAGAGCAACTGCCTTGAGTTGACTGGCAAAATTAGTCATTTTGGAAAAACTACTGGATTAATTTGACTTTTACGTCTGAATGAATCCAGGACGCATCGAATGTCAAACTAAGCACGCAAGTACACACTGGTTGTACTGGAGAGGACCATAAAAACTAAGCAAGGGCACAAAATTAATAATAAAACATACCAGCCTTCAGCAACTGCTCAGTGGTATACTCTGCAGACTGTATTTCTGCTGGAAGTCTTTTTGGAGTCTGGAAAAAGAAAGAAAAAAAGACATAAAATCTATTATTAAATGTTATAGTTGTACAACAAACAAAGCAGTTTCCATTTTACAGTTACAAATAAAGAAGACTCAGTTGCAAGTATTTAATATCCATTCTCATAGGCCACTTACAAAGACATTGGACAGGTTTTTATGCTGCTCCATTAAATGCTGAAGCTGATTCTCAAACTTCATCCTAAAATTAAATTAGTTAAAAATTGTTAGAATTTCAAAAGCAGTCTTCTCTTAGCAATACAATATGCTCTTATATTTTTAGAGTCGTCAATTATTCCTGATACCATCAGTAATGGCTTGTGCTGCTGAACTTGTTTTGGCATTTCAGTTTGAATGTGGGCATTTCAATAAATATTCTGGCGATACATGCAATGCAATTTTAAGAAATGACACACCATGTCATGTCTATTTTTTTAATATCTAAAGAAACAACAACTATTTCCCTTCGCTGTTAAAAACAGTAAGTCATACCGAATCTTTCTGTGCTTCAGTTTGGTCTCCTGAATCTGAAAGCAGCACTGCTTTACTGCTTCCTCTTTCTGATGGTTCTGCTCAAGCTGCCTGCAGAGTTACATGTTAGATCATAAATCAAATAAAATGATGCCATCTAGTAATTTGTGTTAAAGTAATAAAAATGACAAAATTCTGCTCTCAACGTCATCCGTTTACAAGACTTACTGACCTCAGACTAAAGCTCAGAGTTTTGGTGACTGTGATTCAGCTTCCATATAAAGTGAAGTAGTTCATTGTCTAAATACCCATGAGTGTTTTATGGATATGTGCTTACCTTTGTGCCTCCAGCTGGAGGTCCTCACATTTGAGCTGCAGAGATCTGTTTAACTCTTTATGACAAGATAATACGTGTTAACATATATCTGATTACAAAGCTTAAATGTAATTTATGGGCTCATTGTTTGGTTTTAGACTAACGTTATAGTACCTTCCTTTTCATTCAGTGTACCCTCCAACTGTAGGGCTTCAGCAGTTACTGCAGCAAAGAAACGTATCTGATCTTCATTGTTTTACTCTCATTGGTACTGTGTGAATCATACTAATTTACCATTTGAGGGTAATGTGAGTAAACAGTATACATACATGCATCCTCTTCCTCCTTCCTAGCACATCTTAGGAGTGTAGTTTCCTTCACTTCATCCTCAAGGTTCTTCTTAGCTGTATTCAATATATGGGTGTGAATTTTTGCTTTATAAA
Organism: Carassius gibelio; assembly: GCF_023724105.1. Lineage (NCBI taxonomy): Eukaryota > Metazoa > Chordata > Actinopteri > Cypriniformes > Cyprinidae > Carassius > Carassius gibelio. The sequence continues at coordinate 17,686,451 of NC_068389.1, read as the reverse complement.
ACGTGTTGATTTACACTCTGATTGGCTGACTGATTTACAGCCTAACTGACCTTGTTGCAGCTTCCTGAGTTTGATTAACAGCTCTGCTGGTTTCGGTTCTGCCCGCCTGCCTATAAAAAGACCAAGAAGAAATTTAAAGGCATTAAATCCCATTAAGTGGATAGAGATTAAATATCTGTTTTATGGGTAGGCACTCATCATGTAATGAGGCTAATTGTAAATCTAAAAAAAATATTGAATACGTTATATTAGCTCGTTAATGAATCATGCCATACCTGGGCTTTCTGGAGTCTTCATAATATCCTCAATGTTGAATGATGACTCTGTACAAAACAATAATTAGCAAGCTGCAGTAACGTTACTCGAAAATCAAACTCAAGCTGCTTAATTTAGCGGACTAGCCAACACTTCTAACGTTACACAAAAAGCAAACAAAACAACCCACCAACTATCACACTCATAACGACGCCAGGAGATAAACTGTAATAATTTATTATATATATCTAAATTTTGTGAGGTAAATATATACTGAGGAGAATGTGTTCGTTGGTAAGCGGGGTTTTTTTAGAGGTCAGTTGGAAGGTCGCGTACGTTCAACTGCCGTTAACGCGCAGCGGTCTTTTGAACAAACTGGTACTCTTCTCGTAAAAGACCGTTTGATTTAAATTTCTGTGTAAATTATGTGATGAATTTAATTTTTATTCATATAGATAGATAGATAGTTAGTTAGATAGATAGATAGATAGATAGATAGATAGATAGATAGATAGATAGATAGATAGATAGATAGATAGATAGATTTTTACTTCACTTTACTTTAATAAGTATAGAATTTACTTCACTTTAGTCTTTCCTTCACTCACTTTGTTTGGTTGGTTGTAAATTGGTCATTTGGCGCGATCACTTGGTAAAACATGGTACTGCAAAGAAAAAAAAGCTGCACAAACAAGCTCACCCCTGCAGGCTTTTCTAGTATAGTAAATAAATATTTGGCCTACAAAATTATCACACCATTCAGATTACAGGTTTGTGAATTTTTTTTTATTAAAGAAATAAAAACACTGAAATTCAGCATTGGTGAATGCCTCCCTAAATTAATTACTACAACCTGATCACATTTTCAAGAATATTAATCGCCAATAACACTGACATAAAAAAGTGGGGAAAAAAAGTTTAGTTTCGGATTAGGTGGACAATTTTTTGTTTAGAACAAAGTAGCAGTTTTCCATTTTATTTCTCTAATTTAATAAACCTAAAATCCAGTTTTCAATCTTGATGCAAAAAGGAGATTCAGTCAGACATGCAGATGAAGATGAACTAAAATTATAGTAATAATAATAAGATAATAATAATAATAATTTCTTCCAATAAGCAAATAATGTATAAATTATAATAAAAGATTAGATTTACTGAAATGACAGGAGCCCAGGCGCCTACCATGCTACTGTTAACACAAAAGGGCACACATTTCAAAAGGTTAAACAATATGTTAAACACACACAGATTTATACTAAGATAGCAGAATACATGGATATATGAAAGTAATAATAAAAGAATAGCAGTTTGATTCATAAAGCATAAAATTCATGAGGCATTACGCAAACTTTCAGCAAAACTGAAATATAAATCAAAAGAGATAAAAATTAAAACAAAGTAAATTCTAATGATTATAAAGAATAGTGGTAAATAATGAATATATAAATATATATATAAAGTTTTTTTTTATTGTGTAAACCACAAAATAAATTTTTAGATTTATACTTTAAGAAGAAAAAAATTTCATGCTCAGGAGTGTTTGATTATGATTAGAGATAAACTCTGCCAGAAAGTGGATCTCGTAGTCCAGATGTGAAGTTCCCTGCTCTATACCAGTTGTGTTGTTATCAGAAGGGGGCTCTAGGACATTTAAAAGTCTGACTGGGACCTTGAGATAATCTATCAGTATCTGTATGTAATCATATTAATCATCAATATGTTTTGCTTTGTTTTCCAGTATAAATATAAAATACCCTTGAAATGAAATTAATTTACTTCAGGAGTAATAGTACATAAAATAATATTAAATATGAATTTTTTTTTTTTTTCATTATCTTGCTTGTGTCAATTACCATCCCTACCCATAGATGTGTACCTTTCCCCTTTTTAAGATTGCTTGTTTAGGGCAAAGTAGCCCTAAATTTTTAAATATATATATATATATATATATATATATATATATATATATATATATATATATATATATATTACTAATATGTGAAGAGCTTGTAATGTGATTAAACCTTAAAGCTACAAAACTTACTGATTTCCAGTTTTTTTTATTTTGTTCGTTGATTAACAGACATCACATCAGCTGGGTTATAGCTAGGTTTTTTTTAGCTGTTTTAAGAGCTGCTGATGCTACACATAACGTGGATCTGACACGCATCATATTTTCTCACCTTTTCTGACCCACTTCAGGTCTTAAAGTCTTGACTGATCTGACAAGTTGAATTGGGTTTGTTAGATGAAGGAGACAGTGCTGGGGTTTTGGTAACTTCACGACTTAACTGAAGACATAACTAAAACATGCATGCTCATAGTTTCTTTCACGCTTTAATAGTAAATCAGTGGTCTCAAACTCAATTCCTGAAGGGCCACAGCTCAGTAGAGTTTAGCTCCAACCAGCTCCAAATCACACCTGCTTGGAAGCTTCTAGTTATCCTGAAGACCTTGATAAGCTGGATCAGGTGTGTTTGATTAGGGTTGGAGCAAAGCTGTCGCCCTTCAGTAATTGAGTTTGAGACCAGTGTATTAAATGATACAAGCTATAGAGTGTGGCATGCTGCTGCAATTGTGCATGCAATTAAAGAGCATGTGCTACCAGCACATATAATGGCTGACAGGACTGGAAAATTGGATTTTAGTAAAATATGGCCTGACAATATCTCATCTGAATGCAGTTAACTGTTGTTCTACTGAAGCTCCCTCGTCAACTGCTCGTTTGACTAGTGCCTGGTGATGAGGCAAAGTTAGAGTGTGTGTCTGAAGAGTCTCAAGTCGCAAATTTGTGGTCGGAAAGATGTTCTGTGTATAAATACTGTACATGCAATTCTTGTCAAGAAAAAAAAAAGAGTCAGAAGCAGCAGTTGTTAGTTGGGTGGCCAACCCTAGCTCCACCTATGTGTTAATTGCATTAAATATTCTTAACGCGTTCAACTGAAAAAATATATATATCATTTACGGTGTTGCACATTATAACCACTCACACACAGCTCCATTGACTTTATGAATGCAATGGCAAATCAGAGGTGTTCAGATGAGTCATCGTTGAAATGCTGGAGCTCCATCTCAAGTCGGTCTCTGAACACTGCATCATTGAAGATGTCGCTTTAGGTCATCCTTTTCTTCCTTGAATATACTGAAGCCTTATCATATCATTGGCAAGGCCACCAAAGGTGATCAGTTGTGCAAAACAGAGGCTGGTCCCCCTGCACTATATGACGCCACTGAAATGCCAATTCCTCTGTCTCAAAGCAGCAGTCTGCCCTGTTCAGACTCAGGGCATGGTCTGCTGTGTACAGAAGCTAAGTAGCCCCCAGCCTCAGAGCAGCAGTTTACAATACACAGATCTCAGTGCTGTGACCTGCTATGCACAGAGAAGGAAGCGTTTCAGTCACTCACTCACTCATAAGCAGTAAGCAGCCCCCACCGGTCTGCCTTCCATAAAGCATTGAGCTTTGACCGCTCACTCACTCTCTCATAATATGGAGCTCCCTGCCTCAAAACAGTGATCGGTGATGTACACTCAAAAAAATGACTCTTTGGCTGAACATGATTCTTTCATGGACAGTGGTTCCACATGTTTGTACCATGTTATTTGGACATGAATAAATCAAGTTATAAGGACTTGTCTACCTTTAGTTGAGTTTACTCAGTTTGCTTTAGTTCATCCTACATGAAATATCTGAGTAGAGATAATATGTTTACATCATGTAGAACCACTGTCCATGCAAGTTTAGCCAAAGTGTTATAAAAACATTAGCAAGTAAGATATAACTTTTCTTTACACATGATGTTAATTGTTTGCAGTTTAAGGATGTTACTATGTGTACATCATACACTAGCACTCTCATTAAAGTTGCTTTTTTTTATTAAGCATTTTAGACGTTCTTTTAACCAGGTCCTCAACCCAACCACAAGCTCCACACTTCACCACAATGGTAACTCGCACAAAATACACCAATATAAAGTCTTTTAAAATGCCCACATAATAGAGCATTATACATGAAAAAGTCTCCTTATTATCACATTTTATTAAAAACTGCATAAAATAACACTTTATTTCAACATTTTCTCTCCCCATATCCAGTCCTGTGCAAAGCATGATGGGAAGTGTAAAACTTATTTTGAGGGACTTGATTGAAACATGTTCTTTCAAAATGAAAACATTATGTTAAACCAACGAGAGACAGTTTTAAGTCAGTTTAACATGACACAATCATGTTGAAATGAAAAATAGCCAAAATGGCATTAATTCAACATGAATTGTTCAGGTAAAGTGAACAAAACTAAAAATTCATTTTTTTGAGTGTATAGAGTACAAAGCGTTTCAGCCACCCACTTGCTCATGCAATATAAGCAGCCCCCCGTCTCAAAGCTGCTGTCTGTCCTATCTAAAATGCTCCAGCCACTCAATTCCGTTGTGTTGTGTTGTGTGTTGAAAAATGGCTTTGCCACTGTTTTCTCATAGGGGTGTGAAGTATTGCTTACACTAAACATAACGCTGGTGTAGCCGCCGTTCATCACCTCCTGTGATAAGCACCACTGACGGAGCTGTTGTTTATGTGAGTGTGTAGTGCTTTGTACGTTAGCTACTGTGCATGTTGGCATACTGTGCATTGTTCACCGCTTTCTATATAAGCACTGGCTGTGCAGCTGCTTTTGTGAGGAGGTGTGTTGCGTACGCTACTGCTACTTATGCTGGTGCTGCACTTTTCTTCACCTTTCTATTAGTGCTGCACAATAAATAGAAATTAAATCATAATCATGATTAGGCAAAAGCTGCGACTGTCATGCGTATCATTCAGTGAAGCACGGTTCCGTGATCAACAGTAAATCTCCATCCGAAGGTCTGTACAGGGGAATACAGATGAGCAGTAATTGGGTGACAGAGATTTCGTTGGAGAAACACTCTCTGGCACGTGTTTCACAGTAGGACTTATAGGCTGATGTGCAGTGCCATTGCTCACACTAATAGCTACTTCATATGCAAAACTCTTGCATTCATGACAGCTGTGTCCTATTATTTTAGCAGCATTCAGGTACTACAGATGTAGCTATCTAACCTGTTTTTGTCTTCCTGCAGATTTATGCTGCACACTGTGAATATTTTACCTTTAAGAGCTGGTTTAATGTTGTATGCACCAATATACTTGATGCTTATTATTACCATGCTCTGCATTTCATTAGTCCAGCATTGCTCCAATGTTTAAGTTAATTTAATTTAAGAGTTAATTTAGAGCAGGTAAGTTTCTGCTTTTAAGAGTTCCCAGGCTTTGGCAGAGTGCTTTGCTTTGCTCTGACTCATAAGATGAAGATGGCGAGATTGACAGTTCTCTTATGTCTGTTCTCACCATTCGTTGCGGGCGACAGGAACTTTAATAGCCTTTGTGTCCAGATCGTTCTGCTATGCAGTGCATTCATAACATGTGAAGTCATAATATATCTTTTGAAACATGCATTCATTTGAGGGCACTGAGACAGACACTCTAACAGGTTTGTCCATGGAACTAGATTATCAGTGGGCCAGAATATATCTACTTTATAGCCTGTTAGTCTCCTTGATGTTTTGTAAGAGTACTTGGACAGTGACTGTATCCTTGTTTTAAGTATACTGTTAAAACGACATGACACCATCATATTTATAGTCGCACGGCAGAATGTCCTGTCAATTAGAATTTCAAGTGGCACACAAAGGTTGATCACTTCTCACCCTTCTATATATAACTTGTGCTGGCCACCCTGGTCAGTTCTGTGATTTGAACGCTTCCTCATTTAAATCGCGAGTTTGCCTTTGCAAGAGGATTACGCTACAACTTGAACTGAGATTGTGGGTGGTGTCAAACAGGTCACTTGTTATTATAGCCTGAATGTTCCCTGCAATGCATGCACTGTCCATGCAGGAATCAAGCTAGCTGAAATCAATGTTCAGCATTCACCTTAAAATGTTGTAGTCCCACTATGTTGGCATTTTTCAACTCAGTGGTGTAAATACTGACTAAGGATTAGGACCAGTGCTACTGCTGCCTTCGTGTTCATCTGCACAGTGTTAACACCAAATGCATTATGTTCATGACAGCATCGGCATCAGCAACCGCTGCAGCAAATATCAGTACTAGGTGTTGGCACGATCGACACCATTAATCGCTCAGCACGGCCAGGCTCGCTGCCAGTTGCAACATTATGCAATGGTGTCTGTGTTGCTGCCACATGCATTATTTGGCCACCAACATACTGTAATGTTGCGTTGCTCACACTGTGAATGTCATGTGAACATCCAGGGGTAAACATTGCTAGGCAATAGTACCGTGGCCTAGCCATGTGTCTGCAGTACTGAATGGCTGCTGTTAATGCAGTCTGGAGACAAGCGACATTAATGCTGGCAGTGAGTGTATGGTTAATCCAGGATGAAGGCGGGACTGCTGTCCTTTACTCTGTTATGTGTTTGCAGTAATCTAATGCTTGTCCAATTTGCTCTTATAGCTGCTATGCTGAGCTTATGAGGTCTTCTGTTGTGTTAAGTACTATTAGTTGAGGTCAATAGATTTGCTTGCAGCTGATCTGTACCTTCTCTATCAACATGGTGGGATTTTATGAGATCCCTAAAGCGACATCTTCGATGACGCAGTGTCGAGAGACAGACTCGAGAGGGAACGTCTCCGGTTACCTAATGTAACCTCAGTTCCCTGATAGGAGGGAACGAGACACTGCGTATGCTGCCATGTTACATAGCTCAGAGACTTTGTCAGCTGAGCTCAGCTTCAGTCCAAAGATTCTGAGGCTCTGTTTTGTATGCTTGAACGCCACTGGCAGGCCAATTCTCACCCACAGGATTTCATTAGGCTTCAGTAGATTCGAGGAAGGAGAGGATCACCCCAAAGAGACATATTTGATGACACAGTGTCTCTTTCACTCCTCTCAGCAAATCAAGGTCACGTTAGGTAACCGGAGACATTTCGATCAATGCATGCTCTCGCTGACTGCACTTCTTTTATCATAAACAACAATGTGCAGATGTACGTATGATGCAAGTAAGAGATTCATTCATCAAACAGTGCATAGACAGCTTCACTGATTATAATGGGAGTTTTTTTTAAGTCCTTAAATTCGCACTAGACTAAAGTCAGTCATACTGTACTTCAACAATGAAAATGTTTTTTGCTCATGTTATCTGTATAATTTATTTGCAGAATAACTGTTAAAGTGAAAGTGTTACAATAAGTAACTTAATTAAAATTTCTTTTTTCTTTTTTTATTCTGATCAAGTTAAATACAAATCTAGTTATATTGAAATGTAACATAACACCCACATCTGTTATGATGTGCATTGTTAACAGATTACACTAACATGTATGTATGTATATATATACACACACACACACACACACACACACACACACACACATAAATATATATATATATGGGGTGATACTCTGGGGACACACTGCCTTGGTGGTCTTATGGCAGAGATTGTCCGTGCTTCATTTAAACAATGGTTTTCATAGGGCATCATATATCCTTTAATGTGTGGCTAAGGACTGGAGCTGGGAAGATTTCTAGAAAAGGTATTCTAGATGAAACACAAGAATGCCCTAGAATCTTAGATGTAGATACAGCCTGGCATGTGAATAATGGTTTGACAGAGATTTGCTTAAAGGTGTTTTAGCATCCACATGTACTATGGAAGGGTCCATGCAAGCATAAGACAATTGTGTAGGGTTTCTACATTCTTCAGTAAAGACTAAATGAATGCATTAAATCTAAACAAAAATATGCACTCAAAGCACACATAATAAATAAATAAAAAACTTAATAAAGGTAGTTAATGTAAGAAAACATAAGAAAATTAAAGAATATAATTTCATATTTCCAGAAACCTCCCTTTGGGTAAAACTGGTGTAAAATAAAGTAAACAAAGTTTTTATCAAATTGTAAAAATGCAGAGAGTTTTCTGTAGGACTTAGGTGAAGGGTTGGTATAGGACAATAGAAAATACAGTTTGTACGTTATAAAAGCCATTACACCTATGGAATGTCCCCATTTAGGTAGCTAAGTAATTATATGTGTATGTGTCTATGTGTGTGTGTGTGTGTCTGTTCCTCATCTAAATGTATGTTTTTACCTTAATCTTACAGTACATTATAAACCCTTCTGATCATTTATTTTGTCTGTCTCAAAGGCACTTCTCTCTTTTCTGTTAAGTCACAGATGTGTTTAGTTTTGCTTACCAAAGGCAAAAAAGAAAAATATTGGCAAGAAGAATTTGGTGACATGAACAGAATCTGAACTGCAAAACCGAGCTCTAACACAAAAATGTATTACTGGTAGAAGAAAGCAGATCGTACAAAAATGCTGATTATTATTATTTAATCTATAGTTATTCACCGTCTTCTTACGTGCATTTATTCATTCCATGTTTTATCTGAGAGGTGAATAGGGGTCTGGCCAAAGGAAGGAATGCTTCACATAATGTCCAACTATACTTGCAGGTCAATAGTTCAGTCCACTAACACATATACATTCTTACATTTCTTTCAGATTTCTCAGCTTGATTGGTTGGTTCATACTACATTAATGAGGAGAATGTTTCTATAAAGTCTTCGTGGATGTGTCGTTCTCCATTTTATGTCTGTTTTAATGCACTCCTTTTTAGCTGGTGGATGTCTGACCTGATGAAAAAGTCAACCCTGAATCAGAAAGATACTATTGTGTTTTTTACTGTGTTTGCAGGTATTTACAGCTATGAGAGGAAAAACAGAAACAGATTGAAAGATATTTTAAGTATGTGACAAACAACAACATAATTTCCTAGTCTCACAACAGTGAGTATTTTAGCTGCAGACCAGTCAGTCTGGGCATCATTTTGAGGTTGGCGGGCATCAGATCAGCAACATTCCAGTTTTCATCCTGAAACAAGCCTCAAACAAGCCTGAAAAAGCCCTAAATGCCCAAACAAATCCTGAAGTCCTGAAGCAGCTTTCACTCCACCCCATGTGTGCTATCAGTTGTGAATCTGATTGGGTGCTTTTTATTTGGGTGGCAGTATATGTTGAGAGTGATTGCTGGATTTGGCAGCCTTTTGGATTTGGAACTTTTTAATAAATTCTCAGGAAGTGTTACAGGTCTACAAAGAATGCAGTATGACTTGTTTACTCCCATTATTTATTAACCTTCTCTTGTTTTCTTTAAGATCAGACACAAAGGCTTTGAACTTGAATGTTATCTGAGTGAAATAATGAAGAGTTACTCCCCACTTTTCACTACACCTGGTGTTTCATTTTGTCCTTCTCATTATATTCAGAATATTGGTTCCCTGGATACCATTTTTCATCAAACAGCCACAGTATCATATATTCACTGTATTCCTTATATATTTCATAACTCTTTTACAGAAAATATTACTAGTTAATCGTTATATTTTGTTTAAGGATATAAGCTTTTGTTTTATGCTATAAGGATATGTTATATCCTTAAGAGATACCCCTGCTCATCTCCATACATTATACAGTTAATATTTGTATATGTCCATGTATATATTGTTTTTTTAGAATGTTTATCCTGTTTACTTAAATATTTCCTATACTGGTTCACAGAGTATATGTTTTATGACCCTAGTAAGGTTAAAAACTTAAGTGGAAGTTAATGCTGGTTTTCTTCTTTCAGTGATGATATTTCATTAAATTACCATCTATTAAATGCTATTAATACTCAATAGCATAATTCAGTACTCTGTTTGACTTATGAAAAACATTTTCACAAGGATGTGGAATGTCTGCAAGAATTTACAGGAAAAAAAATAGTTGGCGAAAATTATGTTGAAAGTTGATTCAAGAGAAAATAAATAGTAAAAAGCACAAAATATGTTCATTCTTGTGAGTGGTTTATTAAGAATGCATCCTCCAGGCCCAGAGAGGTTTAGGTTGTTAAAATGTCATTCTACTGACACCTACAGGGTAAACGTTGAATAACATTCCAGAGTGTAATTACTTTATTGCTTCAATTTTTAATTTAATAAAAAGCAGATAAAATGGCATGCAATATTTCTAAATATTCAACAATCTTTAAAATCAAACTAACAAACAGAAACAGAGCCAAACCAGAGATGTAAATTACATTAAACAGTTAAGGACTCACTCCACAAGAGACAACCATATACCCATGCTCCAATGTGAATAATTCTGCATACACTACATGTTTATATTATTTGTTTTTCACATTTCTCTCTTCTGTACACAGAAATAGTTTTTATCGTTCAAGAACCTGTGATTTAACCAAAGAAGTTAATTAGGCTAATAAGGTGTTAGGACAAGCAAAAAGAAAAAAACAGTGTCTATATCTGCTTTTCTTTGTATTGTTCCACAATTTTCTCTCCATTCTCGCCTCATTCATGACTCACTGAGGTTGATCACTGTAAGGGAAGGGGGCAAAACAGTTAAACAGTTAATCATCTACACATACAGACCATTTTTGTTCCTACATAGAGCATTAAATATTGAAGACCAAAATTAATCAAAAAAAAAAAACAGCTCACGTTTAGTTAATAAATTATTATTACTCACATAGTTTCATAAGAGCTGTCTTTCGTTTTGAGGAACCGAATGGCAAAAAAAGCCCCAGCCTGCAACACCAATACCAGGATGATTCCTCCGATGAAGCTGGACAGGTCAAATGAAGCTTGAGAGAAATCAGGGCCTGATCCAGAGGTTGTATCTATTTTTGTGAGTGTGTTATGAAATAAAATGAAAAAGAGAATGCAGTAAACAACAACAACAACAACAACAACAAAACAGGCATAGGATTCATATAGTGGAAATCAAATGTCTCACCTTTGCTACCATCATCAGCGGATCCATCTGCTACAATAAACAAATACACAAACACACGTTCATTTGTATACACACACACAAACACACACATTTATTTGCAAATACACACATTTTTACTCACTTTGGCACATGCCGGTCTCATTGTAGACAGAGCAGCCCCCAGAGTCTTCAGTGTCATACATGCATCTTGTGTCATTTCCTGAAAGTGAAACAGATAACACTGACATTCAGTCACCGTTAGGAATTTATCTGCTTTATTAAATGGCTGAAAGTTTTTTCTTCATAAAGACGTTTAGTCAGCTGAAACAACAACAACAACAATAAACTGATAAACAAGAGTATGAGTACAACCTTCCATCCGTCATAGTCTCGCATTCATTCCTGTTGAAGATCTAAGATCTATGGCGCCATCCAGCGGTATGGTATTTTTAATATTTCAAGTGCTTAAATCACTGGAACGGTTGTCTCTGAACAAGTCCACCCGTACTGTCCACACGGGGGTGACTTATGACTTATGTACCCACCTTATTTTTAAAATAAGAGCGGGCGAGGGCATTTTTAATTCAACTTAAATATGCGATGCGAGACCTCCGCTGTCAGACGCTTCAGGTTGTTTTAGCTGCACAAAAACAGTTCGCTATGTTGTTAATCATACACACACTGGTTTGTTGAACAACTATTTGACCGTTTACAGCACTTGTTTCATAGGCAACTGATGCCATCTTGCGTATCAGTAATGGGCTGAATACATACTTTAAAATGTAGTAAGTTAGGTGAAAAAACTAGCTAGGCTATGTGATAACAGTAGGCGAAAAGTTCCCGGATGACCTTCTACTTGTTGCGAGATTTTACCATTGCATGAGGCCACAAGAGAGGATATGCAAATGGAAGTGAAGCAACACAACTGGTAGGTAACATGCCAATGAAAACACAATGAATTTAGGAATACAATCAGATAAAATAATATCAACTTAAATCAATGACTTAAATCAATGACTTAAATCATGACAAGTAAAATGCATGTCATTCAGTCTGTGTTCTAAACATTCTGTTGAGTGTTTATTTTAGTGTGGAAAGCACGTGTGGACGTAAACCTAGTTGTATTTTAGATATGGGTCTAAAAGAGCAAGAGAGAATGGGTTAGAGAGTTGGTTGCCTTGGCAACAGAGCATGACTAGAGATGCTGCTTCTTGTTGAACATCTCTCTCTCTCTTAATGTCTCCTCACATGTTTCCAGGAGGGTAGATAATGGTGTTGAATTATTTACTAAGACTGATGTCTGTGTGGACGGCAGCTCTAACTGCGTGTGTGCCTGTGCTTGAATAATTCACCGGGTTGTTCCTGAGATCGCTCTCCGTGGCTAGGATCACATGTCCTTCAGTAGGATCCTCTGTAAGTGTGTGTGCGCGCACAAACAACAGAGACATTGCACAGGAGAATACATTTAATATCATATGCTACATGTGTTCTTTTACCGTCATTACAACTTTGCCACACACATCTTGTCAGGTTGAGGGCCGAGTCTCCGTTGATGCAGCCATTACACGAGTTAAACTGAGAACAGTCCCCAATGGATGAATCTGTCAGTCCATCAAGAGATAAAACGTGTAAGCTTATATTCTCACCTGCTCACATGACACATATGTCTGAGAGAGAAAGCCAGAAACGTTATCAATTAAATGAAAGATAAATCACATTGTAAAAGAGAGAAAGAAATGTTGTGCTGTTCTGAATTGATACAGATGAATCTCTTAATAAATTAAAGTGTTGTTCAGCAGCACTCAAATGCAAAAGAACAAAACAGACTTACCACAAGACCTGCTTTCCTAAGTAATGCTGTCTTTTTTTTCAGACTTGACAAGTTTGACTAAAACCGATATTTTATACAAGAGAACTGATTTATGAAAACGCACACATAAAATATTTAGGTTGCTGATTCAATGTTTTGAAATAACAAACATTTATTTCTAGTGAGCTAAAATCATTAAATAGAATGATTAAAATAACAAAAAAGAAAAGTTGCAATTGAATATGGCTGACATCAGAGCAAAATTTTTAGGCCAGAAAAATTTGCAGAATGTTAACATTTTAGCTAAAACAATCATTTAAGTTTAAGATACTTAAGCAGTGATATACAATCTCATTGTTGTATTGACACTTACCTGAGGTTTGTGAATTGGTTATTATAACCTGCGTTAGCAGTACAGTCCCACAGAGTGCGGCCCACACACACCTCATTCTCAAAAAATCGTCAGTAATCCCACCTGTAATAAACACAAACTGTGATCACAATGCTCAAAGCTACTCATTTACAGAATATGTTGACTTAAATTATCAATAAAGTGACTACATATGACTGGAACACAATTTAGCTCAAAATTAGTCTTAATTTTTTCTAGTCAGACTTACTCTGCTAAACACTGACTCCAATAATGCAACTAAAGTTTGATACAAGCACTAGACACCAACAAGTTGAAAATGAAACACTTAATGAACTGAGAAACAACTTAACCTGGCTTCAGAAAGCTTAAAGCTAGTAACTTAAAGAGTAGAAGTCCTAAACACACACGTGCCTGTCAAGTAAATATCCAGTCCTAAATGTCTGTGTCCTCCAGACGAAAGGTCGTTGTGAACTGTGAGGAGTGTGTGTGTGTGTTGACGTCATGTCCTCTGATTCAGTGAGACTGGAAGGTGTGTAATGTGAGACAGGTAACATGGCAACCAAATGGCAAATGACCATGTCTTGATATTCACACCACTGGAGATATTTTGCCTTTTCACAAGAAGATTGCAGAAATTTGTCACACCTCACTGCAGTCACCAGCATGTCCATACTGGTTCTTTCTATTTGACTGTCTCTATGGTGGCCCAGAAAGTTTAAGCATTGTAGTGTAAAAGACTAAACGGCTGTGTGGATGCCATGTTATAAATATTTTGAAATACACAAAAATTGTTATATTGCTAATGTAGGTTTTTAAAATATATTGCCATACATATATTTTCAATATGTTTTAGTAACTTATATTACTTACTCATATTTCCTCATTTATTTCTTGGCCATTTTATATGTGATTTATTGTATATTTTCACAAAACATATCACAATCAAACATAAATAAATAAAAAATGCATTTTGAAATAAGAAATGTATTTTCTTGCTCCACTAAAGTACATTTTGTAATATATTTGGCATTTGAAAGTTTAAATGAAAGCTGTGCTTTGTTCAACACAATTATTTTCTTCAAATGGAAGAACAGAGCCAGGGCAAGAGAGCCAGAGTTTGGCATAGTTACATAACAAATTCTCCTTTCACTATCTCTCAAGTCCTCTGCATCCTCATCCTCCTGGATGCTCATTTTTAAAATTGTAATTAGAAGTCACAGCATGATAAACTAAGCAGAGGAGGCAATGATATAAGGAAAATGTATGTGTAGGTGTGGGAATGCTTGCTTATGTAGGAGGAAGCAGTCACCACTATCATTGCCACATCTGGGATCAATCCAAATCAGGTCAGCATTTGCATTTTACAATGAATTCAGTGCCTACCCACTGTTCAATTAAAACCCACTGAAAATCTTCCTTACCCACACCATCACTACTGATTTGTAATGTCTCATGACACACAGACAGATCAATAGGTAGTGGCAAACCGTGTGAATAGATAGAGAGTGGGCGTCCTCCCCATGGAGAACTAGGTGCAGAGAAATAAAGCCGCGCATGCGCTCTGCAGATATTAGGTAACTGGGAGAAATTCCGCAGTACACCCCCCACCACACGCACACACAGACTTCCCGCCAAATAGAAGCTCAAGGAGATACAATGGTGAAATATTGTGGTCTTATTTCTAAACGTACATTTCTAAACATATAAAAATATTTTATAAAGGTTATCAGGGATAGATAAAATAAACACTCAAAGGGCACCAGCTGCTAATCCTGGAAAACAGTTAGCTGCATTTAGAAACCTGTAACATTGTGCAATGACCTTAAGAAGGTTGTTCACACTCATTGTTAAAATGTAGTCTTGTTGGTGCACTCTAATAGGTTGACTGAGTGATTTCAATTGACACATAATATTGTTAATTTAAATGTATTATTCTTATTTTATTGCATAACATTCTTTTACCAACAAGACCCCAGTTTAGTCAGTCACAGCAGTTCTTAAAGATATATTGTTCACAATCATCAGTTGACACTTACAGCTACTCTCCCTGACCACAGAAAGCTTAAGGTGGTATTGCTTATAAGCTAGTGACCACCGGAAGCGCATGTCCTTTTATAGAGAACAAGAGAGTTTCCCCCTGTATTTTAGCGCTCGCCCACCTGCAACATTGAGATGCAGAGCCACGCGAGCACTGCGACGCCCACGCGCCAGATTTGCCGGGAAGCGCCATAATCTCCATTATCTGCAGAGAAATTATGTCATAGTTATAACCTTCAGTCATCCGAATAGTAACATTTAGATAAATGGTAAATTAGGCTGATGTGCGTGCGCCAGTTCCTTGTGTGCGACAGTGTACATTTTAGCTTTGTCACTTATAAAAAGGTTATAGATGAGCACGTGGGATTTTATGGTATAGGTGAAATTAATAATCGTAGATTTGTCTAACGTACTACCCCAGTAGTGCGGCACAATTTACGTCACAATCAATGAAGCAAGCACATTTTCAGCACCATGGACAGCAGTGACTCACTCTCACATTCTGTCTCAGTCACACTCTGTCAGGCGCATGCAAATCACACGCGTGACTCGGTCAGCTTTTTGTATTTTGAGATAAGTTTACTAGTCATAAATGTTTATCAGTGATTTTTTTTTATCAAGGCCCAGTGTATTTTGGTCCACGCAGGGACTGCCTTTGACAAGGCCGTTTGATTACACTTTTGTCCTCTCTCCCGCCGTCGCAGTGGGCGGGGTGAAAGAATGCGGTATTTTTATGAATGAAATTACGACAGAGGCTGGTGTCCCTGATAGTCTCCTGATTGGTCGACCGGGACAGAATCGCCCCTCATCATCGTAACTGACGTCAGAGGGGAATCGGTGAGGGTATAGCTCACAGCCCACTGGAGCTGAGTGTTACTTAGAAGCGAGCGAAAGACCGCATACAACGGAGCTACAAAGGAACCTCGATTTGCAGGAAGAACCAGATCTCGTTTTCTCAAGAACTGGATTTGCCCCGGTTCTTCACCGGCAGCTTGAGCTCAGATTTCAGCGCGCGCACCAAGAGACCTTCAGCTGGATGGTGGTGTGAATAATTGTCCTTTGCCATCTTCTACAGCTTCCGTAAGTCTGTTTTATGCATATTTATCTGTGAATTCTTGTTAAATTCAAGGTGACAAGCTTTGCTGTCAGAAACTCGCTGTGCAAATACATCAAGACCATTAAAGGCAATACGGGATGGCATTCTTGGTGCTCGTGTATTTTACATAACCTAGTATATTACATCAGTCTGCTTGAAGAGCGCTTTGAACTAAAAAAAGAGTGATTCCCAACCATGCGCACGTTTAACCCTGCAGGATTCAGGGGATACCTGGAAATATTTAGTTTGCTTATAAACCTATTCAAATTATGACTTGAGTGTAATTGTTGCAAGTTTATTTGAATTAATACTAATGATAATGCCATATGAATAATGTGAGTTAAAGATATTTCAAAAGGTGGCAAATACATGATAGCTTAAAGTTCAAAATGAGCTTTTCCGTGAGCAATGACTAAAGAAACATCAGTGTAAATGCACATTACATATAAATTAACAAAATACCACATGACACTGAAACACCCAAATAAGGCAATATGAATTTAATAAACAACAAATGTAATCTTCAACAACCCAATATGCATAAACCTAATATACAGACAGAAAAAGAAAGACGAAATATAACTATTTTGGTGTATTATATAGAAACTGATGAATAATATATTATAATGTGGCAGCAAAGCCATTTTTGAATTTTTTTCAATATTAATAATAGTAAGAAATGCTTCTTGAGCAGCAAATCAGAATGATTTCTGAATGATCATGTGACACTGAAAACTGAAGTAATGGCTGCTGAAAAATCTGTTTTGTCATCACAGGAATAAATTATGTTTTAAAATACATTAATAGACAACAGTTATTTTACATTTATTATAATGTATGCATTTTGAGACTGACTATCATATTATAACTTTCATTAGCTTTTGCCTTTGCCAGAATTTCCAGTAGTGTGCAAACTAGTGATGACAATTTGAATATGATGTTGTAAACTGCTGTTCGTCTTACTCTGCATGTCATTATGAGGTCAGGCCTTGGGAGTGGAGTGCAGGAGCTCTAGTGCTTAACAGAATATGTGACAGTCACTGTGCTGTGGATTGCGTGACTACATCTTTTCTTACTCTCCCACAGTAATGGCCCTGAATAACTCTGAAGTGGGCTTAGAAGTCATCATGGCGGTGGACCAACTGTTGGATCTCACCCCTAAACCCCTGGAGGCCACAGTGATGACTCCATGGGACGTGGCCATGTGCATATCAGGAGTCCTGATTTGCTGTGAAAATGCAATCGTTGTGGCCACCATCTTCTCCTCGTCATCTCTGCGGGCTCCTATGTTCCTGCTAATTGCCAGCCTGGCCTGGGCGGACTTCCTGGCAGGGGTGGGGCTCCTTTTGCACTTCCTGTCTCGCCGGTGTGTGTACTCAGAAGCTCTAGAGCTGGGGAGCGTGGGTCTGTTAGTCAGCGCGCTCAGTGCGTCTGTGTTCTCCCTGTTGGGAATTACCCTGGACCGTTTCCTCTCACTACATCATGCTCTGACTTACGGATCCGGTCGCACGCACATGCAAACAAGCTGCGCTCTGGCCGTTGGCTGGACTCTTGCGGGTCTTCAAGGTGCCCTGCCTGCCATGGGCTGGAATTGCTTGCACGATGGAGAATCCTGCAGCGTTCTTCGCCCTTTGACCCGAGTGCACCTGGCGACCCTGTGCATTGGCTTCCTGCTGACCTTGGCTCTGATGCTGCAGCTCAACGCCCGTATCTGCCGGGTTGTACTACGCCACTCACACCAAATCGCCCTCCAGAGACACACACTCCCATCTGCGCGCACGTACACGCGCCGTCGGGTTCACACACTCGCCCTCATCCTCGCCACATTCGCTAGCTGCTGGATGCCCTTTGCCTTGTATGGTCTCTTGGCCGACGGATCGTCCCCAGCTCTGTATACTTATGCCACATTGGTTCCGGTCACAGGAAACTCTATGCTGAACCCACTGATCTATGCCTACAGAAACACACACATACAGAGAGTGCTGCGTCAGGCCTGCTGCTGTTGTCTACCAAACACACCCAACAAAAACACACACACTCCCAGTGATGTCTAAAATCATGTGCTGTAAGCACATCTGAACACTTCAGAAGATTCTATGGTGCCATTCAAGATTCTGTTTTACATTATATGTCGGTTCCTGTTTTGGAATATCAATGTGCAAGTTGCTCAATCTCCCGTCTCAACATGTTAACATGACCACTGTCAGTGACCTGATCTCATCTGCTTCATTTTATTAATTAAATGGTAAAAAGGGTTTATATAACTGTGTGTGCCCTTTTTTATTTTATACTGAGCAGACTGCCACTGTATTCTTTTAGCTAGTTGCCAACTAAAAGGGTTCATGCAGAAACCCTCCTGTCTGCTTTAATGTCTCAGATTTGTGCCTCATTTTACATCCTCTGAAGTTCAGAGTTTACTGATGGAATCAAAATCATTTGCACTTTACAACAATGACTTGACTTTTAAACTGAAACTCGGCTGAATATTTTTTTGTATTTAATGATCAAATTATTTGCCATTTGTTATTTTCACGTTTTTTTATACTTAATAAATGTCTTGTTTGCACTTACAATGTATTAATGTTGCACAAACTGTCCAAATGTATGAATGAATGTTATGTTGTTGAAATGAGATGTTTTATGGAAAATGTTTATAATGAATAAATTGTAACTTTTGTACATTTTCTGTTGTATTTCTTCAGCAAACTTTTTTATCGTATCAAAATTAAGATTTGAAATACACAGAACAAAATTATAAATGCAACACTTTTTGCCCCCATTTTTCATGAGCTGAACTCAAAGATCTAAGACTCTTTCTATGTACACAAAAGACCTATTTCTCTCAAATATTGTTCACAAATCTGTCTAAATCATTCTTAGGCTATGTCCACATGAAGCCAGAGATTTCCCTATACAATCTTTTTTTCCCCCTCGTCTCAAGAAATATCTGTGTCCACGCAAAACGACATAACCACCACAAAATGATGTAGTATACATGCCAGACCAACATGTGGCACTGTAATTGTGCCATAGAGATACACTAAAAATGGAGAAGACGACTTGGACTATGCCTCTCTGGAACCCGGTTAAAAAAACAACAACGGTTTCACTCTTCCAAAATGCCTGATCCATGTGGACGAAACGCCTATACGATTCAAAATTTATGCATACAGCAAAACGCCTCTCCATGTGGACAGGGCCTTATTTGGCAGTACATCCAACCGGGCTCACAACCGCAGACCACATGTAACCACACCAGCCCAGGACCTCCACATCCAATCTTGTCTGAGACCAGCCACCCGGACAGCTACTGAACAATCGGTTTTCATAACCAAAGAATTTCTGCCCAAACTGTCAGAAACTGTCTTAGGGAAGCTCATCTGCATACTTGCCGTCCTCATCGGGGTCTCGACCTGACTGCAGTTGGTTGTCGTAACCGACTTGAGTGGGCAAATGCTCCCATTCAACTTTGGAGAGGTGTTCTCTTCATGGATGAATCCCGGTTTTCACTGTACAGGGCAGATGGCAGACAGTGTGTATGGTAT
Source organism: Carassius gibelio (assembly GCF_023724105.1). NCBI lineage: Eukaryota > Metazoa > Chordata > Actinopteri > Cypriniformes > Cyprinidae > Carassius > Carassius gibelio. The sequence goes on along the minus strand of NC_068389.1, from coordinate 17,666,527 downwards.
TGTGTGGGTGAGTGTTTTGCTGATGTCAAAGTTGTGGATCGAGTGGCCCATGGTGGCGGTGGGGTTATGGGATGGGCAGGTGTATGTTATGGACAATGAACACAGATGCATTTTATTGATGGCATTTTGAATGCACAAAGATACCGTGACGAGATCCTGAGGCTATTGTTGTGCCATTCATCCACGACCATCACCTCACGTTGCAAGGATCTGTACACAATTCCTGGAAGCTGAAAACATCCTAGTTCTTGCATGGCCAGCATACTCACCGGACATGTCACCCATTGAGCATGTTTTTCAGTTCATGCCAATATCCAGCAACTTTACACAGCCATTTAAGAGTAGACCAACATTTCACATACCACAATCAAGAACCTGATCATCTATATGTGTAGGAGATGTGTTGCACTGGGTGAGGCAAACAGTGGTCACACCAGATACTAACTGGTTTTCCGACCCCACCCAGACCCAAATTTTAGAGTGGCCTTTTATCGTGGCCAGCCTAAGGCACACCTGTGCAATAATCATGCTATCTAATCAGCATCTTGATAGGCCACACCTGTGAGGTGGATGGATTATCTCGGGAAAAGAGAAGTGCTCACTAAGACAGCAGATTTAGACAGATTTGTGGACAATATTTGAGAGAAATAGGCCTTTTGTGTACATAGAAAAAAACTTAGATCTTTGAGTTCAGTTCATGAAGAATGGGGGCAAAAAAAAAAGTGTTGTTTACAATTTTGTTCAGTGTATTAACCAAAATAAATAAAAAGTTAACTAAAACCATAAAAACATCCATTACTCTAAATTAAATATTGAAAAACATGTCTAATTTCCATTTAGTTTAACTAAAATAACTAAAACTGAAATGAAAATTAATATAACAATTCTAAAATATATACAATAAATGAAAAATAAATTTAAAAAGAAACTATTAAAAATGGAAAAAAAACAACAACAACCCTATAACAATAACATTGCTATTAATATATAGAATGATGTTACATGTGTTTTTATGCAACAGTAAAAATAATTTATTGTGCAGCAGATATTTTTAATAACTGGAAGGATGTGTTGCTGAGTAGGACAATTTTTTATAACTCCTCTGATTAAATTATATTAAACCTTAAAATACTGCATAATGAGTGACGGGTGGTTTGGCGTTGTTGTGCACCGTCAAGATAGGTGGGCGTGGTTTCAGCAACTAACTCCCACCTTTTTTTTTACATTTTCAATTATCAGGGAGTGATGCGCTGCCAAAATTGCAACGGCCGGCTCCACCCACTTTAGGCTTCAAAAACACTATGTCCATGTTTTTATACAATCTATGGTCCAGTCTGTGTTAAAACGCCACTGTCAGTCAAACACATATCGCCTCTATGTGTGACGTACAGACAGACATCCGAGATTGGCTCGATTTGAGAACAGGGAATGGTTTAAAGACATTCAAAAAAAAAAAAAAAACACTGGGTGGATTTTTAGCATTAGGGTGGTTGTGTACACACACTGCCAACACACATTTCAGTTCAAGCTACTTCTGCATGTAGCATGTCTATTGCATGCTGCTGTAGAGTTTGAAGTTTCTAAAAACCTCTGCACATGCAAGCTCAAAAACGTAGGGAAAAAAAAAATCTGCTATGCACAACACTCTTATGAAACATCTGTAACAGCAGCCAGACAGACACACTATAAGATTTAAGATTTTATTTCAGTTGCTGATAAAAAAAAAATAATAATCGTAATTATTACCAACATACATCAAATGAAACAATCTCACTTTTCACTGATTTCAAAATCTGGCATAATTTCTAAAAAAATTTGGCATTAAAACAGGCATTATGAAGCAGGCACTTGGGCTAAACAAAGAAAAAACTACTGGTAGTACTGTGAGGCTGACACAAACATCATTCAGTCAGACCTGAGGGCTGCCAAACAGCACAGACACAGCTGAATGCCATTTAACTAATAAAACTTTTGGTCATGGAGAGTGAATATGTACTGCAATGAAATACAAGGTTGTTTCATCCTACAAGGTGCAAGAACTATCATAGACACAAAACAACTTACTATTTTAAACATCTGCATTATAAAATGTCTCTAGTCTTGGCTTCAAGGAAGGCTTTAGTTGATTAGTTAATACAGAGTAATGTTTAATCATGTGGGATTATAACAGAGACGATACTGATGCATCAAAAGGAACATATGGAAGTACACATACACACACATATACACACAAACAGTCTCTGTTTACCTTTGGCCACATTATACAGAGGCAGGCGCTCTGAAAAACAAGAAGGCTTATCAACTAAATAATTAATTTAGATTAGACTCAACCATCTGGACACACAAATGCACACACACACAGGTTTGGCCCGCTTCCCCTTATTTGCATTTGGCCTCACTGCAGGTAAACAGGTAATATGAGAAGTGTGAGGTCTAAAAGGAATGATCTTAATGACATCACACAGGTGATGAAAAGCGGAGCGATAGCTTTAGTCAGACCACTCTTCATCATCAAATTCGGATGAATCATCCTCAGAGTCGCTGCACTCCACGGCAATGCGACGAGACAGGATGGCTGCGACATCATTGCCCACGTGATCCCTCTTCTCCTGCTCTCGCTGTTCCTCCACTTTACGCAGGTTAAATCCTACACACACACAGACACAATTGCAGAAAGCTCAGAGAGATTTTATGAAACATTTCACGTGTAGAAATGATCTGAAAGCCTTCTGGCATTAATATCTGTTTTATGTAAGATAATCATAAATGTTCAGTAAGACATTACTCTTCAAACATGGCATACACTACTGTTCAAAAATAATATTTCAATTAAATGCTTGTCTTAACTAAATCATCAAAAGAATCCTTTTAAAAAAACTGTATCGTGGTTTAGCTGCACAGCTATTCTCAACATTGATAAGAAAATGTTTCTTGAGCACCTAACCAGAATATTAGAATGATTTCTGATGGATCATGTGACTCTGAAGTTTGAAGTAATGGCTATTAAAAATTCATCTTGTCATCACAGTAATGAATTAAATTAAAATTTTCTTTCAAAGGTGTTTTTAAGTCAGAGTTTAAGCACAATAAACAGACACACTTCACTTCTGTCCATGACACATTAGCATTTACACTACAAATGCGATGGGGCCACTTGCGTTTCTGACATCCGAATGTGGTTTGAGCACAATCATGACATGTTTCGGATCCCATTCACACCTAAATTTAGCGCTGACCAGAAACATGTTAATTTAATTTCAAGTCAGTAAATTTACAGTCAGCATGTTTACATGCAGAGTTACAATCAAGCCGCAGAAGGCTTATGCTTAATTGAATTAGAAGCTGACTATCCAAGTATATGAGATAATGTCATGGCAATTAAAGTTATGAGACAAAAGTCTTTTGAATATTTATTTTCCTACAGGAAAAGGTCTACATGCATCCAGTCATTCAGGGTTGGCTGTAGATTAAAAACAAAGCGGAAACACCCCAACTCAACATTTATACCTTCATCAAGTGCAGATTCTCTGATCTCATCCAATCATAATGCATATTCAACATATACTGTTTGTCCGTTTAAGGTGTCTAACCATGTCCTCCAAATAAGTTTCTAAGAATTCAGTGCAAACTATTTTCTAAGTAGCCGGGACATCTAAGAAACTAAAATAACTTTTCTGTCACACACAAGTCTTACACAAACATATCAAATAGATTTTCTGTTATCCCTCAGCTCACTGAAATCTCAAGCATACTGAAGCACTCAGAGAGACTTTAGTGCAGTAAAGCAAATAATACAGAAAATAAAATTTCCTCCACAGATACAAAATGTAATCAAATATCTGAAGGATTAAATACCCAATGTGCATTGTTTTGGAAGGGTGTATGCAATGCCAAGGACAACTGTAGACCAATTAATGTGTATACATGCTAGACGAAGCCAAGCTACAATCAAATTATCAAGGTCTGTTAGTCCAATTTCACGAAAAACTTTTCAGGCAAACTAAAAGTGCAGTCACATTAATGCAAAAAGTTTCAATGTTCAATATCAAACCTGCTTGGAGAACTTTGTCTTCATGCTCGCACTGTATTGGAATGACTGGATTTCACCCATGAAACATAACTTTGCAGTAGGCTTGCCCTCTAATAGTCCACTAACCGTTAGTCAACAAGAAAAGGCTTGGTCAAACAAAAGTTTATCAGCTGCAGGAAAAACCACAGGAAGTGGTGAGGTCACTCATTCCATGATGGACAGGTCATTATGGCTGGTCTTTGTGGTAATATATCGGGCAGGACATCTAGCTGCATGACAGATTGTGGGGCTGGTTCACTCACTTGCTCTTAAAATAGGCAACTCTGTCATTTTTGGTCATACAGATAAGAGTAATACATCTTTCAAATTGATAAAGACTCTACATTTATTTGTGTGCACTAACAATAAAAACAAAATATTGCACTTTTGTAAAATAACGTAAGCAAACAGGGTGCGCTTTCTGCCATCTCAGTCTGTGAACTTGAGCGCGAAACTCAGTGTATACTTCCCTTAGGCTAAAGACATGAAGAATATATCTACTGAGAGTGAAATGCCTTCTTTTAAATAAACCCGTTTAAATGGAAAACAAAAAATTATAAGATTACGTAATCTGCATGAAACACGCATGTAGGCGCATCCTCTACTGAGGAGATAGCGAGTCAGTGTCGCCAACTTCATCTCTTAAGCCGAAAACAAAAAAAGCGCCAATTTATCAAATGATTAAAGTGTTCATGCAGCCTCATTACGGTTTTCACTGAAAAATTCATGATCGCTATTTCTGCCGGTGTGCTGTAGCAAGCTTTATGTGTGCGCTTGAGCGAATAATATGCTATGTAGGTCTATTAAATTCGAATTATAATGATTTAAATGGTTTATTAATAAACATGCGATTAGTCGACTAATGCTTGAATTGAACGACTACTAATCGATCCGAAAAATCTTTAGTCGAGAGCAGCCCTACTTAGCAGTGGTAAATGTGATTATGTTCTAATTGTTTATTCAGACCGAATCAAACTTTTAAAGAGTAAAATGTAAAAGTATGTTGGTATGTTACCTTGACGGATAGCTGACAGAAGGTCACTGCGACCATCGCCCTGGGCTGCAGCAGGCTGGGCTTTGGGTGCGGCAGGAGCAGAGACTCCTCCTGAGGGAGGTGGGGCTGGAGCAGAGGGTGGAGGAGGGCCTGGAGGGGGAGGCGGAGGGGGAGGAGGAGGTGGACCACCTCCCATGGGGGGCGGTGGAGGAGCTGGAGTACCATCTTCCATGGGTGGTGGAGGAGGTAGGGTGGAAGCAGAATTGCTGGAGAATGGTGGGGGAGAGGGGGGCGAATCGAAACCTAGAGGTGGTGGAGGAGGTGGGATCATGCCACCAGGAGGTGGAGGTGGCGGTGGTACCAAGGGAGGAGCCACAGTCGGACGGCCTGGAGAAGAAGACATCGCTGGTGGAGCGGGTGGAGGATGACTAGGGCTTATAAGACTACTACGCTTCGGAGGAGGACCTCCAGATACATCATTACACCTGCAATAGGAACACGTTTGTCAGCTCAAATATGAATCTGCACTTGATACTCAACATGAGAAATAGCAAGCTATTTTAAGACACTTACGGGGTGTCTGGAGGTGGTGGAGGTGGGGGGAAGTCCTCTTGCATTGGAGGTGGGAGAGGAGAGCCGGTATCATAGCTGTAGGAGTTAGTGCTTTGGTCCAAATAGCTATCAGAGTGATTAAAACCATCATCACCAGACCCAATACTGCCATTCAACACTTCGGAAGAGTTGCTGTTCGTGACACAGAAACAGTAATGTTAAAGATAGAAATCAAAAATATCCTCCAACAGTTGTGCCGTGCCATGTGTTGTGGTATTAACACATTTCAAAATCAGATTCTACTCAGAAGATTTTTAATCGATTTAATATTAGTTTAGACATACTGTATATCAGGTAGAGCACATGGCAATTACCTTAAGGAATACTCAACTAAAGCTGTAAACTAAACTAGGAGATTACTGTAATTCTATTAAAGGTTAGAATTAACAAGAGTCCAAATACATTTATTTTTGTATAAAACATAGATATTTGTAGATATTTGCATAAATAATAATGTTTCTACTCTATGTAAAAATATGAATGGAGGTATAATTTTTTTTTTGAACTTCAAATAATGAAGACAACACTTACATCTTTAGTGAAAAATAATGAATAATAATAGCTTGTAATATAGTGCATTTATTTACCAAAAGTTCCTCCCTAAAGTAATTTTTTATAGCTAGCTAACAAGCTATGGACACTTTCCTGAGGTAAATGCGGTATTAAGTGATATGCTGTTCTCAAGCGGTCTTTCCAACAGCCGAAACGCTGATCGAGTTACAGCATGAAACCTGATATATTTCAGTAAGTTGTATGGCTTCTTTCAACATAACTAGTAAAAAGGAAGAGATGATTGGTTCACCGCTGCTTGAACTGAGTGAAATTGAACTACAGTGATCGGTCACGCCAAAATGACATCTATGGTTCGAATCTGGTATAAAATTGACAGTATTTGGACTTTGTTACAAATCAAAAGTCACAAAACGTATTGCAACTATTGGATGGGACGTGTTCTTTTGTTGACATCTTTGCTCCACTGAAAAGAGCATTGACCCAAGACAATAATCGATACTGGTTCATCAAAACTAGAGGATGGATTCGAACCAGTTAATCAAGATTGTCAGTCTGGCCCTAGTTTTTCTTACCCCATGGCATCGTGTTTGGGTACAACAAACTCCTCCCCCATTTTCCGGCGTTCCCATTCATCTTTACGTGTTTTGATCTTTCGCGGGTTCAAGTTCCTTCGGTTAGGGTTGTCATCTTTCTTCTTCTGCTCTCAATGAACACAGAAATAAACACAGTTAAAGAAGCTCATGCAGTCTGGATGGTATTTTGAGTTGTTGCAATACAAGTGTACGCATGAATCATATTTTTATGTCCCACCTTATGTTTGCGTTTCTCTTTCATAATGTCCTTGGTATCTTGAAGCATTTTCTCTTTCCAAAGGTCAAAGAAATAAGACGGATCAGTGTAGAACTTCAGAGCCTCCTTACCATCCTCCCTGAAAAACAGAAAATTACCTTTAATCATTTTATACTGAAACAAAATAAGCATATTCTGAAGCAATACAGTTAATTTATTGTGATGAATATAAAGAGTTTTACATGCAAATCCTACATTTTATTGCCTTTATATGGTCAGTACATGGAGGTCTCATGTGACGGTGTGTTTACCTGTAACAGCTCAGATTGTTGAGGGGTGGTGGCTGGTTGCAGGTCAGATAGGTCTCATAGATAGGCTGCGGTAATGATGCCCTAATGAAGAGCTGCTGATCCTGGATGAAATTGGAGTGGAAGGCTTTGCGGCTGGTAATTGCCTGAAGAGAAACTGGAACAAGAAAGCAAAAATAGGTGAAGAAAGGAACAAAGAAAGATGATAACAAATCTGTATTGCCATGATGAATTTGATGCCAATAAATACAGGGGAGTAGATGGGAAAAAACCACTAATTTTGCCTCTGCTCAACATGAATGTCACATGAGCAAACAAGAGTGAATTCAGACACATCTATAGTCACGCTACTGCCCTTTGTGTGTGGCGTTATTGTGACAGGTAATGAGAAAGCACATGAAATCTGATCTGATGGTTCACACTGAAATGCTTGAAGAAAAGGTGTACGCACTTCTAGAAAAAAAAAAAAAAACTTAAAAACAAGTAATGTTATGACCATCCTAATTGCTGTTAAAGCTCAACTTTAACCTTTTGTGGGGAAAATTTTTTTTAATCAGTTTTCAAAGCACAATAACACTATGTAATAATACAAAAGAGCTAAAAAAAAAATTCCAAAATAACTTAAAAAAAATAATACATAAAAAATAATACAAAAGAAAACAATAAATGAAACCCACAAACAAAAAAATATTACTACAAAACAACTTAACCAAAGTGTTGTATGCTGAATAAATAAACAATACAAAATATGCAACAATACAATTGTACTTTGCAGGAATCAAACACTGCACTAACAATTCTGTTTTCTGTAGCAAACAAGTGTGGTCCAAAAAGAGATTTTATTAAACCAAAGCAAAATATGACTAATATGCGACATCATTATAATGAAAAATTTGAGCATAACCCAATATCTCTCACCTTCCTCTTCTTTAGGGTCCAGCTGGGTGACTTTGACCTGCAGCTTGTCCACTCTCTCTCCCAGCGTGTTGACCCGTTCGGCAAATGAGCTGGCCTGGACAAACAGTTCCCCGAACACATCCTCTGCATACTTACCTATGATTAAACCACGGCTTAAAAGCAACAACACACAACTGATTTTCTTCAGTATAGACCCTATTACACGAACACTTACTTAGTGATCCAAGTTGGCGAATTATGTTGGCAAGTGTGATGTTGGTCACACACTCCAGTTCACTCTTGATCGTATTTGGCAGTGTCTCGCGACAGAGGTGCCGAGGTTCGATGCTTCGTGTCACCAAAGGCATGATGGAGTTTATCTGTCACCTTCCTCTTGAGACAAAAATAAAAACAACAATGCGTTACAATTTCTGTCATTAGCTGGGCTGTAAGAATCTATGACATGGGCGGGTGATTTTCCCCCACACAGACACAGATGCTATATTTGTCCAAAGCAGAACCAAAACTGCTGCGGTGTTTCTTCTACCAATACGCAACTTACATACTAATTTCTGCTAATTACACCAGCAAGCAACTTTCCTTTAATACTTTTTGTTTTCTTGCTATTCAAAATGTATGTATATTTTATTTTAAAAGCAGTTTCATGGTTTTTAAAAGGTCACCAAACAACTGGTCATAACCTTTCACCATGTTATGGATCATTGTAAATAACCTATTATATATATATCAATGTTAAATGTACAGATAGGAATAATTTTATGCATTTGAATCTGATTTTAATTTTAATATAATTCGGGTTAAATTCTGAAAATGATGCCCGTGCATCACGGAAGCAATGTTCACCCATCAGACTTCCTACACGGGGAGGGAGTGACTGAGGCTCTGCTTCACAACATACCAGCCTAACTTTGTTGATGAGAAGATAAGATCAAATCAAAGTTGTTCCTGGTGAACTGATGTCCAGTCCAAAGTTAAAGCTGCGACGATATCAAATTGGCATAGTTAAAAATGTTTCAAAGTCTGGTAGCGGAGGCCTAAACTCTCCGAGGCGTCAGTGCGGAGCAGGAAGTGATTAGCGTTAGCTGCCTGACGTTACATACAGTCAACTCGCCAACCCAACTGCGACTCTTTAAAACTTCACACACATATAAAGTACATTTCTTTCTTACCTGAATATATAAATGGATTTGGCCTTAGATGCCGAGGTCTTTTGGATTTTCAACGACGTCAGCAATACCATTCCCTGAGATTAATGCCGTCCATAATTTTCTAAACCGACAAAATGTCTACATACAAGAACTGCAACAAGCGCTGTATATGGCAGCTGCAGCTCAGTCCGCGTTTGGTAACTTTTCATTGGACGATGCGTGTTAATCCAAAGATACTATTGGCTGATGCGTCCGTCAATGACAGTAAAAGGGCGGATATAGAAACTGGGCAACTCCACCCTAGCGGCTTGAAAACATCTGTGCGCAGTTTCTACACGGAAGGGAGAGCTAATCAACATTCCTGAACACCGGGCCAGTCCGAACAAATCCGAAACACGGCGAAATTCAGGCCATGGTCCTCACTGCAGAACACAAGATCCAGGGGGCGTGGTTGGATCCAGATCCAACTCCTCCCAACTTGCATACATAAACCTACCCGTCTTCACCCCCATCTCCCAGAGCTCTACCCCTAAACCTACAATCTCCACCCCCTAGATGTGGATTCAACTACGCCTCCTGGATCTTGTGTTCTCCAGTGAGAGGCTACTGAAATTCAGTGGAGAAAAAGCCACAATAAGTGATAAAAGATCAAGGAATGTCGTGATTTGTCTTTTAGCATTTTTTGTGACTCAAATGCAGCCCAGTACTTCATTACTCACCGAAAAACACATAGGACAACATTTTATTGTGTACAGGTTATTTCATATAAAACAACTCACCTGTAAAATATTATAAAATATTGGCTGTTAAAGGATTATCACAGCGTGATAGATTTAATCACTGCAGTACTGTTCACAACCACTAGACGGCACTTCTTAGCCTGTGGAAAGAAACAAAATACTACTAATATGCAACTTTACATCTTAAAAATATCATGCATATTTGTATTCATTAACATGTCAACCTTATTTAAAAAAATGCTGTTTTAGTTTAAAGTACTCTTGGCTTGGACACACTCAGAGTTTTGCTTCTGCATCTAAGCGTCTTTTGCAGTGATGTTGCAGTTGGTTATCTTAGTCTACTCGCTTGTCCTCATCCAACTGAGTGTGTATGAGCTGTGAGAGTTGGTCAGTTTGTGTCTCAGCACTATGTGTCCCAGGCTCTGTGCCGAATGCACGAGTTGGAGTCCTGAGATGCGGAAGGCTCTCAGTACACAGTTCCAGAAACGCAGGACCTTCTCTTCAGCACCACCCATCTCAAACCCCTCCCACTGCAGATGAATGGTCAGAATGAGCTGATTGATCTTTCTGAGAGTTCCATCCTTAATCCCGCTTTCTATGCACCATTCAGCACTCTCCAAATCCATACGCAGAACACTAAATGAATGTGACATAATGGGAGCAACAACAAAAAGCAAGAGATTATACTTAAAAAAAATTGGATTAGTATGAAATCAGTTTTTTTCTTTTAATGAGCAGTGATTAAATATAATAAACATATACCCTGAAGGGCAACTCATCTTATGAGTCACTGTTGTGAGGACGCCCATGAGTGAACCCAGACTTAAGTACATAAGGTGGTGATTCACTACTGATTCAGCACTGGACAGTGAGTGTGTAATTATTTTTTGATTTACTAGTGCATGTAAGAGAATCTTAAAATGAGTTTATTTGGTTGTACATACCATGGTGTGGCCCAGGGAGTCCCTAATGTCAAGCAGGCTGTTGTACATTACCCATGAGGCCTGCATGATGGCGTGGATTTCTCCAGTCTAACCAAGCCAGATGATTCTTAATAGATCCAGGCTCTTGACTCCCTCGACTGCCGGGGTCAAACCGATGAACATCACACCCTGTATACACCATTGTGTCTAAAACACAGCATCCTTCCCATCCCGACTACAAAGATACAGGCAAAAGATTCCACTCATTTGGAACAGCCTGAAGGATCCCTGTGAACACTTCAACCAATTACTGTTTCCATGCATCAGTCATGACTTATCGAGGGAAAAAGCTGCAGAATCTGGGACAACCTTCAGCTTTTTTTTTCTTCTAGAGATTATATTCAACAAATCCCACCCTTCCAGTTTAACAAGGATACCTAAATAGCCATCATTCTTTGAAATAAACAAGCCTGGTCTTAAATGTGCTGGCTGTTTATTGAATCCCTAATGTTAAAACAGAAGAGACTTTTAGATCAGGTATCACCTTATACACAGACCTCAGGAATTAGTGTTTATAGCACTAACAAGCAGTCAAAAATATTAACAGATGTCAGATGAGATGATATACAGTATTTTTCCTAAATGGATGTTATTAATCTTCAATGCATTTTTTTTATATATATTTTTTTATATAATTTCATAATTATTTATTCTTAGAGTACATTTCTAATGAACTGTCTGAAATAAACTTATTTCTAGTGAGATATTCCAGACTTCTAAAATAATTTACTCGGCTTAATTTCTGCCTTACCCACCCACTTTTTCAGCAGCCTTGGTGTCGGACGTATATTCCCATTCATTTTTCTAATAGGGATTTTTTTTTATCTTGGTTTAAAAACCCGTGAATCAAACCAACCAGCTACAAGGAAACACAACATTACAAATTTGATTTGAAGCACAAAGGTATTTGAAAATCAGACTTAAAGACAAAAACGAGGTTAAGAACTACAATCGCATTAGATAAATAATAGATAAATATAAAACTATTAATTTAAGGATGCTGATTACGTACATAGAAGAAACAATATTTCACATTTATTGCAAAATATGCGGGTGGTAAAGAATTATTTGGGCACGATTTGAGTTGTTTTGTTGTTTTTTGCAGAATCATAGCTAATATAGTTTTCACCAGGATTTTCACTATTAAACAAATACTTTAAACAAATATATTAAAGGAAAAATATTTGAAATAATGGGGGCTAACGGCTTCAACAAAGGCATCTATTAACAGCCTCGTAGCTCAAAGTAGGTCTGTTAAAAGGGATTTATATTTCCAGAACTGGACTGTTGCACTGACTGCAAGCTTGTATAGAACCAAGTCCCCCTACATTTGTTTTTTTTTCCCCTTTATTAATTTCAAATGGATGTATGTCACAATATGGAAGAAAATAATATTTCGCTACTTCCATTCTTGTGTTTTTTAGTCGAAGGTTCAATTAAGTAAACATTTTGTGCTGTGTATTTTTGCTGCATTGTAACATATATGTTTACCTGAATGAGTAGGCCACACAACCCCATTTGCCCTCCAGTGGTTAATGCACAAAACATCTGGGTGAACAGGACAGTGTGCAGACTGATTTCCAGATGCAGAGTATGATAGGGAAAAGGTCTTCCTTAAAAGGTCCAAATATATCACTTTGGAAGTGACAGTCCATTTTTATATTATGCAGTCCCATAGCGTTATGTAAGACAGTTGTAAGCATGAACGAGCAAGGAAACAGAAAGATTATTATGGTATGTTTGTGTACCTCTGTTGTGGTGATAAACTGGGTGAGATGCTGCAACTCTGAAATAAATAAGGGTTGTTCTGATGCCCACGGCCGCAGTATCAGCTCTCTAGCCACGGCCTGTAAACACATAAACATGAAGCTCTGTCTCATCTTGGCCAAATTTCAGATGCACATAAAAAAAAAAAAAAAAACTGTAAAAAATAGGGATGCAGTGGAGGTGGGTCAGGCATTCAATAGCCACTGTAAAAACTGTGTGAGCGTGTGGAGTGCTTCAGGCAAGAGAAGTTGCAGCTCATCTGGGGTCACTGAATGTGCCCTTTCAAAACCAGAGGTTATATGCATGAGAACAAAAGAAACAGAGAGAACATTTAAAACCTGGGCTGTTGGAAATGGAGCCTCTCCCAAAACATACAACAACCCTGTTTAGTAACCATGGAGACACTAGACTGAGGAAGGGGTGTATGACTCACTGAGGAACTCACTGTTCTGGGGGAGGCTGAGGTGGGGGCGGACAGTGAGACAAACAGAAAAAGGGAGTGAGACTTTATTTTAGAAGATTTTCTTCCCATGTTAAAGTGTCCAGAAGGGATCCCCGTTAATTTTGCCAAGTCAAATATACGTTTTCCAGACCTTCTAGATAAAAAGTTACAATAAGGCAATCTATTCTTAATAAAATTCTATCCGTTTTCAAGTACAATTTATTTTCTTGAAGTGCATGTCAGGAAGATCCTCCGCCTAAAACTGGAAAATACGAAAGTTACCTGCATCACTAGCGAAAATGAGATAACCTGGCGTTCTTCAGGTTCGTTTTCGTCCTGTCAGTCTCGAATCCAACACGCCGCTTTCCAAATCCCCTTAATTTTTTCTAACCTCAGGACGTTGATCCGTCATTATTCTCTATGTCTACGAGGAGTAAAGCAGGTTTGTCCCCGCTCGTGTTATATGCGCGCGTGGCACTGTTAGTTGGACTAGCAGTAGCACCGGCAGACAATAAATATACTGTGGGAAATGCCTCGCAATCCGCTAAAATTACAAGCGGCCATCCCTCTCTCGAGTTTGAAGTGACCCGTGGGAGCGCAGACTCTTTGGCTTGAGGGCACTGGGAATTAAATTTTCGGCTGGACAGTCTGTCAACAAATAGCCTACTATGTGTGTCAATGTTTGCCTGCACCTCCCAATATTCCACACGATAAAAAACGGCTACTAAATATCTTAATGAAAAACCTAAAAAATGCGAGGTTTATGGGACATAAATTAGAACAGTAAAGATAATAGTAGTTAGTGGAACATTCCCGAACATGTGCGCGCAGCCAGATTCTTACTCAAACAGACACGCACGCACACACCACCCACGCGCGCGAACATATTTCACTACTATGTAGTATGAGAGAGAGAGAGAGAGAGAGAGAGAGAGAGAGAGAGAGAACAGCGCGTCAAATGGGTAGGATGTCCAAATATCCACTATTCATAATTCAGTAGGCGAGTAGGGGAGACCGGGGATGGTTGTAACACGGGGAGAGTTGTAACACTACCAATTCCATGAATCAGGGGCAAGATAGGAGTCATGTGACAATTTCAGTTTCATCAGGCTTCCTTTACAATCCCACATGGAGGTTTTCCAGTCTGTGTTGCTATCTCTCCTTAAGCTACAGCAGAAAATCTAATTCTGAGGTCAGAAAGTAAAAAAAATTAACAAGATAATATTTTGTTTAGTACTTCTACCGTTGTAGATAATGTTGTATGAGTTATATCAGGTCAAACTGTAGTTTCTCTAGTAAAGAATGGTGTATCAACCTTCTGCCAGTTTCAAAGCACCATGCTAATACAGCTTGCTAAACAGTGGGTGACAGTGGCGGGGTAGGTTGTAACACATGTTTTGAAAGTGTTACAACCATCCCCTTACATATAACCAAGAACATTTTTGTGATTTTAACAATTCTACAGAATTACTAGAACTTGTGACTGGTAAAGAATGCATTTAATTTGTTCATTCTCTGGAGTGGGGATAAACATACGTCTGTTAATTTGCTCACACACACACACAAACACATTTTGTGAAAAGTGGGGACATCCCATAGGTGTAATGGTTTTTATACTGTGCAAACTGTACATTCTATGGCCCTTCACCAACCCTACACCTAACCCTAAGCCTCACAGGAAACTTTGTGCATTTTTACTTTCTCAAAAAAACTCTTTCTGTGTGATTTATAAGTGTTTTGAAAGATGGGGACATGGGTTATGTCCTCATAAGTCACCCTCTCCTTGTAATACCTGTGTCATACCCATGTCATTATACAGAGTTGTGTCCTGATATGACACAAAAACAAGAACACACACACACACACACACACACACACACATGAATGTGCACGTACAGACATGCACACACACAAAGGCACACATGCACAAAAACACACAATATGCTCATACACTCCCCATATTCACACATATTTATTGTTGCAGTCATTCATTTAAAATAAAACTGTTTTTGTGTCAAATCACTTGGAGTACCCTTAGTTTTTGTATATTTTGTCTACCTGTTACAACTTACCCCAGTATGTGTTACAACCTACCCCAGTAGTGGGGTAGGTTGTAACAAAGGACCACCTTGTATTTGTCATCATCTCACAAAGTCTGTGATATAGTTGAATACATTTAAATTGTTGCCATTTGTAGTATAAACATGTGGGTACTTTGCCTAGAAGTTTTAGACTTGTAGCCAAAAGAAAAAGGTAATTTTAGGTGTTGAAGAAAAAAGTGTTACAACCATCCCCGGTCTCCCCTAATACCCTCATGACGTAGCTCTGCTGGGATTCTGAAGTGTGCAGCCAGTGGTCAATCCCACAGTGGCCAGGAATTTAGTTTATTTAGTTCATCCACAAACAAAAGGTCAATTTGCTGTAAAGCCGGTGTCTCTGTACAACAGAAAACACAAACAAATAAAATCGAACTGCTAGTGTCTTGTGCTTCGCTTTCCCATTGAAAACACGTAGCCTACCTGCTTTTGCGTTTTTCTTATGTGATTTGTTAAAGAACAACTACGTTACATTTGCTGACAACTTAAGCAATGGCGGATTGGATGAACACTTATTATTTTTGAAGATTGATTCTCATTGTTTACACATGGAGTCACTATGTTGTATGCTGTTTTGAAATTTCGTAAATCTTTTTTGTGCCATCTAAAAAATTGTAAAATAACATTAGGCTACAAAAAAAGGGACAATAATTGCGATTAAAAAAACAGTCTGGAAGGCTATAGGGTATAGCACTGGTGCATATTAATTGCATTTAAATGTAAATGTGGGCTATATCTGAAACTGGCAGTGTTTATGACGACGTTGGCTCGATTTGATGTTAGAATGACAAGCATCCAACATTATTTTTTTATTTTATCTTTAAAGTTTTTTGTATTTTCGTAAATGCAAATGGACAATGAAATAATATGACAACCCAATGCATACTGTCAAGTGCTGCAAAGCACATTTTTGTTGCATATATATTATTAAACATATATAACCAAGAAACTGCAGCCAGACAGTGGCAACACAACTATCAAGCTGACTCAACATAGAGAATGTACAGAGAGTGACATTGAACAGAGCCTCTTTCTTTTCTTTTTTTTCCATGCATCAGTGTAGACCTTAATATAATAATAGACAAAAAGCCAAACATTTGTCTTTAGATGTTCAATTCCCTTGGGTCGATCTGTTGCAGATACTGTGTTGTAATTGTCCAATATTTTCACTTTCTCAACACAGTGGGGCAGCAAAAGGATGATAAATTTAAGGTATCGTACACCGCCCCCCCCCCCCCACACACACACACTCCAATGCCACACATTTACAAACAAGCCGATCAATGAAAAAATAGAATGAAAACCTACCACACAAGTAAAAATTCTCATAGCCTTCTTCCTCAATTACTTCCTTTCCATAATTTCCATAAATACAATCCTCTCTCTCTCTCTCTCCCAAATCTCTGCTTGTGTCCTCATTTGATCTCCAGTTAGAATGTCTGATGCCAAAAGCACAATTGTCTCATTCCAAACGCCTGAGTGGTGCTACATGGGTCGGAATGCAAAATAGGCTTTAAAACCACACACACATAAGATAAAAAATGATAAAAAAGAGAGAGCAACCATGATCATGCTCATATCACACACTCATTCATACATCATATGACGAGTAACGTTTTTATCATGAAGTTTAATTGGACTGTTATCTGAATGAGATATGAAAGTTTGTTAAACATTTTAGTGAAAGTGATAATAACTGTAGGTTATTACCTATTGTATTTTTCCTGCTTGGCCACCGTTGGATCTGATTTCATTTTCATTGTATTTCCCCAACCACAGAGTAGAGGCAGGACAAAATTAAACAATGATCAGAACAGAATGTGTATTTAAATATTTCCACCTCAGATACAGTATATGGAACAGACAGATACAATATTTCATCACAAAAAATCACTGTACGACACAGCAGACCACAAGAAATACGAACAGAGGGATGAAAGAAAAAGAGGAGGCGAATATGCATTGTCCACACCCTGAGTTCCAGGCCATCAAATCCAGGGTGAAAAGTGCCCTGCCCTCTTAACATGTTGACAAGGACAGAATCATTCAGGGGCAGTGCATGGGTGTCTGTCCTCCTGTTGTGATAAAAACACACAAATGAGAGTTGGATATTGGGCACAAAGTGACCATGCTGCAGATCCAGAGCGACAGTTGAAGGGATCAAATTTTGACACATTCCTGTGGGACCAGACCAGGCCACTGATAAAAAAAGGTTACTTAAACTGTACTTGCACAAACTCAAGCTGAACAATTTAAAGCCACATAAAATTGGTATTTCCCTCATGTGTCCTTCCAGCAGTTCCAAAACACTGTCATGACATAGCTGCTTTAATGTATGTCTCTTTCAGCAGGACTCTGAGATTCAGTTGTTTTCAAAGCAGTGAGCTCCTCAAGTGATGGAACCATTTGAGTAGCTTATGTACAAATGCTCTTTTTTTAAATGTTGAACTTAAAATTAAGAAGAAGGCAGAGTTTGTGCGGTCAACATTTATAGATGCTGAAGGAGAGAACTGAAATTTAGGATTAAGTAATCTCCCCAGCGACAAAATCAGAGGAGGCTTTGAGACTAAAACAGGGAGCAAGATCAGGATGTAGACAAAAAACCTTTTGTGTGGTCTCTCATATTAGTTTAGTTTTTGGGCATCACTGAAATCCGGGTATGGGCAAATCACATTAGCACAGTTGCACTCTGAAAGGGAGTTCCCTGCATTTCATCAAATTGGTTTCTTCGTGAAACTAGCAGTGTCCATTCTTTCTTTAATAAGTCCCTAGCTCAAGCTGTATAGCAATATTAGTTATTTTGTGCGTGCATTTACAGTTGCAAGTCAGCATATGAAAAGTTTATGCAAGTATGTGAATGTTTTGTGATCACATAGTATGTTTGTGTTCGTGCATGTGTTTCTGTGTGTGTCCATATGGATGGATTTGGATCTTGATTGTCACTGCTGGAGAAGTCTTTATTTAGCCATATCTCTGAAACTCTTCAGTCTCAGTAAGTGTCTTCCAAAGCTTATCTTTAAAAAAAAGATTAAAAATATGAAAAGGGTACTGTCCATTTCATCTGTCAAGAAAAAAAGAATAGTCAAATGAGGGTCAGCATAAGTATCAATACATACTGACAAAAACTTACATTAACACATAAATATAGTTTATGGCAGTCATCTGAACTATGTCCCATAATTAATGTCTTACCTCTTTATAGGGATGCCAAGATAATCCCAACTACAGGCTGGTGACAGTGAAGCCTTCTTCGCTGGGCTGGTCAAGAAGCTGGCAAAGTACCCCTCCCCGGGCTGTTTGGGCTGCATAACGGTGTCCAATGGATGCATAGCTGTCCAAGTTACCATGGTAACCCATCTCTTCGTGCTGTGGGGAAGAGTCCAGAGTTCCACTCACACATGAAGTTGACATGGAAGGACCTCTTTGTAAAGGGGAAGGGTAGGATGAATGGGATGGAACTCTCATCCCAGAGACCATTAATGACATGTCCCGTTTGTGGGAGGGCAAAGAGATTGCTGGTGGTCGCTGTTCCTCATAGTTTTGGGGACTGCTAGCAACATTTCCTCCTTGCCCAAACCAGCAGGGAGAGCCACTGTAACTGGGGGAATCATACTGGGAGAACTGGTCTTTTGGGACCCGATGCGGACTCATGGCAGAACCACACTGTGGTAAGAGGCGAGGGGTTGGCGAGAGGGTTGGGCTAAAAGTCCTGGCAGCAGGTCCATAAGTCTGGGAGGGAGGACCAGGTTTAGGGTACTGCTTTAGGGCATCTGACTGATTTGATAAACTGGGGGATACAGAGGCAGAGTCTGGAGGGTAGACATGAGCAAATCTCTCATCTGAGGAGGGAGTAGAAGTATGGACAGAATATGGAGAGGGGTATTCACAGGACTCTGGGGCATGGCTGAGAGGAGACAGGCTACTACTATCTCCACTGTAGTAGTCCAATGCTTCCTGGTATACACCCCCTGAACCCATCTGTCCTGACCCTGATGGGGCTGAAGGCTTTTGAGATTTGGTTTTTGGTGGTGGTGGACGATCTCTTTGGCAAGGAGAGAATCCTCCCCTGCCTCTGGCTCCTCTTGGCTGTCTACCACCTGTAGCACTACGTTTTGGCCCTCCTCCTTGCATAGGAGGGCTGGCAGGTGATCCTGGGGGAACAGAGCATGCTTCCTTCTCATTGTGTGCCTCAGACTTTTTTCTTCGTCCACGACCTGGTTTTGCACCCCCTTGGAATAGTACATTCTGACTCCAGTTGTAAGAAGGGCCTGCCGAATTTTCATTCCAGTCAAGCATTAGCTTCTCCAGGCTTGAAAGACTAGACTGACCCTCAGGCATAGGAACATCCCTTGGGCGAAATGTTCCCCCCATAACACACATCCCTCCTCCACCAGTGTGAGAGGAATCTGAGGAGGATTCAGAGAGTGTGTCAGGGCAAGGACGCGGTTTGGCTTTTTGCGGTGTGTAGTTTGATATGTCCAGAATGTCTTTGGAGTCTGATCCAGTTCCAGCTACCCCATATTCAGGGTAACCATGAAACTGATGAGTACCATATGCATCACCACCCCAGTTATTTCCCCCTTGTCTGTATCCCCACTGAGCTGTAGAGGTGTACTGTCTGCAACCCTCAGGCGGAGAAGAGGATAAGGAATAGGGGCTAGACTTTGACATTGACATATAACTTCCACTCGGTGAGGTTGGACCAGAGTCCCCTCGCTGTATGGTTGAATGGGGTGGGCATGGATATCCACTATAACTGCGCTTGACAGAACCCTGGTAGTTGGAATAACTCATCTGACACTGTGCATTGGGAACAGAGGGAGTTTTTGTGCCATGTGTAAAGCTACAGTCACTTGGTCTTTGCTGTTGTTGCTGCTGTTGAGGGAGGGGGTAAATGCTTCCTCCTTGAGGAACCCCAGCACTATAACTAGGTGGATATTGAGGAAAACCTCCAGATGGATGTGGAGAGCTGGGTGAACGGGAAAGCAAGAGTGCAGGGGATTTAGGGAAGGATGGGGTAGGAGAAGTCTGTGAAACACTGTATGAATATGAGGGTTTAGTTGTCGAGCTGCCTTGAGTTTGGGGTGAGGGTAATGGCGCCCCTTCCCCATGACAGGCTGCTCCTTTAGGACTTCTTTTAGGAAAGGCAGGAGACCAACGATGGGCTGCACCAGGGCTGCTACCCTCATATCCTGGGGTGAGCTTACGACCTTCCTGGCGCCCAGCAGGGCTGGACATAGAGATATCTAGCAGGTCAGATGAGTCATCAGAATCAAGAAGAGAGCGAAAATAACCTGCAAACATTCCCTGAGACTCTTCTCCACTGCCTACCCCTCTCACACCGGGGCTGTGGTACACCCCCCCCTTACTAGCCTCACTACTTTGAAAACTTCTACGAGGGGAACTAGGGCTCTGATAACTGCTTGTTTTATCAGTAATATCTCTGTCACCTTTCCCTATCCAGCTACTGTTCTCATTTTGCCAATCTTGCTCTTGAGCACCTGGACCATTTTTTAAAGTCCCATTCTTTCGTGATCTGCGTTTTCTAACCTTCTCACCTTGTGCAGAGCCACCTAAAGCTGCCCTACTTATTCCCCCAGCAACACCCTTGCCTCTTTTTCGAGGAGTTCCTGGTTCAGATGCAGGGACCTTCCGTTTCTTGCCAATTGTTTCAAAAAAATCACTGAATGACCTTTTAAAGGAATCAGAGGATCCAGCTGCTCCCCCTCCTCTACTCCCCATACAGCCTGCCCGACCACCTCTCCTGCGGAATCCTGTGAGGCGGTGCAAAAGAGTGGAAAGTGATGGATTTTCTGGTGGTATGTGGAAAGTTTCAGGCTCTGTTGGGGTCCAGCAGCGTGGAGGAGAGCAGCGGCCTGTGCTGGGTGGTTGTCTGTTCAAGAAGGCCAGTTTGGAGAGGACATCTGCATATTCTACTTTAGCATCATTGGTATCATTAACATATGAGGGCTGTGGAGACGGTAGCTTTACTGTTCGCCGCCTCCGAATTTTTTTGGGCTCTGCAGCACTGGCTGCACCCACTCTGGTCTCATGCATGTCAGGTTGTCCTGGTAATGCCTGTTTAGGGGGGCGTCCCCTGCGTCTCTTCAAGATTACAGGAAGCTCTCCTGGTGGAAACATCACCATCACACTCTTTCCATTGTTCTTCATGCGGAGTAGTGCGGTGGGCTCTCTTGAAACATTAGGTCCTGGCTCACCTCCTACAACCCCCTCGGGCCCTTCACCTGTTGTGGCCCCTTCCCCACGGGGTCCAGTACACACAGGCTCCAGGGATGAGATCTTATAGCTTTTCTGTCGTCGGCTCATGTGAACAGGTATTCTGGCTATTTTTACCACAATCTTCCTCACACCTAAATAACGTCCCTGTCGCCTCCCTCTTACTGAGGGGTGAGTAACAATGCCCTCTCCTTCTGATGTTCTCATGCTATGATTTGGTGTAACACCTGCTGGTATAGTTGATGATGATAAAACCTCAAATGATGAACCAGCATCACACACCTCTGGGGGATGCTCTTCCATTGGTCTTATGTCCTCTGTTCTCCAGACTCTATTCTCCTCCTCTTCTTCATCCTTTTGGTCCATTTCTCTTTTGAACATATTTTCCTCAGCAGCTCTACGTAAACGGGATGATTTACGAAGATGGCATGGGAAACGTGGCCGACCAGAGCTCCGCAGGGTATACTTCCTTTCAGCCTCCACAGAGGTCATTACACTGGCTTGGCCTATTATACGAATGTGGTCTAGGTCGCTGGTGTGATCCATTTCTGGCTTACATGTCAAATTGTGTTCTCTCTCCTCCTTGGGTAAAGTGGAGGGGTTGAATTGAGGAGGTGTCAAATTGTTTGGGGTAAGGGTGGTGTGTAACAAAGGGGGTGACAGAACATGTATATTATGTGTGTCAGTCTTGGAAGGTAAAGACAAGTCTTCTGGAATAAGGGAAGGGTCCAGCTCCATAACTGAGGAGCCAGTGTCTGTAGGCGAGCACATGCCTTTCTGTGTGCACTTGTTTGTTAACATGTTTGTGTCCATCCACATATGTGTATCCAATGGAATGTGGGTATGAGGCTGCAGATGTGTGCTTGTGAGTGAGTGTTGTGTTGTGTGCATCTGTGTGTTTTGCTGAATGAGCATTTGTTCTTGTGTGTGTATTTGCTCCACATAATCTGTCTGCCTATGTTTCCTGGCTCTACATCGAAGTTGCTCTTCATGGTTCCGCAGACCATTAGCTAAAGAGGAAGGTGAATAAAAGTGGTAATGTAGTGAGCTGGCTGGATTAGAATCACTGGGTCCTACAGATGTGCCACCAGGCTCTTCATCCCCCTCCCATAAAGAAGGACCCTCATCATCACTGCAGTCCTTGTCAGCCAGTGCCTCACAAGTCAAACGAACACCTCCAGAGCGTAGGCGACCTGACAGACGGCTCATTACCTCCAAAATTGCAGATCAGGATCTTCGTATTTATATATATGTGTCAGTGATGGTTCCGTGTTAGGTTTAACTGTGAGCTGGGTCCAGTTCAGCTTGTAGGTTGTTTCATCTCTTTCCTCTCACTGTTATTCTTGGCCAGAATGAATTGAACCATCAGGCTTTACACAGTCTTGAGGTCCCCAGTTTTCAGGAGTGCAGATAACAGGTTTTCCCAGGGAAAAGGGGACAACACACACACATAAAAAAAATATGTTAATATTTATTTACTGTAGAGGAATGCAAACAAATACTGTACAACATATAACTGCAGTTGTTCTTACCATGTCTGCTGCTATGGCCATGTTTTGTGTTATCCCTGTGGGCGAAAGGACACTTGTCACTATGGCGATACAGTTACAGAACAGTTGTAACCATGGCAATAGAATATGAGTGGAGCGGTAACCATGGTTACATAGTTTTTCTTTCCAGTGCAATAGATTGCAGGCCTCACTATGGCAATACGACATATGTCTCACTGGATAGGCAGTTGTTTTATATGTTTTACATTTGGCAATTTAAAGAATTTTAAGTAAACTTTAGAACAGAAAAATTATGATGTGTGATGTGTCATGAGGCCTCACCATCATTGTTTTTTAAATACATGGATAGTTTCTATATATTTTGATGCAAAGTATCAAAATCATCAAATTAATTTAAAAAATGTCTGCATTTTAACTTGTTGAAAATTTGGGCCAGTAAACAAATATGGAAAAGAGTTCAATTTAAAATGCAATATCTAAATAAAAAAGTAACACTTTCAACAAGTCTATTTTTCAGCTCTCACCTCACAAAAATAAATAAATAAATAAATAAAATAAACACCTATATGGATACATAAAACCCCCAAACATATTGGTGAGCTACACAAAAATATAACCTGGAGAGAAAACGCTAGAATGCAGAGAAGTTGGGGCATGACAGCAGGGGGCAGCAAAGAGACGAGAGGAAGGGGATGTAATGTTCCTAAAGAAAGAGATGGATGGATGAATGAAAGAATATATGAATAAAATAGGGGAATTTAGAGTAAAAAACACATTTTTCATATTGCACCCTGAAAAATAAAGAAAAGTAGATCAGTACATGCAAAATATTTACAATTTACTCACTCCCGTCCCATATTACAACTCTCTATTATTATTTTTATTCTTATGCAAAATAAAATAGAATACTGCATAAACCACAATCAATCAATCAATCAATCATTCAATTACAGCCTACACATGTGTTTTATTCAATGTATTCTGAAGCTATATAATATTTTTGTGTACGCACAAAACATTTCATGCAGAAAACAGAAGCCTTTAGATTTAGACTCAAATTCCTTTTAGAACAACACAGGATCGAAATGAGATCGGGGCAAATAAATGATGACAACATTTTAATTTTAAGTGAACTATTCCTTTAAGAATTGAATTTCATTTGTGATAAACATTGTAGTGACGTAAATAAGTCCAGGAGCTGGACTCTCACACACACATTACAGTTCTATCCATCTCTCAGTCTGCTACACATGGTTTTTATTACTAACTGGCAACGATAGGGAAAGTGCAGAAAGAGAGAGTGAGCGAGGGAACCTGAAACATGTGCTACAGTACATGGTGCCGAACAAGCTGCCACACTTGCATTCTTAAGGACAATGATACAGAGACAAATATGCATAAAACATGCACCCTTGCACATAACTCACACATAGGCATTTTTAAATATTTAGTCTCTACAATCCTTTATTTCACTACAAGCGCTGCTGAAACTTTACATTTGCTGCACATACTTATTTCTCCCACCTAGACGACAAAACAGCATTCCCCTGTATACTTAATATTCTGTGGCACAAACAGAATTTCCACAATCAAGTTTAGATGTTTAGAGCCATGGATAAGCTTCCCACACTACTGTTTTGCCAGTTTGGCCTGATCTTCTTGTGCTTCGATTCTCACAGATTTCAGTACTCACAATTTTCTTTTCTCAGAGGTTTTCAGAGAGATTTAGATCTGAACACATTGCTGGTTGCTTCAGAACAATTATTATTTTTTGTGTGTGATGGAAGGCCCATGGCTTTCACTCAATACCAAGTTTCTGACACTCCTTTCAAAAGTGCTCTCCAAAATGTTTCAGTCTTTTTGCCTGACATCTTGAAAACATGCACGTTCATGGTAACAAGAGCAACAAAACATTCGAAAACATCAATGAAACTCTCCTATGTTTGACTATCCTCCTCTTTGAAAGCTAAATTTTGTTGTCATTCAACATATTGATGTCCTACACCAAAATGGTCTGATCTTGGTCATCAGACGGATTGCTGTTAAGGCATGTTCAGGCATGTTCATATCCTAGAGGGGTCTACTTGGGACTTCAAACTTATTACCCTTTCATTGGGCTGGGAATAGATGGTGAAATCTTGTGTTTGAAGGTCAGCTTGTATCTGAGTGTCAGTTGAAGAAGTTTTTCTACCATTTGAAGTATTCTGTTGTGAGATGTTCCTCTAATGGCCACATCCTGTGATGCTGACTATCGCTCTGTATGCCTTAATCTCCTTGACACCATTTCGAACACTGAAAACAAGAGCACCAAGGTCTTTGAAGATCAACTTGCTGATTGTCATGCCTGGCATCTATTGGCTTGGTATCTAATCAATTTTACATGCTCATCATACTCCACACAAGAACTCATAGCAGGAATCAGACGGCTTGAATTAGCTATTTTATAGTGCATTTTGTATTGCTTTCATACAATCTATCACAAATTCACTTAAACAATTTGTGAATACATTTATTTGATCAAATAACTTCAAGTAACAAGCTAATTACTCAGAACAAAGCTTGTATCTGAGTGTCAGTTGAAGAAGTTTTTCTACCATTTGAAGTATTCTGTTGTGAGATGTTCCTCTAATGGCCACATCCTGTGATGCTGACTATCGCTCTGTATGCCTTAATCTCCTTGACACCATTTCGAACACTGAAAACAAGAGCACCAAGGTCTTTGAAGATCAATTTGCTGATTGTCATGCCTGGCATCTATTGGCTTGGTATCTAATCAATTTTACATGCTCATCATACTCCACACAAGAACTCATAGCAGGAATCAGACGGCTTGAATTAGCTATTTTATAGTGCATTTTGTATTGCTTTCATACAATCTATCACAAATTCACTTAAACAATTTGTGAATACATTTATTTGATCAAATAACTTCAAGTAACAAGCTAATTACTCAGAACATTAATATACACTTAAATAGTATGGTACAGTTTAATCAAGTATTTGTATATTTATGTTTCATGTTTGTTCCCTTGCAAAAATGTCAACAATCTGTTGAAAGATTAAATATATTATTTGAACATATTTACCATAGGCAAGGTGCCATTTCATGATGTTACTGTTAACTGGAAACATGATAAAAACCCATTTTGTCATAATTTACTCACCCTCATATAATCTCAAACCTCTATATCTTTCATTCATTGACTTTCAATATACAGACACAAAAAAAAAATGTTTCAAACACACACATTTTCCAAAACATCTTCTTGTGTTCAAGAAAAAAGCGAATGTCTTGCAGATCTGGAACGACGTCAAATAAATGATGACATGATATTTATTTTGGGGTGAACTATCCCTTTAACTTGTAATGCCAACTACAAGGGTCAAGTCCAGTCCATATAGCGAAGAAGCAGAGAGGAATATCAGATTATCACATTAATAAGCCTGTGTGCTTAAATCTCAGCCAGTCCTGTCCCGTATCTGTCCGAATCTTGAATCAAATGTAGATTATGTTTTCTGATGGTCAACAGCTAGGCGCACACAAACAAATATAGCTTTTAGATCACCCTTAAATTCCATCTCTCTAATTCGTTCACACTTTAAATTTGCTTTCTACCTCCTTCTCTCTCCTTCTCTTTCTCTAATTAATACCACTCATTAATTAAGCATCAGTCTCACAGAAGACAGGAACAAGCACAACTGCAGAACAGTTCTTTAATTACAGTCACGCACACACCAAATCGCTCACACAAAGTCTCTCAGTTATTCACACACATTCCTCCTCCTAAGCGTTTGAGAGAAAGAGATTGAATGTCTGGAGCTTCTCTTACTCTTCTCTCACAGTTCTGGCACCATGACATATTTGCCTGCCAGGACAGACTAGTGAGCTGGATTAAGTCAGTGGAGAGTGTGTGTAAAAGAGAGAGAGTAGACATGAGTGAGGCTAGCATTGGTCTGCTTTGTTTACTAATTAAATGTGGCTTGCACTCTTTCCAAACTAGTGGTGTGTGGCAAATAACTGAAACGAGGACGCAATGACACTTTAGGTTTGAGAAATTGTGATGTTTAGGTAAATGGAACATGAAGCAAATCAGTTTTGTAATATTTTGCTTGTAATTCGTTTTTTTTTATATATATACACAGTTTAGTATTTATTAAATGTTTTAAGGTTACAATTTGTTTTACACAATTACACAACATATCTGTATCATATTGGTTATTGGCATATATTATAGATTTTGTATTTACAATGAATCAATATTGAATAATTAATTGTGCATGCAATTTTTTTTGCTCACTTAAGAGTATTAATTAAAAAACGTTTATAATTTTAATAACACTGTAAGATGTAATCTTTGCCACATCTCAAAATTCAAACACATTTTTCATACCATTTCATAGATTCAATGCCTTAATTCATTTTTAAATGACTGATTTTATTTATTTATTTTTATTAATTAATCATTAAACACATTATCTGGCAGAATTGTAATTTCAACGTAATAATCCCTTTTTTTGGTTTGTTTCTATTACTATTATCATAAGTAAAATTTTAGAATAATCACAATCTTTTAACCCTAATACTCAACAAATCCTCTATTAACAATGAGCTTAAAGGAGACAAAAGAGGCCATGCCTTACTGTAAAACATTATCTGCTGATTCTGCTCTTGGACAGTGCAACTTCAGAAAGGTATGCAGTTTACACAAAATTTGGTCTTAGAATTGTTTTTGCTTTTTTGTACTAGCTATTAATTATATTCTCCCCTTGCCTCCTCTGAGAAAATCCATCCTTTAACCCCTTTCTGTAGTTTCACCTTTTTTGAATACTGTATTTGACTATGCAGCTGTATCTTTTTGTCTCCTTCCGCTTTTATGCTTTTTTGATTCTCCACACACGTTTTGTCTCTTTCTCCATTGATCCAATCCTTTCAACTGCTGGAATCCCCCCACCCCCACCCCATGGGATCCAAACAGCTGGTAACATTTAGCCAATCACAAAGCTGCCTTTAGATTCACTGTCCAATGACAGAAAGAAAGTCTACAATGATGCCCGCACCTGTCAATTGGAAAAATCAGCCATTCTAACAAATACCATAGCACAAAACAAGATTATCAGTTGACTCATCCTGCAACAAGACTGAATGCTCAGAATGGTATTTATTTTAGATCTCATGAAATTTCAAACAATCACAGCCTAATCCATGACAAGAAAGCCATTTACATTAGATATAAAGGGGAAATAACTGAAATGTAAACAATAGAAAATCATATGAATATTACCTATATAGATCCTAAACATAGTGTAAGTGATCTTGTTCTCCTCTGAACTGTATAAAATTGATTATGGCATACAGGTACAACAAAACCTGAAAGATGCAATGATCTGAAGTGCTCCAAAACACTTTAAATCATTGACACATGCTCAAACACACCCATGAATGCACACACATGCAAGGTCTGGTCTGTACCTCACAACCAACTTTTTTTGTGTGCGATGTGCAAGTATGTTTGCACAAGTGTTTGTGCTGAGATATGTGTCTGTTTACACGAGTCCAAAGGAGTGCTTGTGTGAGTGTGTGTGCGTGTGTTTACACAACTGTGTGTCTGTGTGTCAGTGGGTGTGTTAGGGCTCACTCAGTTCAAATGAGAGTGCAGTTGTTGCTAAGATACAGGCAGCAGCCCCGACAGTGTGTGAGGGCGAGTGACAGAGAAAGAAAGAGAGAGAGAGAGAAACAGAGAAAGTTAGAGCAAGACAGGGTGAGAGAGAATGTAGGAGAAAGCTTAGAGGGGGAGGTGGGGGGAGGAAATGAAGAAGAGGGGAATGAGAGAGAGAGAGAGAGAGAGAGAGAGAGTTAGAGAGAGGTAGAAGTGGGTCATAAGATCCACAGAGACACTCCAGTGACACTCTGCAGAAACACAGCTGTCATCACACACACACACACACACACACACAATGGCTCTGTTTCAAAACCTAGTCAGCTGCCTCACTGCCTACATAGTCAGCATCCTAACTGAAACCTCACAAGTCAGGGGTTTACTAACATTTTTTGTGGCACAGACCCCAAAACATGATGATCCCCTTGTGTTCTTAAAATACAGCTATATATTTTAATTATTTATATTTAAAATTATAATGATAATATAGAAACAATGTGACTGACCACATGATTTTTTGCTAACACTTTATTTTAAGGAACATTTCAAATATTTAATTTGCTTATTAACATGCATATTACTTGAAAATTGTCTGTTTATTATTACTTACAAAGCAAATATTAATGCCTTATTTTAGATCCATTAATAACCCATACCTAATACCTAAACTTAGCAACTACCTTACTATTAATAAGCAGCAAATTAGGAGTTTGTTGAGGAAAAACTCTCAGTTAATAGTGAAAATGTGTTCTCTATTCTAAAGGGTTATTGATGTTTGTAGTATTCCTGAGAAATAAGAGCAAATATGTATAGGTGTGAATGACACATAAAGTGTGTGTACAATTAATGCGTTGATGTCTTAAGCTTATGCTAACTTTTCCTAAAATATATTTTGTATATTTTGTATATTTCTTTTCTTTTTTTTTTATAATTTGAAAACCCCTGATTGATTTGCAAAGCTCAATTAGGCAGGAACTCAATGGGCCCTATCTTGCACCCAGCGCAATTGACTTTGTACACCGACGCATGTGTCATTCCTATTTTGCACCCGCGCAAAGCGCGCTTTTCCCTCCACAGACGCACGTCGCTAAACTAGCGAATGAACTTGCGCTCCCTGGGCGGTTCAGCGCAAAAAAGGAGGCGTGTTCCGGCGCAAACAATCCCTGGTGCTATTTTGCTGTTCCATTAAACAATTGCGCCACTGACCAGAAAAAACCTAGTCTAAAGTCAGTGGCGCGTTGCGCGTTGTTCATTATGCTATTTTAAGGGCGCATGCTTGACCATAATGTATAGCGTGCACAACGCGCATACACTTTGCTCATGTAATCTACACAGATGCAACAGTTATTTTTGCAAATCATAAATTGTTACACTAAAATAATATTAACACATGAGATGACGGAAATCATTGTGGTGTGCCACGAAGATGTGAACAAAATAGGCATAGGCCTAAATCTAGCTTACAAATTATTCAGGCTAATTATTCTCCCATCCCCATACAACACAACTTCTCTGTCTTTCACTGCTCTTACAAGAACATCAGTCTTCTCGGCTGTGAACCGCTCCTGGCGTGCGCCTGGTAAATACGCCATAATAATAGCAATCCATAATGGAACTTGCGCACCTGCTTTTAAAGGGAATGTTGGATGACGCTCTGATTGGTTTATTTCACGTTACGCCCAAACCACACCTATGAATAATGAAGCTGCTTCAGACCAACCCACTTTAGATTTGCGCCGGGCGCAAGAGCCATTTATCCCGCCGGGAAAATAGCAACAGCGCCGAGACCCGCCCACAAAGTTACTTGCGCTTCGCGCTTTGACACTTGCGTTTCAGATCGTTAAAATAGGGCCCAATATGTCATATAAACAAGTGTTAAGTTCCTAAAAGTCTTGACTCTCAATTTAATTCAATATAAGTGTATTCAAACAACACAATACTGTACCAACCATAAATATACGATGCCATTCAGAAGTTTGGGGTTGATAAGATATTTTAATGTTTCTGGAAAAGGTGTCTTATTCTCACCAAGACTGCAATAATTTGATATAAAAAAAGGGTAAAATTTCAATATATTTCAGAATGTAATTTATTTCTGTGATGGCAAAGCTGAATTTTCAATTTTCAGTCATTAGTCCAGCCTTTAGTGTCAAATGATCCTTTGGAAATCATTCTAACATGCTGATTTGCTGCTCTAGAAACATTTCTACCTTTTATCAATGTTGATATTATATACTGTATGTCCTCACGGTCACTTTTAATACATTTAATGCATCCTTGCTGAACAGAAGTATCAATTTCTTTTGAAAAATCTTTATTAGTATCTAATGAATTTTATGTACATTTTTCAACAACAACAGTTTTTTACAAGTTTTTTTGGGGGGGAAATTGAGATGCATGTGATGCTGTGTTACAATTCAAATGAACGCAGGTATATCAGGAGGAGCATAATTAAGTGTGCATGAGCTCACTGTCTTTCTTCTGGTTTCCCTCATTTGCTTTCAGTGCCTCCATCATTCCTCAGTCTCAATCTCAAACTCGTTTCTTCTTTGTTCTCATCTGCATTCTTAATATCTCCTGCATCTCTTCCTCTTCCCTCTATAACCTCTCATTCCCTCCTCCTCTCCTCTCTCTACCTTTCTCACTCGCTCCCTCTTTCTCTTTCACTTTCTATTACTTGAACACTCTCTCTCGTCCTCAGCTGCAGGAAATTCCTTATAATCTTCATCACCAGAGACTGCATTCAACACTCAGCCCAGCCAAACACACACACACACACCACATGCATGCACATATCTTCTACTTGTTGTCTTTTCTTTTTACTTTTTGCTTTCCTTATTTTTTGTGCTTGTCTACTAGCTTATTTTAAGAGGAGAAGAGACTACACCATCCTGACCTCCCGCCCCTCCACTTGGTCATATGACCACTGCAACAGCTGGGAACAGCTATCCAACAGCAGTTTTAAGTGAGAAGCAGAGACAGAGCGTTTGGTACACATACTAGGGATGTGTATTGTGGTCATTTAATCTAGTTGAGTACTAAACAGCTAAATCAAAAGAGATTTCAGGTACAAGAAATTAAACGAGGGCATACCTGTTCTGTGTACACCTGATTAAACCACGCATGGCATACCTTAATTTTAGCACAAGTCATTCGCACTTCACATTTGAATGAAATGCTCAAGAAAACAGAACTGTTAAGCTGAGTAAAGATATTAGAGTAGAGACAACACAATTCAAAAACACTCACTATCATCCTTATTTAAAAAAAGAACAGGAATGGACATTTTAACTTAAATGTGCAAGGTTTTCTGTGTCAGACACTTTCAGTTATATTTGTTTTCAGTTACTTTGTTATTCTTGTATTTACCAACATGGTGCTGGGGGAGACATTATTCATTCATTTTAGACATTATTGTGAACTATAATATTAAAAAAAATGTTTTAGAGAGCCCTTTAAAAAGAATTGGGCAACAGTTAAACATCTAATACAAAAAAAATATATATTAATGATTTATATGGTGTTTAACAAAATTCTGTTTATTTCTGTTTCTGTTTATTTATTTAAATTCTGGCTAATTCTGTATGGCAGCCAGTGGAGAAATATGCATTTAATAACCTGATGGTGTAGTTACAACATCTACCAGCAGGGGCTAAGCAGCAAAACCTTGACCTCTTCTAATCCCCAACACATACCTGTGTCTCTGTCTACTCACTCCATCCACACCTCTCTCTCTCTCTCTCTCTCTCACTCTCTTTCTAATTCATAATCCAACTCATATTTATCTGCTTCTCATGTTGTGTTTATCCATGCCATCAATCAATCAGCTCATACTAAGGCTGCGTTCCAGGCAGGTTATTAAGTCCGTAAGTCACGAATTCAAACCACGACTCATTCCAGGCAAGTCACGCCAAACTCCCTGAGCGCAAGGAATTGTGGTAGCTAGATTAATAATTTGATTGCAATGTTATATTGTCATAAAGTCTATTTCTCACCGTGCACTTGCACTAAACTTGCATAAACACCGCATCCGTAAGGGCTGCCATTGTTGTTTTGTGTGCTATGTGACGTCAGAGCGCAGAACTGGGAGTACATCGATCTAGTACAAGTTCACGGGTGGGAAGTCACAGGTTTGACTGCCGTTCCAGTGCACTTTCACAGGTAGAAGTTTGGAAAAACACGGGTTACGGGTTGCCTGGAATGTGGCATTACACCATCATTTCAGCCAGTGTGTCTCTCTGCACACAAACCTGGCTGCTTTAGCGTATCTCTCTAACCCAGCTCCTCCTATCCCTCTCTGGATTGTGTCTAATGCACAGCCGTTCTCTCACCCGCCGGCACTTGAGAACACACACACACACACACCCTACACATACAGATTTATGGGCGTACGGCACACACATCCCGCAGACACGGACGCACACACACACACACACTCACACATATTGAGTTAGACCTTGAGGCCAGTGTTTTGTAGAGGGGCCTCTCCACTGCGGCCCTGACTTCCTGACTTCTCCCCCCCCCCCAGCACCCCTGTTCCACTGTTGCCGTGGGAGACGCTGCTGCAGAGCCCGTTGCCAAGGAGAAGGGCTGCTGGCTGGCTGTTTAAACAACAATGGCCGCCTTGTGCACATTTCAACTCTAGACACTGACAGCATGTTAAGACCTGCTTCAAAAACACACATATGTGCTCTCTCGTCCTATCCGTCTGTGCCTCGCACACAAGTATGCACATATGCAGATATTCCCTTGACTTTTTCATGTGTTCTCTCACTCTCACTCACAGTCTCTCTCTCTCACAGGGGCTTTATTCAAAAGCATCTGTTTCTTTTTAGCCTGCACAGCTCATTCTCTCTCTCGCTCGCTCACTCGCTATCCCTGTCTCTCATTCCCTGTTTCCATGGTCTAAATCTCTCCTTCTTATTCAGGATGGGAGTTTGTAGTGCACTCATCCATCTTTCTGCTGTACACTCCCTCTATCATCATATCCAGAAAATTCCACTCCCTCCTACTCTCTCTCTCTCTCTCTCTCTCTCTCTCCTCCCTTATCGGCCTTCAGTACCTCTGCTCTTCCCCCACTCTCTTACTTTCTTCAGTTTCTTTATATCTGTCTCCCTCTCTCTTGCTCGCTCTTTCTCCTTCCTCCCTTATCTCCCCATAGTACCCCTCCTCTTCCCCACCATCTCTCACTTTCTGCCGTCTCTCTCTCTCTCTCTCTCTCACTCACTCTCTCTGCACTGTGTAATCTCACTCACTCTCTCCTCTGTCTCTAGCAGAGGAAGTGTGTGTTCCCCAGGGGGAGCTGGGCTCATTAACTTCCAGCAGACAGAGAGAGAGAGAAAGAGAGAGAGTGAGGGGGAGAGAGAGTGCAAGAGAGAGATAGAACAGGAAAAGGAGAAACAGGGGGAGGGTGAGAGAGTCTGTGACAGAGTCTGAAGGTGAGGAAAAGACAGGAGATTGAGAGATAGGAAAAAGAAAGATAGATTAGAAAGAAAGAGACAGGACAGCTAGAGAGATAGACATCTGATCAATCACCCGGGACTGCATCATATCCTGTTTTAATGATCTTTAAGTCACATAATTTCATACATTGTATTAATATTCACTTTTTTTTTGCAAATTAGTTTTTTTTTGTCTCAGCTATCTATCTATCTATCTATCTATCTATCTATCTTCAGTATGCATAATTCAGGGTCAGCAAATTTAGTCTCTAGCTTTACAAGTATCCTGGGGAGCAAACAGGTGTTCGAAGCTTACAACCTGACACAACAACACCCACAGTCAAGTGTAAGAAAGTAGAGGTCACTGATGTAAATTTAGCACTGGGACAAATTTTAATCATGACTTGTGAAAAAATAAACCATGCCTTAAAATCATGAGAATGATTCTGCAAAGTACTGTAAAGGGGGAACTGATTCGACAGAATTGATGATCTGTGTACTCATGAGCAGGTGGAGGACAGTTTTCTGCATGATACTGAAGCCTGTAGAGATTAATTTGATTCCCAAGAATGTTCTTTGCTCTTAAAATTGTAGCATACAGTCATGACCAAAAGTTTTGTCAGTGACATAAATTTTGTGTTTTGCAAAGTTTGCTGCTTCAGTATTTGTAGATTATTTTTCCACATTTCTATAGTATACTAAAAAACAATAATAAGCATATTATACGTTTTAAAAGCTTTTATTGGCAAAAAAAAATTATTGAGTCAATATTTACAGTGTTGACCCTTGTTCTTCATAATCTCTGCAGTTCACTTTGGCATGCTGGACATTAGCTTCTGGGCCAAATCCTGATGGTCCATTCTTGCCTTATTAGATCTCGGTTTAGATTAGATCACAATTTGTGGGCTTCTGCTGGCATTTTAAGAATTGACCACAGGTTCTCTATGGGACTGAGATCCAAAAATTCAATCTAATGATCTTCGAGCCACTTCTTTATCACTCTTGTTTTGTGACATGGTACTACATTATGTTGTAAAATGCACGGATCATCACTAAATTGCTCATGGATTGTTGGAAGAAGTCACTCTTGCAGGACGTTTTGATACTATTCTTTATTCATGGCAGTGTTTTTTCTTGAATTATGAGAGAACTCACTCCCTTGGTCGAAAAGAAACCCCACACATGGATGGTCACAGGATGCTTCACTGTTGGCACGTTACGGGACTCATGGTATCGTTCACCTTTTCTTCTTCAAACAACAGATTTTCCAGATGTCCCAAACAATCAGAAGGGAGCTTCAGCAGATAAAATGACTTTGCACCAGTTTTCTGCCGGCCAATCCTTGTACTTTCTGCAGAGTTTCAATCTGTCCCTGATGTTTTTCTTGGAGAGAACTTGCTTCTTTGCTGCCCTTCTTGACACCAGGCAGTTGTCCAAAAGTCTTGGCCTCACTGTGCGTGCAGATGCTCTCACACCAACCTGCTGCCACTCCTGAGCAAGCTCTGCACTGGTGGAGACACGATTCTTTGGAAGTAACCATTGCTTACAAGAACACAATGATCGGAAGTGCTTCTTCCCTCCTTTTATAGCAATCAGTCTGCTCTTACAATCTATTTAGTATGATAGTGATTTCACATGACTAGTTCACACTTTCACATGTCCTGCTGATATATTTTAATTTTTGTTTTGTTTTTTGTGAAAAGTAAATTGTTTTGCCCAATGAAGCTTTTAGCAATTATTTAAATGTATCTGATCACTCTACACAATAATCTAGAAACAAAATGAATGACAACCACAACAGGTTCAGCAGCAAACTTGGCAAAACACTAAATTTATGTCACTACCAAAACTTTAGGCCATGACTGTACTGCACATTTAGAACTTTGCGGCTGTTTTTTCTTTGTACCATTGAGGTGAATTCATTATATTTATAATAACTGAATTGATCATAATATATAATGCATTAATGGTAAAAACGTGTTATAAATATAGAACGTTGATGATACATTTTAACCCATTAATGACATGGAATTTATCATGAATGACTTGCAATTTAACAAGCAAGTTTATAACCAACTTGATGATATTATAAAATATTTATTACATTTGAAAAAATCTAAGTGAAATTAAAAGCACAGCTACCAAAAATTATCTAACTCACAAAAAATGTATCCTAACTACACTGATATTCATAACCTGCACATAGTAGGCTATACATTTGCAGGACAATATTGCAGACACATTACAAAACAGATCATGTTCACTCATGCTCATGTAGAAGTGCACTCTTTATGAAGAATAATTTTAAATAATTTAAATTTGGTAAAATATATTTTATACTCCATTTGGAATATGATCTGTTCTCCTAAAGTTTTAGTCTGAATGACAACTGAAAGATTTGGCTTCCGTGACGCAAGACTTATCACCATATTTCGGATAGCACTGAAGTAACTGGTTTTGTTAAAAAAGACTTCCTCTGCTTTCATCATTATTATACTTTTTTACTTAATATATACAGTTTCACTAAAATTTAGCTGAATGGATTCAAAATTCCAAAAACTATTGTGAAACTGAATGTGTGATTGGCAAAATTTGGAATAATTTTTTTTTTAGTCTATTCCTTTGTCTTAAAATCATGCCAAATGGACACAAAGGATGAAAAGACAAAGTTTAAAAAGACCCTAAAGAAAAAAAAAACATGATTGGCTCAGGTCTCGAACATGCCTTATTCACTTTTCTTAATGAAAGCACATGAACAGGAACAAAAAGCTGTGTTAAATCAGTGCTTCAATGACATAATTGAAAACAATGAGCATGTTTGAACAGGCTGTCCTGTGTGACCTAAATGATGTATGCAATGAAAACCCACACTTACCTTAGACATTGATTCTCTCAATCATTTCTTATCTCACTCTCAAACTGCATGTTTCCATGGCAATCTTTAGCCAGGCAGTTTGTTACCTGAAAGAGAGAAAGGAAGAGCGGGGTGGGGGGAGTTGGGGGTATGAGAGAGAATAGTATGCAACATACTTTATCACCTGATCTGTACAAATAAAGTATATGGCAACAATATTATGAATGTAAAACTGCTTGAGTTTATTTATTTTTCAGTTTTACTAACATCTCAATAACAATCCAGTTAGTGGTATTATAAAATTCACTGCAGCATGAACGCTTTTAATGGATTAAAAATCGGAAAATGTAAAGATGCAAAAAGAATCACTTAATTCCTATGAATGGTATGAGCTTTAATCGTGTGTGTGATGTGCTATCTGAGTATCTCACAGCATGGACGAGCTGTTGTTTATGTGATGTATATGTGTTGCTCTGGCTACTGCTGCTTCTCTTCTATTCCCTTCCCTTGTTTTTTCTCCCCTCCCTTTCCTTCTCGCTCTTTAATAATTGAGCTGGTTCTGTCTCTTGTTAGTGTTGGCTCATTACTGAGAGACCCAGAAACCAGCCAGGTATCCAGAACCCCTAGCTACTCGCTCTCACCTTCTCTCGCACTGACTCCATCATCATCCTCGCTCACAAGTTCTCAGTGTCTAGTGTCTCTCTCTCACACACACACAAACGGATGCAGATAAACTTAGCAGCCTGCAACCGAATGCCTCCCCCTTCCTCCCTAGACTGAGGAACTGAGGTCAGAGGTGAAAATGAAAATAAAAAAACCTCCAGCAAGCAGGGGAATGGAAAAAGTAGATGGAAAAGAGTGAAGCTGTTTTTGCGCTAATTATGTGCAGTGTGCAATATACTAAGTTTGGCCAAGGTCAGCTTGAGCCATTGCTGTCTCTCAGCTCTGCCAATCAGAGAAGTCCAGCTGTTGCGGGAAACCAAGCTTCCTTTACAGAATAAAGGTTGCCATGGAGACCAGAGCTTTAAGACTAGCCACTCTCTGACAGGTGGACAAAGTAGGCTAACACATGCACAAAGTCCCCCCCGACTCCCTATTCAACCAAATGTTTCACTTTAGACACAATACTCGTTAAAACACATTTACTAACTCATACAGCCAATGTGTCCTGTAGAACTATACACTTTACATATAATTTCAATGCTAATGTAGCATCCTCGCGCGTGAGTTTACTTGGTTATCTGTCAGTCTCCATGACAACACACCATATAGCTACAGAAACGATGTAGTAATATATTTCCTCGTCTTTCGAAATATCAGCGTTTCCTTGTTTGGGAAGCAACGTGCGTTTTGTTAATTTCCAAGCGTGCGGCGTTAATGATCGCGCCTGTCACAACATAAACATCTTCGCGTCACCGTCGCGCGCACAGCAGGAACCGAGAGATTTGCGCCAACGCGCCACTGCATTGCTCATCATTGCCCACTGTCAAACAGAAGAAAACAATAAAAAAAAATTAAATCCTTAAGAGGCATGTCATGACAATGCTGTATAAAATAGATAAAAAAAAATAAATAAATAAAAAAATAAAAAAAAAATAAAAAAAAAAAAAATATATATATATATATATATATATATATATATATATATATATATATATATATATATATATTAAAATCGTGACTATTAACATGACTGTTTTTTTTCTATTTCATTACGAAAAAAATATATATTTATTTTCGTTTTTTTTTTTTTTTGTATTGTTGCTTTGGCATTGTATTTAAAACAATCATGCCAATAAAGTAATTTGAAATTAAAAATCTGACAGACAGAGGCTGAAGAATTAGCCAGACTAATCAAAAGTGCAGTCACTGGCGAGCTCCGGGCAGGCGCGTGAGGCTGCTGTCGTCTCCCCGTAATAATGATAATCACCCAACGCATCACAGACGTTCATACATGCCGTCAGTCAACAGCCACTGATGATCACTTATCAGTATTCCAGAGTCAATGGGTACTACATTCATGTTTGCACTGTGTTACAGCGACAACATCCACGTCTTACAGTATATGCATGTCAAACGGTCAAATTTTCGTTCACGTAGGATATACGAACGAAAATTATTTTGTCTTATTTATAAAGTCTTATATTAAAACGTATTGCACACACGTTTTTATTCAACAAAATAATGTGTGTCTGTGATGTTTAATAATTACAATCTACAGCTAGTAATATATCTGATGTAGCGCGGAATGTAGGTGAGCGTAATCTATGTACATTTTAGTATGTGTGTTTGTGTGTGTGTGTGTGTGTGCGCGCGCGCTCTCTGGTGTGTGATTGCGAGTGACCTATCGCGAGCTCAATGAATGGCAGCGATGAGGTTAATAAAAATTCCTTCAATAGAAAACACAAACCCTCGTGAAATGCAGCGCGGCGCAGGGGAAGACTATGTAAATTTTGGCTGTGAAGCCAGACGCGCGCACTCACCGGGAGGCTCCGAGCTCCGCTGCTGCAGCTGTTGGTGCTGCGCTCCTCACGCGCTCATCAGGCTTCTCGCGACTGGATCACAGAACGCTCGGTGACATGCAACATCCTAAAAGCAGAGGTGTCTGTGTGAGAAAAAAAAAAAAAAAAAAAAACTATGTATGATTGTCGGAGGTTTCGGTCATCTCGATCCTCTTCTGATGCGACGCCAAACAGCCTGTTCAGCATCTGGTTTAAAAAAAAGAAAGAAAAAGAAAACAGAAAAAAACGCACAAAAAATATTTGCAGAAAAGGGCAAACTCGCGTGTTGTTGTCACCACCTCGGATGAAAAAAATGTAAATTGTAGAAACAGAGTACCGCAGTTTGTCACAGGAGCGCCCCGGGAGTGCAGCGAGCGCGAGAAATTGGAATGAGCGCCGTTCTGCGCCGTTTCTCGCCCTCTGCAAACCAACTCAGAGGAATCTAGTCAGAGAGGGCTGTAGACGTGCCTTGTCGACGGGGGCATCCGGGCCTCCGTAGATTCTTGTGTCTAGATTTTTTTTCCTCCTTTTGAGGACTCTGGGTACTGAAGTTCTGCTTATCGTGACTTCATTCATTCTCTATTCTCCCTCTCTCTCACTGTGTGCGTATGTGGTTGCATCAAATATACAATAGCCAGACAGTGCTACGAGGCTCTGGAGAAATGCCATTAAATCTGCATTCGTGACACAAATTATTTTCATATTGCACATACACAAGTGATCTTGTTCAGATTAGAGAGGATGTTTCCTCAAAATGAGAGATGCCAGTAGACTAGCACCCATCCGCTTCGAATGCTTAATTCACTCAGAAAATAAAATTTGTCAGGAATTACTGCCCTTCATGTCAATCTACACATGCATGACTATGAACACAAAATTTATATTTTAAAGAAAGTTGGTAATCTATTTTGGGCTTACATTGTATTGCCACAAAAATAATAATTTCTGAATGTTCAAAATGAGAAAAGAAAGTGTATAGTCAAATTTGCATGTTTAGATAAACTATCCCTTTAAGAAAGTATATATGAACTCATTCATTCACTCACTCAGAAAGCCCATGATGGTAAGTATAAAGGAATGGAGATACTCTCCCATGACTGTGAATATGTAGTCATCTACCCATAGAGCCTTAAAAACTTTTTAAAGGAATAGCACATCCAAAAATGAATCACATTAACCTCATGTTGTTTCAAACCTGTATGACGTTCTTTCTTCCATGGAACACAAAAGAAGGCAAAAGGACAGACTCAGTCATTCATTCATTTTCATTGTAAAGGTACAATAAATGAAGAGTGACTGAGGCTGTCAGTCACTAACATTATGCCAAACATGTTCTATTGTGTCCCATGGAATAAAGAATGTCATACAGGATAGGCACAACATGAGGTGATTCAATTTTGGGTGGTCTATCTCTTTAAAAAACTGAATGATGTCCTATAATGATGGAATACAATTTATAACGTCCTTGATTTGAACTGTGGGCCATGAATAATATAATAGCTGAATCTATTGTCAAAGAGCACAGTCCAAGTGTCTCTGCTCTGCCCTCCAGTAATCAAATTTTCTTCAAAAATACTTTCATGGCCAAAGCTCTTTCAGCCTTCCCTTCACCATTAAAGAAAACTGGTTTTGGAGAATTGTATATATTCTTTGGCTGTCCTAATACAGAATGCACTAACGTCACACTGTGACTAATTGCAGGTTTATTTGATTGCATTGATGTATTCATTTGAGCTTTTCCTACAGCACCCGGTGGGCCCACAGAGGACTCCGCTGTTTTGATTATAGCATTATATAGGCTCACACACAATGATAGTATTTTGATACAGGTTAGGGAAAATGAGCTTCATATGTTGGAAGAATATTACATTTGGTACCTCACTATAAAACGGGGTTAGATGTTTGAAAGTGTCTCTGTGCAAATGAAATTTAATAAAAATAAAGAGACAGAATTAAATTACTTTGGGACGGAGTGTTAACTTAATAGATGTGTATTCTAAATAAAGAATAAACTGCAAGAACATATTCAGCTCAAAACAAAGTCAACCTACATTAATATGCATGTCTGAAACTACACAGCTGTTAAGTTCCTGCTCTACCACCTAAATATTTTTTTTTTTTTTGTAACATCTGATTTTTATAAACAGACGAATGCTGAAATGTGCTAGAAATTAATCAACACACACATCCCCAGGGCTGCAGTGGAACACGCAATCCTGCTGCAGCAAAATGTAGATTCAACAAGCTGTTTCATTTATAAACGTAAAACTCAAATCTGCAGCGAGAACAAAGTGCCAGCTCAGTGGAGGTACGGAATGTACCATCATGACTACAAACCCCAGCAGGATAATTAATAAACCAATACAGCATACTAAAAACCCTGCACAGCTCCCAGACTCCACATTATGGTTCTTCTGCCATCTTGTGGACAGTAAACTGGAGAGCACATGAATGCAGCCTTGAGCAACTGAGCATTCATCTCTTTCTTTGAAGCATACTTGTGTTTATTTGAGATTCTTCACAGCAGAATTTGGATTTGCCTGTTGCAAACATTTTCTGTTTATTGCTGAAGCTGCTTTTAAAACCATCTATATTATATAAAGACTGCATAAAGCACTATACAAGTAAAGGTTAGAGCATTCTGCAAGAGTGTGTGATGTGCATGCATGCAGAGTAAAAGAAACTTGTTAGACGCATGTGTTCAGTTCAGTAAGCTCAGTATAATAAAATGGCACAAACATTACATAACTGTAATACACATTCTTCAGTTCAGCGTTACAGTCTATCCCTGTAGAATATCACTAGCCCTGAATAAAGATACAGATTTAAATTATAATCCAAATCATTGAGATATAATGTCAAATGTAAAATACAGTGTAAAATGCATGAATCAAAATAATAATCATAATAAAAAAAAGTTTTTCTTCTCATTTTAAAAGACAGCTCTGAATGATTTTCTTTTCTGAATGTCAATACCCTGTCTTTAAAACCACAATAAAGCCCACTATTATACAACATAATTTCTCTCCAATATGATAATACAAGATTGTTAGCTTCAAAGTAAAACTTAAAAGTTAAACAAAAAAGTATTATTGTAAAACAATAACACGACTAGCTAAGAGAACAGGGCCTAGAGAAACAAATGTAAGACGATAAACACATTTAAAGGCACATCCTGTGCAGCTGTGCATTGAGATGCATACACTGATATTTCAAGACTTCATTTTTGGCATTCAATTTACTTTTGCCAGACAAAAAAAAGAAATACTGAATTGTTACATTCAAATATACACATTCAGAAGCTGAATCACATGTTAAAAAAGGGTTCGTGTAGCCTTGCTTTTGAGCTGGATGAGCTTTCTCTGTGATTGGAGTTTCGGCCTGTATATCACATTAATCAGAAAACATACAACAACTTAAAAGAAAAAATCTCAGTTATCCAGGTCATTGTTGAATGTCTTGTAGAGATTTTCTGTTCCACCTGTATATCAGAGCAAAATGTTCTCTTTGCTAGAATAACTTCATTAGACACCCATTAGAAATGACTTGAATAGTCTACAAGTGACAGAACATACAAATACAGTGGTGGATATATGAATATGATCGAACAGGTAACTAATTGCTACTGCTCAACGGAGAGATGAAGTATTAATATGCTGAATTAATATGTGCTGTTGTATTTTAAGTTAAAAGAACCAATATTAACATTGATCACTGGATTAGTTCAGACTTAAGTGACCCAATCTTGCAGTTTGAGAGCAGTATCTTGGAAAGTTTTTTTTAGTTTGAAGCTCTCAAGTTAAAGCACAGAATGAGGAATTGCACTAAAGCATGCTCATTTGGAGCTTGTGATGGCAGGGCCATCAGTTTATGAAGGTATTGTGATAGAAAGTGAAGGCAATTGCATCTTTCCTGAAGGATATATTGAGCTAATGCCCTTAAGTGTATATGCATCTATCACAGGTTTTCTCCAGGCTGGTATTGGGGTTCAGTAGCAGTAAAGTAGTCCTCCAGGAAGCCCTGGAGGTACTCAAAGGTGTGCCTCTCGTCAGGATCCTTCCGCCAGCACTGCAGCATCAACTCATGCAGGGATGCTGGACAGCCCTGCGGAACCGGCATTCGATATCCACGCTCCACCTGCTCCAGAACCTCTCTGTTGTTCATCCCTATGCACATACACAGAGAAATACAAATAAACACATTTGTACTGCAACAGGTGATCCACATGGCTCTTTCCATTAATAGGATAAAATAGATCATAAAATAAACTTTTTTTCCCCTTCTTTTTTTATGATTTAACAAATTAAAGTGCTTTAAAAAAATTATGTGCTTAACCTTCAGAAAATATTGACTGTTGATCA
The DNA here is from genome assembly GCF_023724105.1 of Carassius gibelio. Taxonomy (NCBI): domain Eukaryota; kingdom Metazoa; phylum Chordata; class Actinopteri; order Cypriniformes; family Cyprinidae; genus Carassius; species Carassius gibelio. The sequence goes on along the minus strand of NC_068389.1, from coordinate 17,622,586 downwards.
CTAAAGGTTGAACTAAATAATAGCGAGGACACACCTGGGTAAGGGACTCGGCCCTTGGTGATGAGCTCAGTCAACAGGATCCCAAAAGACCACACATCGGATTTGATGGTAAATTTACCATAAAGAGCAGCCTCTGGGGCAGTCCACTTTATCGGAAACTTTGCTCCTATAATACGATAATCAAGACAATGAGTTCAGCACATTTAATTATGATTTATAAGAATTACAGATCTAATAGAAAGCGCTGAACAGAAGTACTGAGATACAGCAGCCCAAAACAGAGTAATGAAAAATGAAAACTGTAGTGCTGTAAAATGAAAAAATGAGAACAAAATGAGCTGGAATGAAACTGAGTAGAGGCCAAGGAAGAGATTTGTTAGTATCAAATAAAGGAGGTAGTAGATTAAGTAGATCAAGTTTGGATCACAGATTGTGAATGACCTTGTCTAGCTGTGTACTCATTGTCCTCGATGAGTCTGGCCAGCCCAAAGTCTGCAATCTTACAGACCAGACCGTCTCCGACCAGGATATTGGCAGCTCGCAGGTCTCTGTGGATGTAGTTCATCCGTTCAATATAGGCCATGCCTGCAGCAATCTAGAAGAAATAAAAGCACTTTCATCACAATACTAAGAAGGGAGATTGATATTAGTTTGAATAAAGACATGCTCTCAAGATGCTTCTTAGAGCTTATCTGAAGGATTGGCACAAGTGTCTTATTTCTTCTATAGTTCAAAGGTTTTAAGGTTGACTGACCCTGTGTATATTGGCTGTGTAATGTAGTTCTCTTATAACCAGTTGTGTACATTTTTATACTAATATAATTCCTGCAGGTTGACTCTTTAACCAGTCCAGGATCGGAAGATCTACCGTGGCCTTGATCCTGATATATTACCATTTCTAGAGATGGGAATGATTCTGGTTATGCTGAATATTTTTTCATTCACTAAAAACAACGGACTGAAGAGTCATTCATTTTAGAATCGCAGTACACTGTCTGAGCTGTTTGCCTTTTGATTTTCCCCTTATGACTTAGAAATATGTTCAGGAATTCAGCTTACTAATCCCTTTGTATAGTATTTTTTTTTTTTTGGTTCACTAGACAGAACACATAAGATTGAGTTGTTCAGGAATTGTTCTAAACAAGAAATGTTCCTTGACTCCGACCTAAACCATTTAACGTTTCTGGAGGATTGTCCCAGTAATGGATAATAAAAGTCTGCTAGATATTTTTTGACTTAGAAGCTTTACCTGGGCTGCCATATCCACAAGTTGAGGCAATTTTAGATTTCTGCCATCTCCATCTTTCAAGAAGTCCAACAAGCTTCCTAAATCACCGAACAATCAAGACAAAAATGTATACATTCCTTTACATGAATTATTTAAATTATGTTTTGTAATATTTATATAAATAGAAACATTATTTTTCAATAATTTGGTGTCGGCAAGTTTTTTTTTAAAGCAATGAAAATGTTTAATTGATTTTTCTATCAATCAAAGAATCCTGAAAAAAAAAAAATCTTGAACACAAAATCAGAATATTAACATTATTTCTGAAGGATCAAGTGGCAATGAAGACTGGAGTAATGGCTGCTGAAAATTCACCTTTGCCAACTCAGGCATAAATTAAATTTTTATATTGAAATATATTCAAATAGATAATAGACAATAATGTTTCACAAAATAAATTACAGTTTTTGCTGTTTAATAAAGTAAATGCAGTCTATGTGAGCATAAGGGACTTCTTTCACAAAAAATGAACCAACCACAAACAGACGACATTCTCATTATTGTCCATACCTTGAGTCATGAACTCAGTGATGATGTAGATGGGCTCCTCAGACACCACGGCATACAGCTGTACCAGTTTATCATGACGGAGCCTCTTCATGATCTGGGCCTCATCCAGGAAGGCCTCTGGAGACATGGTACCTGGCTTCAGGGTCTTCACTGCAACTTTAGTTGTGCCATTCCACATGCCTATCCACAGAAACGGTGTCAGACACAGTCGGAAGAGCCATTTGAATGTGGCAAAGTTTAAGGGATGAAAGAAGGAGATAAATAGAAACATGGAATATGGCCACACACCAAAGCAACGGGAAGCTGGGATTGCTGCAGACAACACAATACTCGGCTCCTGGGAAAAAGCTGAACTTTGATTTTTTTTTTTTTTGACTGTGCTGTTGCATTTTTAATGTCACAATGAACATCGACACAGTGCTAAAATGCTATTAAGGTTTAGCTGACGCAGTGCTATATTGGTGATTAGCTGACAGTTCAGATCCATAGACTGATGCTTAGCAAAGCGGGGTCAAACACAGCATTTGTGCTTAAAGCATTTGGGATGTTCAGCCCACAAAAGGACATGTTTTCATATTCCCTTTCATTATGACGGCACTGACCAAATTTGAGAAAGATTGGAGACAATCATGGATTGAAACAGACATAGGAAAACATGCTAAAGTCGCAAAGAAGGCTGGTGCATCTTTTGGAAACATTGGCTGCAACATTAGCAAATGCTGACATGGACATCAACACTGGGTATCATTGTATCCCTCTCACCCATCCAGACGTCGCCAAAACAACCCTGACCCAACTTCCTGTTGAGCTTCAATGTATCCCGGGCGATCTCCCAGGCATCCCGTCCTAAACCCATTGTTTGGGGCGTGGCATTTGGACAGGCTTTAGTCAAGTAGCAACATAAACCATCATTACTACCTGTTGAGGGTGTTGAAAGAGAGAAAGAGGGGCATGCAGTGTTAGAAGGACCAGAGGGAGAGAACAAAAACAGCACAGCCTTTACATTATTTCCCTGACCTCCATTCTTTCATCTTCAACGCCTTGCAAAATACTTTTCACAGTTTACTACAATGGAAGTCTTCCAAAACATTTTAATTGTAAAATTATTATAATTCTTTTTTTTGTTTACAGAAATACACAGTTGCCTTATAATGAGAGAATAATTTTTTACCCTCTTGTGACTTTCTTTCTTCTGTGGAACATAACAGAAGACATTTTAATTATGATTATTCTTTTTTTGTTCATACCAATCCATACAAGTCAAAAGTAACCAAAACTTTTGTGTTTCACAGGAGAAATAAAGGTGACATGATGGCAAGTAAATGATGAAAGAATTGTATTTTTTGCATGAATTCTCTCTTTAAGAGATTTAATATAATTGCAAGGCTTTGTACCACAGGCAGGGTGGGCAAGGTGTGCAAGATTTGTTCCCTCCTTCCTGCAACATGTTCCCATGCTTTTTGTGGTTCCTACCCATCCACACTTCACCAAACTGCCCATTGCCCAGTTTTTTAATGAGCTGAAGTGACTCCCTAGGAATCTCCCAGACATCCTTAGTCTTCACTGACAGGTCAGCCAGCTTAGGCATGCCCCGCCTACAGCTGCCAATCAAACGGCAGCACAGCCCTGCTGCACGCTCTAAAGAACAGAGTAAGGAAAAAGAAGGACAGATAGAAAACGAGGTGACAGAGATGCAAAGAAGACACAAAAAGCAGACTATATAAAACAAACATTTACAAATACACAAAATGCTGCCTAGATCAGATCAAAGTAGCACTCACAAGCAAACATTTGCATGAAAAACCGGAATGATACATATTCACTCAGCAGAGGGAGACAGAGATCACTGATAGTCTGTAGCATGACGGATATCACTGCTGTTGCTGTGTCTAGTCATGCTAAAGGATGTTACATTTTACGTATTATTTTATAGTAAGAATTACAATTCTATAAAATATAATAATAATAGTAATTATTATTATAGTTTAAAGACACAAAGTAAACAATGAGTGTGTGTTAACATAAATTTGTGGTGGTGTTTTTACGGTCTCGCACTACACTAGCTACTGTTCGAAAGTTTGGTTCAGTTAAATTTTTTTATGCCTTTGAAAGATGTCTCACCAAGGCTGCATTTATCTGATCACAAATACAGTGAAACAGTAATATTGTAAAATATTATTATAGAATAGATTTTAAAATTGAATTTCTTCCTCCAGTCTCCTTCAGTGTCACTTGATCCTTCAGAAATCATTCTAACATTCTAATTTGCCGCTCAAGAAACCGCAATATATTTTTTTTAGAATTATCTGATGAACAGAAATTTCAAAAGAACAGTATTTATCTGAAACATCATCAATGTATTTGCTGTAACTTTTGTTAAATCTAGTGTGTCTTACTGACCACAAACTTTCGAACGATAGTGTACATCAGTGTACGCTAGTGTTCAGTCTAAATTAATAGCTTTGCGTTCAGCACTACACCATTTCAAATAAAGCATCGCTTTGGAAAAAAATTTGATTAGTAAACGTGTGGAATTACATGTTTAGATTAGTACGAACTAAGAAAAAAAATATTTAGAACTTAAAACTGAAAGTAACTGTTCTACGGTAATGGTTTGCCTCATATTAGGGCTGGTAGGTGGCCCAATTTTAGTTTTACTGATGAAGTGGTGTATCTGAGAAGAACCTACTTATATTCATGAGAATATATGTACATGTGGGGGTGTGTGACCGAAAAGATTCAACAATAACTGTCAAACAGGAAGGCCGATAGCACCAGAGCGACAGGTTGAGTAACCGAACTGATAAAAATTATGCACTAGGCCAAAGCAGAGAAGTCATTTGAGCGACAAAAGAGGAAATGAAGATGAAAAAGATAAACTGACCTGCTGATAACTTTATTCACAGTAAATATTAACACGTCACATAAAAAGCCAATAAACAATGCTTCGTTCTGAAGAAATTCTTCAATATAGACAAAACCTATATATTAAAAAAACAAAACTTTAAAATGTACTGACATGCATTTTTTATGTTAAGGGTGAGGTTTACATGTATTGCACTGACCTGTATAATGCACCACCAGCTCCTGGACGGTATCAAACTGTGTCCTTGTTGTGATGTAATAACCACCATTGTCCAGCTTCCTAATTTTATAGTGCTTGACATGATCGCCCTTTGCATCATCCCAGTCTCTGATAGACAAAGAGTATGCTCCTAAAGAGAGGTGAAAAGATGCTCTCAAATGTTTGAATTTGCTGGTGAAACAAATTCTGTGTATTTAAAACCAATTTAATTAATACAAATTTCCAGGAAGAATGAATGAATCACTTTTTAGTCAGCACCAAACAACTGCAATGGCATTTAGTTATTGTTTTGTTTAAATTTCTGGTTCAAGGCTATTAAAAGTGCAGAACCTCCATTGTTCTACAGTAATGAGCACCATTATTGTACTGGATCGCAACAGCTTTTCTTTTTAGCTTTCCTTGCATGTTCCCTATTGTTGCACGGAATGGCACTGTAAGAGAAATTATGTATACTAGATGTTTTTCTACACACTTATTGTAGGCTATCAATTTTAATTCATGGGATTAATTAAATATATTTAACAGTTCATCTTAAAACACTGTTGACACTTTCATTTGCTGATCAAAAGCTGGGGTTGGCAAGTTTATTTTTTTTTTAAGATTGCTTTTGAAAGAAGTCTCTCATGCTCTCTAAGGCTGTGTTTATTTGATCAATAATACAGTAAAAACAGCAACACTGTGAAACATTATTACAGTTTAATACAGCGGTTTTCTATTTAAATATAGTTTTAAGTTATTAATTATATTAAATATATTAAATTATTTGATGAATATAAAGTAAAAAAAAAACAACGTTTATTTGAAATAGAAATCTTTTGTAACAAAGTAAAAACCTGTACTGTTACTTTTGATCAATTTAAAATAGCCTTGCTGAATAAAATAATGCATACTAACTCCAATCTTTTGAACAGTAGCATTTAAGTACATATATTTTCAATTTACACAAACTGCTGAATCCAAAAATTGCACAAATATTTTTTCTTTCCTTAAAAAATGTATAACATGTTAGCTACAAAAAATTTGATTAATCACAACACTAAATAATATCACATATATGATTTGATTTCAGAGTCTCTACAGAGAACAAAATGCTAATACCAGTCAAAAGTTTTTGAACAGTAAGTTTTTTAAGATCAAGAGGTTTTTTTTTAAGAATTATATTCTGTTCACCAAGCCTGCATTTATTTAATCCAAAATACAGCAAAAGCAGTAATATTGTGAAATATTTTTTACTATTTAAAAAAAAACTGCTTTCTATTTGAATATATTTTAAAATGTAATCTTGCAATTTCAAAGCTGAGTTTTCAGCATCATTAATCCAGTCTTCAGTGTCACTTGTTCCTTCATTCCTATATTCTGTTTTGCTGCTCAAAAAACATTTTTCATTTTTCATCATTATTGTAATATTATTATAATTATTATGTTGAAAACAGGCTAGTATAATTTTTTTCAGAAGAACAGCATTTATTAGAAATATAAATATTTTGTACCATTATAAATTTGATGATAACATCACTTTTGATCAATTCAAAGCATCCTTGCTAAATAAAAGTATTAATTTCTATCATTTCTGAGTATAATTTTAGAAAAACATTTTATTTCAGATGAATGCTGATCTTTGGATCTTTCTATTCATCAAAAAATCCTAAAACAATCAAAAACTCAACTGTTTTCAATATTAATAATAGCAACAATAATAATAAATGTTTTTGGAGCAGCAAATCAGAATATTAGAATGATTTCTGAAGGACCATGTGACACCGAAGACTAAAGTAATGGCTGCTGAAAATTCAGCTTTAAAATCACAGGAATAAATAAAAATTTTAAATATTCAAATAGAAAGCAGTTCTTTTTAATAGTAAAAATATTTCACAATATTACTGCTTTTGCTGTACTTTGGATCAAACACATGCAGGCTTTGTGAGTCAAAGAGAAGTCTTTAAAAAAAACATTACAAATCTTCCTGTTTCACTGGTAGTGTATACACTAATAAATTATCTTTAAAATCATTTACCTATTGTTGTCTCGCTCTCTCGTATTAAGAATGTCCCTCTAGGATTGTTCTCCGCTAACAACTGTCGTTCTGCATCCTTCCGGCCCATCTTCCCAAAATACCACCTGCATGGACAAACACCAATAATGCACTTTAAAGCTTGCATATAATGTAATTGCTGAAATGGCATGTTCACATGTAACTCACTCCTCAGCTTGTATGGAGTCCACAGGGGCCACATAGTTACTAGGAATGTACCCAGACTTCCCTGTGTCCAGAGAACGAGCCTCCCACCAGTCACCCTCGCTGTGGAGGGACAGGGGACAGAGAAAGACATATCAGAAAGTGGTATAAACAGATGAGGAAAAAGGAACTGAGACAGAAAGAGGGACAACAGACAGAGAAGTATGATAAAAAAGGAAGATACGCCTGGTATTCGTGGTTTTAAAACACTGTGAATCTTATTAGAACCGTCCTGCTATGAACTCACGTATTGTTGATAATATGGAACTTTTCTCCTTTCTGGAAGCTCAGGTCATCCTCTGTACGGGCATCATAGTCATAAAGGGCTATAAAGAGCGTTACACCACCCCCTGAACAAACATACAAAAAATATCTGGTTTCAGTAAGGAAAGTAAACAGCACTGAAAATTGAAAATCACATCTCTGACTTTTACACACCTGTGATGAGGGCTGGGCGGGACGGGTTGAGAGTGGATGAGGGAACAGAGTTTGGAAAATCATTAAAGTTTGGGATCAACCCAGTGCTAAAAGTGGGATCGACGATGTAACGGGAGGGTTCTGATGCCTGGGTCCCAAAGCCTGTGTCACACGAGTTGGAATTTGACACAGCTTTACTGGCCTTCCTCTGCTTACAGCAAATACAGCCCATAATATTCAATTAAAGCACACCGCTCATCACCCTGGAAACAGAGGTTCTTCCCACAGAAACAAGATAAAGAGGAAATAATTAGGTACAGTAGTATTGAGTAAGTTTACTTGATATTTAATGCAATGACATTGTTTTTAAGGTATGGCTTAAGTTAGGATTGCACAATAAAAAATAAAAAAAATCTAATTGTGATTTTTCTGATAACAATTTTGATTGCGATTAAAAATGTGATTTAAAAAAGCTCCAAGTTTGCTGTGCTTGTTTGCAAGGCTGCATAATTTGACTTAAAACATTGTGATAACATATCAATAATAATAATAATAATAATAATAACAACAACTAAATACGAACATAAATAAGTTAAATAAGCATTAAACATTTATTACTATTGTAATACATTTCACTGTTAAATAAAAAATATATATTTTTAATAATAATAATAATAATGATTTCCATAATAACTGTAAAATTTAAATACTTATATTTATGGCTGTCTTAATTTCTTTGCTTTCAAACGTTCTTTCAAACCATCAAGCTTTTATTAGCTTTTAAACCACAGGGAGACCTTAAAGCAGGGGTGTCAAATTCAGTTCCTGGAGGGCCGGATGCAACGGTTTAGATGCAACCCTAATTAAACACACCTGATCCAGCTAATCAAGTCCCTCAGGCTTATTTGAAAGCTACATGGTTTGTGTGTTGGAACAGGGCTGGAACTAAATTCTGCAGTGCTGCGGCCCTCCAGGAACTGAGATTGAGCCCACTGCTTTAAAGCTTCTGCTTTGTTGACAACAGCTGATTTATAAGCACTTCTCATAAGTTTAGGAAGATGGTTGGTGCATGCTGTGTTGCCAAATAGCATGATTTTAGTTATTGATCGTGAAGCCCTAGCCCTAGTGTTCAAATTGATTTTGGGGTCTCTGTATGATGATGATGTAGTTTGTCAGTGTTGAGAAGCGTTTCTACTGTTTCTCTCAGCTGTCTGTGTGTAAATGTAATGAATGAACTGTGGTAGTGTATATAATTAGATTCGGCTCTCACCAGATCCTCACATCAGCTTTCCATACACACCATCTTCCTGGGAAGAAATAGAAAGAAGGAGAGAGCAAGAAAACAAAAGACACAATGCATTTGAAATGACTTTATGTTTAATTTAACACTTTAAATTAAAAAGTGTTACTTCCTCTTTCTTTCCCGTCTAGAGAAAGGGAAGTTCTCTGTTAAAATTCCCCTTGACAATGTACGTGTGTGTGCAATGTCCACTCTTTCATTGTATAAAGCTGTTTCTATCTGACTGACCATCAGTGGATCAACAGGATGGCAGTTTTGCGAGCGTTTCCTGTCCGCCCCACTAAAGCCTCCCTCTCATTTCCTGCTGAGGGTGGAGAGGGTCCAGCTGCGAAGGGGCAACACATTAACAACACATTACACTCCACCCCTCATACAATCTGCCCAATCCTTGCTTTTCTCTCTACCTCATGAAAATATACCAAACTTACTCTACGATACACATAAACCTGCCATCAGACGATATTACCATGCACACACACACACACACTTGCAAATGTGACAGACAAAATGCTTAACAAATCAACAATCACAAACTTTCTTTTCAATAGGTGTGTATCATTTTTGCTGGAGAAAACAATACAGAACTGTTCACCACCCACGTTTATTGTTTCCATTTTTATCATGTCTCTTCAAGAATTTCCCATGATTGCACAAGCCTGTTGTCCCATTCATATCTTCAGCCTATCTATATGCAGAATTACAATTAGGGCTGCACAATTCATTTAATTTCTAATCGTGATTACGATTATGAATGCCACAATTACGTTCAAAGCGGTACTTAAAGGTTTTACCATTATTTAAATTTTAGTTTTAGTATAACATTGTAATACCATTCATATTTGTACTTTTTTATAATTTAAAGAAGAAACCAATCTGACATTTGAGGCGTAATACTATAGAAAAGCACTAAAAGTTTTTCTTTGTTTATTTTCATATATACAAATAAGGCAAACACTTGCATCAAACAATGGTATAAACATCATTCAAATGTAAATTGTGATAATCATAATTAATAAATTACAATTACAATTACAATTTCAAGGGAGTAATTGACAATTATGATAATTGTGCAGCCATAATTACCATTAATAAACTATAAGTTATGGTGAAGAACACATCAAATAAAAACAACAGCTTGTGTTCATATCTTACTGATAGTCTAGGAATAGAAAAGGTGAGTAATGAAAAAGTCCTGACCGGTTTTGAAATATTAAATGCTTGTTGGAAAGGACTGAACAAATAACGGCCTCATTAGACAGCTGACCACAAAACAGACTAGCTGTTGACAAGTGAATAAAAGCAAATGAGTATGTGTGTAAGCAATGAAAACCAGCTCCTGTTTATAGAGTTTTCTTTAGGTTTTGACAACTGGAAATATAGGGAGAGAAACGATTTCGCAATCAAGCTAAGCTTAAAATGACTTTTTGATTGGTTTCTATAAACTAAATAAACTATAGAGATGCAATTTATGGTGAAGACTTCCATCTTTTGCTTTTTAGATTGGTCTACAGTCTCTTTAATCTGACAAAATTACTTACAGGAGATTTGATTAAGTTTTAATTTGTCCTTTATTTAAGTGTCAACATGGTCTCTGCTAAAATTCACAAATAACAACAAACAAGTTATTGTAATTAAGTAAGAGTATAGATCTATGAAATAGATGTCAGTTTTTTAACTGAATTTGGTATGTTTGACCATCAACCTAACTATAGTCTCATTTAAATAGTGCATAAAGACCAGCTTTTCACTAGGACATAGGATATCTTTGTACCTAAAACGTACCCCTTAAAGGCGCACAGAAATACTTAAGTGTGTATTACTTCTCTAAGGTACTAATATACCCTTTTTAGGGGTAAATAAAGTACAGAATTGTTTCCTTAAGGCTACTACCCCCGTGTCAAGCTGTTGTACCCCTGAAGGTAAAATTTCAGCACATTTTTTTTCTCACAGCATACAACTGTGAGTATTAGAAGTACCTGTTTGCCACAGTAGCTAGGTGAAGGTTTAAGAGAACCCATTGTCTTACTGAAGTATTTCTCTCTTCACCACCACATCTCAAACAGTATAGTACTTGCGCTTATCTGTTGCGGGTGCATAATAACAAATGAGAAGAATGCAATATGCTCTCCAAAGGCAGAGACAGGCCGCGACATAATGCACAATAATAAGTGCTAGATGGAGCATGAACAGATGCAAATTGTGTCATCAATAAGTTAGTGAGATTGATTTCATTCCAAATGGAAAACTGCATTATAGGTCACATGAACCATACCTAGGTTTTACAATCATCACTTTTTTAACAAACTGAAATGTAAAGTCAAATGGAAATGGGTCCGCACCGAAAGCTCTAGTGTGAAGCTGGCCTTCATTGCAAACTTTGGTATCTTCTGAGCCCAGATGTTGTTGAGATCTCTTCTAAATGAATACACATTAGATTACTGGAGAAATTACAGGAGAAATATCTGAGAAGCAGTAGACCTTAGCAAAAGTCTTAACTCCGTTTGATCTCAGATCTGTGTAGGAGAAACAATCTAGATAAAAAAAAAGAGGAAGCCAAATGACACATTTCTTCTCTTGTTGTACTATTCACTCTTTTCAATGGAAGCCATTTTAACAGAAGTGAAGAGATGAGTTTACTTTCAGTGTTTAAATATATTCTAGACCAGAGAACACAGACACCACACTTTTTTCTAAAAGAGGTTTAACACGTCCACATGCATTAGCACTATCAGTCACAAGGCAAAAAAAAGAAAAAAAAAAGTAAGGTGATGAAGTCTTGTTATCCAACAACAAATAATAGAATAGAAATAGAAAATAGAAAACTATAAAATATAATTGGAAGGTTATGAAAACTTAATGTAAAAGTACCCCAGGCTGCACACTAGCAATCTATGTGTGTCAAAATGTCATAGTCCTCTCACATTCTCAGCAACTGTCGCATTTACAGCTGTGTCGATAAGAGGAAGTTGCATTTGAGGGTTTGAGGGCTTACCAACAGCAAATGCAGAAGACCATCTAGTTTGTAAGCAAAACACCTAATCAGATCACAACTGAAACGAACCTCATGAACATGTATTCAGGTTGGGTAATGAGTGTTGCATCATCTTTCTAGATGGATCATTGACGATTAAAATGTCTCCATGATCTGCTTTTGAAGAAATATCGTAGTAGCGTGCTACAGCGATCATTCTCTCAGTCGCAGTTCTGGCACCTCTGTCTCAATATGCTGTGCAACGCGACATACATTCACATCGAATGTTAATGCAGAAGTGGAGTTACACTCAGGGTCACTGTATTTATTTGTAAGCACAAAAGTACATTCTTGGCATGTGCTTTAAAGCCTTGCGTGTCAAACATTTCATTCACATGCTGTTCTGACATGTGCTTTTTCTGAGTGTGTACACCCGATTACTAGAATAAGTTATCTTTCATATCTGATGGCGCTAACTCAAAAGGTTTACACAACCACAGTTAATTATGTTTAAAGGAAAGTAAACAGGTGAGAGAAAATTGTATGCGTGCCTGTATATTAGATACGTTTAGGTCTTAAAATGACCTCAGACTAATAGCATTAAACACGCTGCCACATGTCATTAAAGGGATAGTTTTGTAATTCAAAAATTGTAATTCTGTCATTATTTACACACTCATGTTGTCCCAAACCTGTATTCATTTCTTGTGCTGAACACAATAGAAGATATTTTGAAAAATGTTGGCCACCATGGAAGAACAACTATGGGGACTGGCAACAGGGTGGTTACCCACATTCTTCAAAACAACTTCAACAGAAAAAAGAAACTCATTCAGGTTTAAAACAACTTGAGATTGAGTTAATGATAACAGAATTTTAATTTTTGGGTGAACAATCACGATGTTAATAATACATAAAACAAAACACAGAGAAAAATCACTCACTGCTCTCGACTGAAAAACCTTTGCTTTAATAAGAATCAGTGTGTAATTTATACAGTGAAGTATATATAATGTTTTTATTTTTATATTTGTTAATTCAGTTTTGTTGAGTGCTACTGCTAAATACACCTGCTGTACCTGAACAATAAAGTAGTTATTATCTTGTATTTATAATGTGTATCTTTGTTTATATTTTTGATAAAAAAGATAAAATAATGACAATTTATCTTTGCCCACTTTGGCCTAAATATCTGCCATTCTTTTTTATTTTATATTTTGTTACCTTGTAAGGCTTTGTTTTTAAAATAGGGAAATTAGTTTGGCTGTACTGCCCAGAAAACTTGCAAAATAGTCAAACCAACATGACAAATAATCGTGAATTGTCATTTTCCTAAAAATATATAAATAAATAAACAAATAAACACAAAACAATAATATATATATATATATATATATATATATATATATATATATATATATATATATATATATATATATATATATATATATATAAATTGTGATATGATATTTTTGCCCTTACTACAGGCCGATTGATTACTTTGATTATAGCTGCATGGGAAAGTGGAAGGAAGACGGTGAGAAACTGCGGCTGGACAAAGATGTTCAGCAATTATGGAGACTACTGTAAATTATGATATTCATCAATTTCCATCCCCTCACACTTACACATTGCAACATACTGGAAGAAATCTCATTCAAACACTTGGACACACCTTTCCTTTGACATTTTTAGTGGATAAGATTACTCTGTGCTTTCTCTTTCTTAATTAATTTCTAATCAAAGTAAAACAAAATGTATGTAAGTGTACGTGTTACCGTCGGACCAAGTGTATAATACATGAGTAACACACTAACAGCTGATTTTACTAATTATTTATTTATTAATATCAGTCGATATAGGATGTTTAACTGAACACGCTCATTTCCTGAGTTAAAACATTCTGATTTCATTTGCCGTTAAACTCACCCTTAAAGTTAATCATTAAACTAAAAATGTAATAACAATGTTAAATGTAACCTTTTGCAGATTTCAACATGAATATCCAGTTTTCATGCTGTACATTATAAACTTTGTAATGGCTGATTTCACTTGTAGCATTAAAAATGTTCTGTGCTCGGGGGGGATGGTACATATGTATGTGGATGAATGTACAAATATATGCGTGTGAATATGCATATGTATATAAAGGTGTATTTATTTATATTGGTGTATATGTGTTAATATAGATGTGCAAGCATACAAATGTACACGCTGTAGCATATGTTTGATACGTATATATTAAATATATGATTTTTTTCTAGCCCTTCCTGTTAAAATTGTTCTATATTTATTGTGAATCTTGTAAATTAAACTAATTTTTAAACAAAAAAGTTTTGTGCTCAATTTATTTAAACAATATAACAAAGTGTTTTATTATCAACCATTCAACATCTGTATCTGCAAAGAATAAATAATTAATTACTAATTCTTTGCAATGTAACATGCTAGGTTACAGCATTGTGTATTTATTTTTGACTCTATTTTTCCGCTTTTTTGAGTCCTCATTATTCACAGAATTGTCTCTAAGCAAAAGCAGATACTAAACAATTACTGGACTAAATTTCAAGACAACTTACACATGCAACCAAAACATGTAATACAAAATGTGGCTAAATACTTATAAACACATGTATAAACTACATACATTCAATTCTGTAGAGTTTTATTCTGAAAAGAGTGACCACTAAAATTCATGGGCCTGAGACAACATCTTAAAATTGTTGGGCCCCCTCTTTTTTAGGCCCAACAAGTAGACTACATCTTACAAGATGACAGGGTCCAGGACAACACCACAGGTTGCCCAACACAAAAGGCTTTAGCTTTTTTTTCTTACAGCTCCTTCATTCTTTGCTTTCCATTTTCCCCATGCATTTCTCCTACTCTGATAGGACACCGGGAAACAATTTGTCACACTGCAATCCACTCTCTCTCTCTCTCTCTCTCTCTCTCTCTCTCTCTCTCTCACACACACACACACACACACACACACTCATATACACAAAAACTTTGCACACTGAACTAATAAACAACAAACATACATACAGTGCATGCAAGTAGACAAATATGAGCCTCTATACAAACCTATGCATTAGACAGACACACACATACAAGACCAAGAGAGAAACAGAGAGATAAAGCGGTAATGAGGGCGAGAGAAGGAGGACAATAGCAAAGTGTGTCCTGGGAACAGTAAGTCAGGTGTCACAAACACAGCTACTTCCTTTTTCCACATGATGTCAATTTCCTCCAAAGTGAGATTCTATGAACAGCCAGTATTCTAGCCTTGATGCATATGAAAAACAAAATGTGCATACTTTTTTCTGAAAACTCAGTCGCTTCTTTCTAATGAATCCAGTTGTGGTCTTCCAATTTACTACTAAAAGGAAGGTTTTGAAATTCACCTGACTGAACTGAATTAATGTGAGAAAGACCCTAACAGACAAGAAACTTTTGCATGCAATGTAATTAATTTAGCGAAGTTTCTTATCTTTTTCTTATAATCGTCCTGGATGAAAACAACAGGTGATGCGACAGTACTGAGCTCTTCACAAAAGTGCTAAATTGTGTATCAGACTTTAACTTAGTTTTACCATCTTGCATTTTGGCCAGTTTTACCGGACAGCCGCACCCACTTCCTCCAATAGCGCCAGAAGAGAGCAGCCAGGAAGTGACCTTTTACAGAACAGGAAGTGATGAAGCCTGAGGCCTAATCTAGACCTAGAGACATTCCATTCTGTTTTTCATTCTAGGATAAACTCACTGCTATTTGATTTAATTAACCAAACCCAATGATGATTTTAAATGACAGTTACACTGGTTACGAAAGGAGTTCAACAGCAAAAGCGCTCAAGATTCACATCATCAATCCAGTCTTTCCTTTGCTATTTTTCTTTAGATTGCCAAACTGGAGAGGGAGGTGCTTGATGTAGTCCTCAACACACACCAAAATTAAAAGAAATGAACCATTGAATCAAAATGACAAAAACAGTATAACAAACTCCCTATGAGAAAAGACTAATACAAGACAATTAGGCAGAAAAGCAGCCAATATGCACAGATAAACAGCACATGCATCAAGACATAACGTCAGAGACTGAAGCTCTGAAACCACAGCAGCAAACTTCTCATTTTTCTCTTCTCATTATCTTGCATCTTATTTAGTTCATTCACACAGTTTTAGTCATATACAAATTGGTGGCTTAACGCAAACAGCAAAAGCTGAGTAAAGAACGCAGTGCACTGCAAAGAAAATTCAGTGCACCTGCTGCCGAACCCTTTGCTCCTACAACTCAATTAAAGGTTTCAGATCACCCCAGCGCTCACTTTCACCTCTCACAATGTCTCGACCGTTTTAATGCAGTCTTATGGCCTTCTTTACCTCTCGGTTGTGTAGACAGAGTAGTCAGCAGACTCCATAAAGGAACTAACAACTTCCACTATCTAAACCAATTTAACCATTCACTGCACGTTTGAAAATTATTTAGTTAATCTCTGCTGATATATATATCAAAATATCAAATATATCAAATATAAACACCAATTAAACAACTGAAAGTTTAAACGCATCACTAAACAAAGCATTTATTACCGTTTACACCCACATCTGTGAGTAAAGGATGTCACAAAACAAGTTAATTTCTCATAGACCCTCTTATATGAACCTGCCACTGACATTTGTTACTAAAGTAAAAATATTTCATATCAACTTCTTATTAACAAGTAACTGTTAGTAAGTAAAAGGCGTAAGCAAGAGTAAATCATTCCTACCTTTATGAATTTCTAACAGTGGCAGAGGTGGATCAGGCAGGACAGTGAGAATTGATATGAACGACAGACAGACGCAAGTGTCCGTGCGGCGCTCAGCCGGCCGCCGATGCGCTCGCTCGAGTCGCGCGCCGTGGTGTCCGGAAGGGCTGAATTCCGCGCGCACTCTGCGCCAGGCGAAGCGCTCCTCCTCCTCTCTGCTCAGAGCTGCACAGTTCTAAAAATTTAAGTTATTTCCGGGAAATTATTTTTGTTTGCTAAATGCTTCAAATGGTAGTGAGGTTTTACCACCTAAACATTTCGGTCATGTGTCATGACATGACTCATATCAACCACTGCAGGTGGTAGTAATATTTTAGTCCGTTTTATGGAGGCTACTAACAGCAGCTGGCATTTTCTTATTAAAAAACAAAGGCTTTGCTAATTAACTGTAGCAAATATATTAATGCGATAAAATATTCAGACTTTATACTATCAGGTACCCACTCGAGCTGGTTTGGAAGCACCTTACTACCGGAAACCATTACTTGGTCGTTACTAACCCCTGGTGGCTGTCTGGTGGGAGTGCAGTTCTGCCTGGCTCCGAGTGGAGATATATTCAGGGTGTTACACTGAAAAATACCTTTTTTGGCACGACCAGGGTTCAAAATATTACATTAAACTCAAAAAATGCTCAGTGACTGGAAGTCCTTAATTTTAAGAAAATTATGTTGTCATTTAAGCACTTGTTTTCTATTAATTTACCTTTTTTAGTCATTTTTTGCTAATTCAACTTGTCAAATGTGTATATAGTGTAAAAGATTTTACTTACTGAAGTTTTACATTAGATAAAATAAAGACAATATGTTTACAATTGAAAAAATACAATAATTTATTAGTTATTAAATATTATTATAATAGTTATTATAATCAATTTTTATGATAATTTTCTATTATATATTAGTTAATCAAGCATATTTTGGGGCTCATAAAAACATGCCTTTATTGCTTAAAAAAATCATGGGACATGTGGCAAAAGTGCATTTGTGGAATTTGCCTTGTGCACATTACATACAAACAAATCAAAACAGTAATGTCATAGTAAAATATTTTATTATACATAAAAATGCACAAATAACACCAACAACAAAATATGCTTTTTCATCCATCTTAGCTCACATTAAATCAGCTCTCAATCTGAGAGAGAAATAGGCAATGTAGAGTTCTTAGTGTTAATATAAACATTGTCAATATCTTAGTGAATATAAACATTCATCAAAAAATGCACAAACTCACATACAGTAACAGAATACTGCAGCAGGGCGAAGACATTCACAGTATGATAAGAGAAAGACCACAATGAGCAAATTTACTTATGGGACATGTGCAAAATTCGCTGTCTCCCAAATCCAATCATGATCCAGTAGCAGCTGATCAAACAGCCCACATAAGCCAAAAATATTGCAAAGAAAAGAGAAAATTAAACTAATTGCTCATGAGACTTTGTACTTTTTAAGAGTGATTGTGTGCAATTTGTGTCTTAACACACGCTACAATCAGAGCATAATAGTGTTTGCGGGTCATCCTGTTTTAAAGCTCTTTGTGCATATTAGGTCATGTAGCGTGTAATTGCTCTGAGAGCATAAAGTAAAGCTGCCTGCAGTCGCGCCTCCATCAGTAACAGGTTCACATGGACCTGCATAAAAAGAGCAACACATCTTAAACAGCCATTTTACTACCCCTAAGTGATAAATCCACTTGTGAAGTTCAGCAAAAAAAAGATTGGCTTCATCACAACAGTGCTATCATTGTTATGAAACCTCTACTTGAGGAATAACTTATCAAAAAAGTGTATCTCTGAAGAGAACTACTAGAGGTTACTAAAACATTACTCCAAAATAGAAATTAATTCAACAACTTATAAAAGGAAGAGCGCGAGCATAATCATACCACTGCTGAAGCAAATGCAACTTATTAAAATATGAACACACATAAATCATCAGCAAGAAATCTCACACATCTTGTACCTTTTCCGAGTGACGGAACTGCCTCCAAAAAGAGAAGTACATTCTTGATGTGGTTTTCTCCGGGTGACAAGCTACCGTCTTAACGTACACTTTTAAACTGCGTTCCATCAGCTGGTTGACGTCCCCATAATTATAATCATCATACCTGTGTAGGCGAACAGTGACATGCAAGTGCACATTAGATTCGCATTAGAGCAATTTCAGAATTTTAACCACCAAAAGTAATGCATTTTATGTCTACCTTTTTCCTCATAATATGCAATCTTCATATATAATAATTGCGAGGACTATTTTCCTTCTTATATAAGCATAACCCGAACCTAACCTTTGTTCCAAATGGGTGAATGTTCTAAGCTCGTTTCATGACTATGATGCATGCATGACTGACCTGATGCCGTAGATGCAGTGAATGTAGTTCCAGATTGCTTTGCGGAGTGTGGAGGTGTCCACATGCGAGTGCATGGCCATGGTGTGATAAGTGAGCGCACACACCACCTGAAATTTCTCATCCAGAAGCTGTGCCATCTCTCCATACAGCCTGTTCATAAGAGAGAATCCGTGATCTTCCCATGAATAGTCCTGAAAGCACAAAATCATACACAAAGATCACATTATAACCAGTGCTGTTATTGTTAACTTAGATGATTAAAAGTAGTTTTTTTTTTTAATGTTGTGCTTCTAATTAATTAATTAATTACTACAACAGTACATGAATAATACTACAATAACACTGGATGTAATAGCACTGTTTAAATTACATATTATTTACTTCAGCAAAATTAATGTCTTCTGCTCACAACTGTTCTCTTTAACACTGTGTGAGAATATTTAAGAGTACTGAACCTGAGCTCTCATGGTTGGGGGGGCCTGCACTCCTCTAGGACTAAAATCCTGGTAAGTAAAATCTGCATCCACAACAAACCGTGAGAAACAATCAGGAAGGACACACCGCTGAACTGTACAGGAAAAAAGGATGAAAAAGGTCAGGCAGTGAAGAAACAGGTAGCAAAAAAAGATGTGAAACATCCATTACAACGCATTTAAAATCACAAAATATATTCAATGTTATAAAATTTGCCCAGGAAGGCCCAAACTTTTACTTGGTGGCAGCCAAAACAAATGTTCAGCAGCTACAACAGAAGACCAGTTTGCCACAGGAGAAACCCTGCCCCTGGGTGTATTGAATTATGTATATGTGTGTTCATACCATCAGCAGGTTCCAGCAAACTCTCAGTCCTTTCTCTTTCAAAGCAAGTAACCATCTCTTCTTGTGTAAACTCTTCACCTTGCTGCTGAACTTTCCTCATCTTCTCCATCAAAAGCTTGACCTCGTTCACAGCCTCAGACCACTGCGCACAGACACATTAAAGAGATTTATCTGGGCAAAACAAAGTAAATATTCTCTTTTACTTGTGATTAATAAATCAGTAACAGTTCAATACCTCTTGCTGATTTCTGCTCTCGTCTCGGGCAGAACAGGACTCTGCGGGTGAACACATTTGGACAGACTCATCTCCAGACTGCTCAGGCTCTGGGAGAATACCACAACCCCAAACAAATGAGGCTAGAGAGTGGGCATGGCTCATCAAAACAATAGCCTGAATCAGTTCTGCCAGGGACCACCGAGCCTCTGCACCCGGACAAACTAACTCCTGTAAATATGTAACATTTTTTTTATTTTATTTTTTACATTTTTAAAAGATTCTAAATTCATAAATTAGTAGTATTAGAAAAAATACAAATTTAAAAAAAAAAAAAACTTTTTGCAATGAGTTTTTTTCTGTTATAAACTTGAATGAATCTATAGTGCTTAAAGGGGTGGTTCATTGCAATTTAACTTTTTTAACGCTAGTTAGTGTGTCATGTTGCTGTTTGAGCATAAACAATATCTGCTTACAGTTCAAAGTAAAATTTTGGCAGTTTAATGCCTACAAAATCAGCTGATAGGGACTACAACAAGTTACTTCTGTGACATCACAAACCCAGAAAAACCCTGTCCTCGGGAAAAGGCAGCAAAGGAGGAGAGGCCACATGTGCTGCTTTAGAGAAGAGGAAGAGAAAACTAGAGGAACACAATCAACACACACAAAAAAAACAGTGAACCACCCCTTTAATGGCTATCTGTAAAATGTGCTGCAGAACAATCACTTAGAGCATTAACTTACAAAGCATAAAACTGAGATAAACTCACAACAGGGAAGATGGCACAAGCAGACAACAAAGGACAACACAAATAAAGCATCAGCAAAAGCAGTAGGCATAGATAAATTAATTGTACAATTCACTGAATTTGTCTTTATTTTTTTTGTATGAGCAGCTTTACTACATTCACTTTAGTGAATTGATTCAAAGATCAAATAAAGGATTAAAATCAAGAACTCACGGATGTATTCTAACTCGTATCTTTAATTTTTTTAACAAAATGCTGCAGGTGTCTCTGCTCATACTTGTATAAATTTGTAGTTTCTAGATATACTAGTTAGTGATTGCAGCTATCTAGTATTTAATTTAAAAAAAATCAGTTTGAGGATGATTTTTCCTTTTCTGATCTTAAATTTATATTGTGTGTCCAATGTCCAAAGCTTCTTTGTGTTAGCAACTTGTAATGGAGCTGTATACCTTTTTAAAAGGATTACTTGACTGTCTACTTTAAATTTACACTTGTCGCTTAGAAATGATGGTTTCAAACTAGCTTCCCCAACCCTGATGATCTGTGTTATTTACCTGTATATGTTCCTGGGTGATGATCCAGGGTCTGTGTGCAAGCAGTTTGTTGAGTGTCTGCAGGTGCTGTATTTTGGGTGGTGCACAGTGAAGTCCTCCAAGCCAGGACTTATCTCCGCCAGCTAGCAGAAAAGCAGAGCTGTGATGCTGCACCAGGTACGAGCACTGGTGACGTGCAGACGCCTGCACAGACACAGAAAATTACTGTTGTGTATATTATAAACATATACTCATTTCTGTATATTTGAAACTTGCAATCTAAAGGTCCCAAAATAAAATATATGTCTCTTTCCTTACCAGTATGATTATAAAATGTCTCCATGGCAGAGGTAGAGGGCCATCCACCTGAAGCAAAGCATTCTGTGTTCGCAGGAAACAGGTCAGGTAGGTTGGATGTAGCCCCATCATCATTTTGACATGGTCCACGCGTCCTTCTGACAACAGAGCCTCTGACATCACCTGTGCTGCCCCTTCCTCTTGAATCTGAACCAAACATATATGCAGGGAACTAATTTTTGTTCTGTAAACACTGCCAACAATACTATATCTATCATGTAAAGATGCACTTTTACTGCTGCTCAGCACAAGTTTACAGACAAATTCAGTCATTTCAATAGCAATCCGCACATTCAGGAGTATCAATTGAGGGCGAAAAAGTTCCCCGCACAGATTTCAAACAGTAAGACTTCTGTGAGCAGTGTTTCAAACGTCACTTTGTGATATTCACATCACATTATTAACTATTTAAAGTAACATTTTTCAAATTTGAAAGCAGGGATTCATTTCTGCATATATTTGATGTGAAGACAAACACCACAAACACACGTTATAAAAACAACACACACCTCTTCAATTTGGATAAAGGCACTGGACTCAGAGGGCAATGCCTGGCGAAGGTCAATTTCTGCTTCCTCCTGAGAAAAAGAAAGGGTGACAACAGACAGCAATAAAGATATAGAAAATATAAAGCACTCTGTTGTCAAGTTAATTAGTTTGGAAAAAAAAATTAACCCTATCAGATTGATATCATGGCGTATTATCATATGGCTGGAACCAAGCTATACATATTGCATACATTTTATTTTAAGCTATACCTCGCCTCGAACTGTTCACCCCAAATTATGTTATCAACTCATTTATAGGTTGTTGTTGTCCCACGGTTGACCGAAGGAAACGACTCTTGGTCCAGTCAGTCAGTTGTTAACGCAAATTTCCGGACCGACTTCAGTCCGATTCGTAAATTAAACATTCATCATGTTTGGTTGACAGCATAGGCGGAGCATAGGCTGGGCCTTCCCCGGTCCACGTACGGGGAAAATGCCACTTAATTGTACAAAAATGTACCTGCACAAACAAATATAATCTATTACGTCAGTTGCTAACAAAGTGAATATGAATCGACTAAACAGTGTAGATTGCGGCATTAAATTAAGATCTGCTCATGTTGAGCCGTATTTTATTATGATTTTAACCAATCACACACAATTCTGTTGAGTTTAAGAATGCAATGGCAAAACAGAAGCGTTCAGATGAGTCCTCGCTGAAACTCATCAATTTCGCAATTCTGACTCTTGCGAATTCCCTCATCATAAACAACAAAGCGCAGATGTATGTACACAGTAAGAGATTCATTTCACAGTTTATACAGCTTTAGTGATTATAACGATATTTTAGTTTTTTTTAGAGCGCTTAAACTCACGATAAATCAATGTTAGTGATAATGTCACTCTTTATTCACTGTTTGAATAATTGTGGAAATTAAACATTATTTAATTATACATTTCTGACGTTATTATTGAATTGTAATCTCGTTAAATACAAATTAAGTATAAAAAATTTTGTTACCCTATGACACCCATGTCTGGTTCTCGACAAAAAAGACGTGTTTATGATGTTTAATACACAGTGGCGGAGCCAGGATGTTTTCATAGGGGTGTCCAGGGAGGGGCCAGCAACCAGTCTGAGATTGCACAGAAATCTTCATTATTTTAATATAAAAATATGTTTGATTATAATTTACTGGACTGTTTTCTGTTTTAGTGCCTAAACACAACTGAGTACAATTAATTTATACTTAACTGTAATTGAGAAAATTGTGAATTACATCAAGTAATACTGAGTGAATATGACAATTTTTATATTATTCCTCACCTCCAGGTATTTTAATAAAGGGGGTCACTATAACTTTATTGCTCATTCAGCTTCTAGAAACTCCCAAATGCTTGGCCGAAGTCAAGTCATAAATGACAGAATATAAAATTAGTTATTGTATGCATTTAAATGTTTTAATTTTCGGAAATTTTCTACTATACGTGCACCGTGCCCACATTTATTTGTGCATTAAATCACAAATAAAATATATATATCATCTTGTGCCTTACATGGTAATCTCGAATTGCAGAATATATTTTGGCACATGCATTTGAGAGAAGTTCTTGTGTGCTCAGTACATGCAGTTTGTAGTTTTAATCGCATTGTTGGTGATTTCATGACGCAGCTGACGACAGAGGTATGTAGCCTTTGCTCAAAGTTTATTGCGCTTATGATAAAGTGGTATAGAGCGAGCACCACATATTTGCGTAGTGTTGATGTGACAGGGACGTGTGTTTTACTGGCACATAGTCTAACAACATCTCACCAGACCGCAGTTCACAGTTGTTTGTCTGACGCTGAGGTGAAGCTCAAGTGTGCGTCTGAAAATTCTCCCGTTTGATGTGGTCATAAAGAGAAACGGCAGTTCCGCATTTAAATAAATGCATTTCTTGTCAAGAAAAAAAGGGACAAAAACTGCAATTTTGACTGGGGTGGCCAAAGGGGTGTCCACGGCCGTCACCTGGTCCCGCCCCTTTTAATACATTTGCCTGTTTTTAGCTTTACCCTTGGGGCAGGTTCACATCCTCCTATGGTTGAAGGGTTTAACAGATTCCCTAAATAGAACAACTGGATACCTAAATGAACATCGCTAGCTAAAATGGACCTTTATCAAGACTTTAAACTTCATCTGCGAGGCGTATAAACAGACAATACTAGACGCCGCTCACCGACACAGACATAAGTGACTCGATCAGACCGGATAAATGAACTCACCTTCATCTGACGAATATAAGTGTTCAGAAGTCTCAGTTTTAGGACAATAAAGATGATGAATAGTCTCAGAGGGTTTGAGCTCTCTCTGTCTTCATTGCGCCTAGAGTTTGACTTCTGGAAAGCAGGAAACGGCACGGAGAGGAGCAGGGAAGGGGGCGTGGCGTACGTGAACACACAGCCCCGGACTCTTGCATCACCTCTCAGGCGCAGCATGACGCAACCCGCCGGTAACGGAGATCAGAGCTTTTTGCTCCAGCTGTGAACGGGTGTACTGTGTTGATATCATGTATGATCTGCCCTTTTGATTGTGCTGTATGGACCGATCATCTTGTCATAGCTGAGGGCCTGATAACGATCATCTTGTCATAGCTGAGGGCCTGATACTTTTAGGGTTAGGTAATAATAAAACAATGTGCAAGTCTTGACGCTTTCATGGTTGGTGAAATGGAAGTGGATAATTGATCATTTTGGAAATATTATATTCTTAAATCTGTTTGAGACATTTTTTTTATTATTTTAGGCAGAAGCTCATTACAATACAGATAATTTTTGGCAGCTGTTTATGTCGATTCAAGTTGGTGTCATGGGTTCCTCGCAGGGTTCAGCATCATCTCTTCAAAGGTGTTGGATCATCTATAGTCTTTCTATGAGGCTGGATCCACACTGGAGCAGGCGCAATCTCTAGTTACCTCGAGATAGGCATCCCAGGGTAGGAGCAGATAGAAAAGAATTGGCATAGCTGCTGTTAATAATGTTTAAAGCAAAACATATGTTTGGGAATTTTATCTGATCTTACTGGGAACAAGACTGATATTGAGATTCATTATTCAAGTGCTTGGCAGAAGAGATGTGTCTTTAATCAAGATTTAAACAGAAAGAAAGTGTTTTAGCCATGGGCCGGACATTATCAGGAAGGCTATTCCAGAGTTTAGGACCCAGATGGGAAAATGATATCCCTCCTTTTGTGGACTTAGATATTCTAGGTACTACTAAAAGTCTAGAGTTTTGTGACGTTAAAGAGCATGATGGATAATAGGGCATTAGAAGATCAGTTAAATATACAGAAGCTAAACCATTTAGTGCCTTATAGGTCAGTAGCAATATTTTGAAATCAATACAGAACTCAGTAGGTAACCAATGTATGATCTTGATAAAATTAAAGTAATATGATCATAATTTTTTGACTTGGTAAGAAGTCTAGCAGCTGCATTTTGGACTAAATGTAGCTTGTTTATTGATGATTCAGAGGCAACCAGCTAGAAGTGCATCACAGTAATCTAGTCGAGAGGTCATGAATGCATAAAATATCTTAGACAGATAACACATTCTGTAGCTTAGCAATGTTTCTGAGGTAGATGAAGGCTATTTTTGTAACATATGAAATTAGATTTTCGAAAGATGAGTTGCTGTCTAATTTAACACCCAGGTCTTTAACTGCAGATGAAGACATGATTACAGTACATCCTTCTAGTTACAAATTTTATTTTGAGAGTTTCTGTGTTCAGGTTTTTGGTAATACCTAAGTCTTGTCTGAATTTAATAGAAGAAAATGACTGGTCATCCATTGTTTTCTATCTTTAACACATTCTGTCAACTTGGATAGTTTAGAAATTTAATCCAGTCTTGATGCAATATTTAACTGAGTATCATCGGCATAGCATGTTTTATGATAATGTTGCCAAGTGTCACCATGTATATTAGAAATAACAGAGGGCCTAACACAGATCCTTGCACCACCCCATAATTTACTGATGTTAACTTGGATTTTTTTAACCATTTAAGTACACAAAATGGTAAATACGATCTAAACCACCGTAATGCATGTCTTTGAAAACCAGTGTAATTGTGCAATAGTGTTGACTCTAAGATCAAGTAAAACTAGTGTTTAGACACATCCTTGGGCAGAAACTGGAAGTAATTTGAAATTTTTACTAATTTGTAAATATATATTGTAATATATATATATATATATATATATATATATATATATATATATATATATATATATATATATATATATATATATATATATATATATATATATATATTTCTTTTATTTTATTTTTATTTTTTTTGGACATAAATGGAAGCCTTGAAATGAGTCTGTAATTTTCCAATTTATTTGGATCAAGTTACAGTTTCCTAATGAGAGGCTTAATAACTGCCATCTTAAATGGTTTTGGAACATGACTGAGAGATAGAGATTAATCAATAATATTGAGAAGTGGCTCTTCTGCTATAGTTAACAACTCTTTCAATAGTTTAGTTGGAAGGGGATCTAGTAGACATGATGTTGGTTTAGATAATGATGTAATGATTCGTTTTTTTAGTTTTTCTTGTCCTATAGTTGTAAAGTGCTATAATAATTCTTTAGGGGCAGTAACAGAGGCTGGATCATAAAACGCAGTCAAAGGTTATACATTTAGTATTGTATTTCTATTAGTTTTTATTTTCTTGGTGAAGAAATTCATAGTCATTACTACTAAACT
The DNA here is from genome assembly GCF_023724105.1 of Carassius gibelio. Lineage (NCBI taxonomy): Eukaryota > Metazoa > Chordata > Actinopteri > Cypriniformes > Cyprinidae > Carassius > Carassius gibelio. The sequence continues at coordinate 17,595,706 of NC_068389.1, read as the reverse complement.
GTGATGTCTGTTCATTTGTTAGTCTAGGGACTGGATTGTTTTGTTTATTTTGAAAGTGAAAGTGAATTTGTACTCTGCATTTAACCAACCAAAGTGCATACACACAGCAGTGAACACACACACACACACAGAGCGAACAAACAACTGGAGCAGTGGGCTATGAGTTTTCTATGAGATTGTGGAAATTCTGGGCCCTGGCTGGTTTTAGAGCCTTTTTGTAGCGGGATATGCTTTCTTTCCATACAATTTTAAATACCTCTAAATGGGTTTGTTTCCATTTGCACTCTAGGTTACGAGTACCTCTCTTTAGAGCCTGAGTATTACTGTTGTACCATGGTGCAGTATTTTTCTCTCCAACCCCTTCCCCTTTTTAATCTGATGGGTGCGACAGTATCTGATGTGTTAGAGAAGATCGTGCCCATACTGCTAATCATTTCATCTAGTTCATTTGTGTATATAGACACACTGAGCAGCTGAGACAGATCAGGAAGGTTATTTGTGAATCTATCTTTAAAGTGGTCAAACTGGAACATGGTTGCTGGTCATTGAATTAATACCTGGCTCAAACCAGCTAGGAACCATAATAGGTCAATTTGCTTAGCCTCAGAAACCATGAAAAAACTAAGTAAGGTTTAAAACAGAACAGCCTCAACTATATTAAATAAAGGTTATTGGTCTACCATTGAACACAAAAATTACAGCTCTGTTGTATCCAACAAAAATTCTTAAAGAAGGTCTTAAAGAAAAAAAGATGGAGAACTATAGAGAAGACTCTATACTGTAGCTGATGAGAGAAAGCCTCAATTACTTAATCTACAACCTTTCATTACTGCTATTGTTATATAGCTTTAGCTGCTATACAGGCACACAGACCCTTATGCTTACACTGTACATCCCTCTGTACATGGGGCTCCTTTAATAATTATACTGAATATTTCCTCTTATGTAACATTCCACTGAAGTGAAATCAAGCATAAAGCACAGCTGTTCGACACACAAAAACAAGGACACAGACACAAAATGGGATTTTATTTAATTATCACAAGCTGTACATTTAGCACTTGCCGAGTCAGTGAATGTTTGCCTGTGAGTTATGTGTGTGAGTTGTGTCTGTTTTTGTGTGTGCTTCATGGAGTGTTTTATTTGATCAAGTTATCAAACCTTTACACATTTATTTCAAGTCCAATCTTATATTAAATTACTATTATATATATATTTCATATATAAAATAATATTTCCAGGGCAAAATCTGGAAGAATGTGTTTGAGAAAGGTAGAGTGAAGAAAAGCGAAGATGGAATGAAAACTTCACTGGAAGTGAAGACATTGCATGTGAAGATCTTCTAAGACCATACAGGTAGATTTTTACTCAACGCACACAGGGTTTTATTAGTGGGGGTGGCTGTTTGAAAATCGACAACTTCGGTTTTTGTAAGCATGGTCAAGTAAACCATGGTCACCATCGCAATCAGTGCTCCATCCCCATGGACAATAGTGATGAAGGGAGAATAGCAGAAAGAAATGGAGTGGAGGAGAGAAACTTAAGGTCAGAGGTCACAGGAGGTGTTTTTTTTACAAGAAAAGAAAGTGATGGCAGTGTGAGAATTAGATGTTGGTGCCTTCTCAAACAATCTTGTTCTCCAGGGCAGCGATCCTTTTCGTCACAGCTTCCAGTGATGCTGTTGTCAAGGAAATAATGTAATAGTAGCATCCTAACCAACATTTTTAATGCCTCATGCATTCTGATGCTTTATACATTTTTGTCTATACCTACACATTTTTCTTTTAGGGATGCGTCAATACAAAATTTCTGGTTATTTGGATAAGCCAATAATGATTTCAATTTTTATGGATTATAACCAGTAAATGACCAATATTTTATACAAAATATTTTTGACTACTTATACAAATAGGTGAAAACGAGCATGCAATATTAGATCTGCAATATTGGCAGATATATATCCATTAAACCCAATAATATGGTTCCACTATATTGTACACACCCTAATTTCTGTACATTAGTTTTTAATTCTCATACTTTGAGTCCAGATGTGTTTTTATCTCAAAACCTTGTTAAAAAGGCACATCTCACCTCTCAGCATTCTGTAAGTCAGTATTGATATTGAACACAATGTGTAGAGTACATTTTTAACCTGAACACAGGAAAGGATATATTTCTTTGTTAATGCCTGTAGCGCCTCCTCCACTTTTTTCTGGAACTTGACAAGGGAATTACATTCACAGGGATCTTCCTCTGCAAGTAACAGGACAGCAAAAACAAACTCAGTTGATGAAATGCTAGTTTGAAGGTCATATTCGTGTGTGTGTGTGTGATTTGATTTACCCTGACAAACATTGATTTGCAGCTTCTTGGCAATTTGGTTCATGGTTTTGAAGTCAGCCGTGTAGAAGTAATGGTCAACGACAGGTTCAGAGGCAATTTCTTTCAACTCATCCTCAACAGCATTGCCAACACCCACAGCATACATCTTAAAGCCTAAAGCACAGACACAGCACACTCTAAAACACTCAGAACTCGGACACATTGCTCTGTGCATTGCATTTTTGTGTGTGTGTGCTTTCCTAACCATTCTCCTTGGCCTTCCTGGCAGCATCTCCAATGTAGTCTTGTGACCTGCCATCAGTGAAGACAATACCGACCTTTGCCACTCCAGGTCTGGCCCCCTGGCTAGGACTGAAGCTATTTTCCACTATGAAATTGAGGGCCTGGCCCGTCATGGTTCCCCTCTCCATATAGTCCATCTTTTTCACTGCTTCTTTCAAGGCCTTTTTGTTGTTATAGCGTCCAAGGGGGAACTCCTGCTTCACAGTGCTGGAATACTGCACCAGTCCCACATGGGTGTTTGTCTCTGACACGTCCAGTTTGTCGATGATCATGTTGATCCATTTCTTGACCAGCTCGAAGTTCTCTGGTCTTACACTCTTGGAGCCGTCGATCAAGAAGACCACATCTATGGCTGCGTTACTGCAAGCTGGGATAAGAGAGACAGAGGATGTTTATGGTAACTCATGAGTTTCCTAACTGGGGTCCTGGAACCCCTAGGGGACCACGAGAGGGTGCTGGGGGTCAACCAAAAAATTTGAGAGAAAGAAACAAAATTATTATGTTCTTCTTTTCTCAGTATCAATAAATGGGTCTATATGAAAAATATAAAGCAGCCTTTAAAATTTGTCATTTAGTCATATATATATAGTAGTTTGTTTATTTTGCTCAGAGTGAATGTGTTTGGTAAGTAGTACTGTGAAAGATAAAATGTCTCTTGGCCATTAAGAATACGATTCATCTTTAAAGCAGGGGTTGTATATACAGTACATCAAAAATGGCACATGGCTATGAAGTCTTTTACTTAAGTCTTTGACACTTACCCAACATTCATTCATACTCACCGCTGCATGATCGGCCGTCGCCCTGAAGTGTATGTCCCTCTCTGCAGGCACACTTGAAAGATCCGGGTGTGCTGATGCAAATGTGCTCACAGTCATGATCGCCTGTCGCGCATAGGTCCGACACAACCGCTACCATGAATGTAACACACACACACACACCGGGTGGGGGAAGGAAGGGTTAGCGAGGAGAGAATTATTCTATGTGAAGTGGGAACTGAAGAAAATCAATGCGTTTTAACAATCCGCTGCATTCACATGAACAGCAAATATTTAAAACACACAGAAATATGTCGGAGACCCAGGCACCTGAGGTTTTCACAAACATAAAAGTTTTAGTGTTAGTCTCAGTGTTGTTTGTCTCAGGTGGCTGTTGCTCTGATTCAGACTTTCTACTGCATTGGTTCTCAGCCTTTTAAGGTTTGAAATTGGGTGAGAACTCTCTAATATCAGCAAGCTGAGAACCACTGCACTACAGCGACTACAATCACATCTGTGGTTACACATGCTTTTACTCCCTCCCCCAAAGAACTGAGTGCTATGGAGCATCAAGCACAGGGTGGAGATCTATGCCTGGAGGTGAGATTAATAATGACATGCCCTATGCATACTCATACCCTCTGTTGTATATACACCTTTAAATTCAACGGCCATGGTGAGGACAGTCTCCAGACCTCTATTCCCTCCCCTATCTTCCTCTCCCTCTCCTCCTTCCTCTTACCACAGAAGGCCTCCTGGAACTTCTTGGTGAGCTTCTCAATGAGGCTGTAGCTCTCCACGTAGTCTACGTGATCCTCGAGAGGCTCGCTGGCCATCTGTCTGAGCGTGGTCATGTCCACGCGACCCACTCCGGTGGCGAATATCTCAATGCCGGCCTCCCGCGCCTTTGCTGCAATGTTTTGGATGTTGTCCTGCGGTCTGCCGTCAGTCACAATAATGGCCACCTGTAAATATTTAACAATGACATTTTTTCTAAAACTGGTGATTTGTTCACATAATAGTAGATTCATATGTTTGCATGTGCCTAATTTATCCATTATGGATTACATAATGCAAAAAGCATGTTTAAGGGGCTTAACATTGTTAATGATGCCAATATGGTGGTTTTATGGGATTGCTAGGACTCTGACCTTGCTGATGTCAGGGGATTTGCGTGCTCCCTCGGCTTCGCTGAAGGCCACGTTCATGGCAAACTGGATAGCGAGGCCGGTCATGGTACCGGTGGACAATGGCTCGATCTTGGACACGGCCTTTACCAGCGCTGCCTTGGTTTTGTGGGACTTCAGAGAGACCTCGTTCTTCACCCGACTGGCGTAGTTTACAACACCCACACGAGTAGCATCAGGCCCAACGTTCAAACCGTCTATTACTTTAGTCAGAAAGACCTTGACCTGCTCAAACTCCGCGGGGCGGACGCTTCGAGAGCTGTCGATGATGAACACCACATCAGTGGGTTTGGTGTTACACAAGCCAGCAGCTGGAAAGAGAACGAATGAAGAGATTATGTAAATATGTGTGAATACATGGAGAACAAAAGTCTCTTATGATTATCAATGCTGCATTTATTTGCTCAAAAACGCAGCAAACAGTAATATTGTGAAATATTATGAAAATTTAAATCAACTCTGTTCTATTTGAATATATTTTTGTGATGACAATGCTGAATTTTCAGCAGCCAATAAAGCAGCTTTCAAAGTCACATGATACTCCAGAAAACATTCGTATAGGCTGATTTGGTGCTCAAGAAAATTATTTTTAATTATTATTATCAGTGTTAAACGTTTTGCTGCTTAATATTTTTGTTGAAACTATGGTACTTTTTTCCCCCAGAATGAAATATAAAGTTCAAAAGAACAGCATTTATTTGAAATAAAAATCTTTTTGTAACATTGTGAATGTCTTTACTGTCACTTTTGATGAATGTAATGCATAATTGCTGAATGAAATATAAATATTTTTGTAACACTGAATGTCTTTACTGTCAATTTTGATTAATTTAATGCATCTTTTCTGATTGAAAGTTTTCATCAAAAAAAAGAAAATCAAAAAAAACTTCCTGACCCCAAATGTTTCAATGGTATTGTACAAATTGGGGTAAGGGAAGGAAAATGAGAGTGAAAAGCCAGACTGCAGTCTGCAGGTAACTCAATAAATGTACAGTGTTGGTCGTTCTTATAATAACTCCCATTGATTATACATTCAGCCTCAGGTATGCGTAGACACACTCTCACACAGTACAGGGCCTCTTTGTGTACAAATGAAGTGACATTTGAAACCTTAATACACGTTATGTACAACCACTGGAAACATAAAACTAACTACACACTTGATTGAAGTTTCTCTAGTATTTTTTAACACATATACCGGTTGCACTTTATTTTATAGTACGTGTACTTACATGTACTTATAGTGTGCTTGCAGTGTATTTATCAAAGAAAGTTCTGGTAATACAAGGTAACTACATGGGTTAGGGTTAGGTTTAGGGGTAGGTTCAGGGTTAGTACCTAGTTATTACATAGTTATTGTAATTACTATAATAAGTACATACTATGTACATGGGGAACAGGACTGTAAAATAAAGCGCTACCCATATACCTATGCAAAAAAAAATAATAAATAACACCTTTCTAGATTCTCTAAGCATACCTTTAGAACATAGAAATTATCTTGAGACCAAGAGGAGATAATGTAATTCTACACAGAGGTTCAAATTAGAAAAATGCTAGATATAGAAAAATTAAGGCTTCAGATTAAACACTTTCCGAGGTCAAAGGTCACATATTTGATTAACATTCAACGCTATGATCCAAACTATTGTGTAAAATTGAAAATACAGGCAAATATATTTTTTCTAACCCATGTGACAGCTCACCCAAAAATTAAATTCCTGTCATCATTTACTCACCTTCAAGTTTTTCCAAACCTGTTGATATTTTTTATTTTATTTAATTTTTTCTGTTGAACACAAAAGAAAATATTTTGAAGGATGTTGTTAACCAAACAGTTGCTGGTAGCCATTGACTTCCACATCTTTTGTGTTCAGCAGAGGAAAGAGAGTCATACAGGTTTGGAACAACAATGACAAAATGTTCATTTTTGTGTGAACTATCCCTTTAAATCCTGCTGGTTGACCTTCTTTCCTTCCTTTATTATTATTTATTTACTTATTTTCATTTGCATGCTGTTCTTTGTAGTTATTACTATGTAACATGCAGGTCAACCAGCACTAACCAGCATGCATTTCCATGCCTTTTCAGCAAGTAACACATCTACATCGAACCAGGCAGACTGACTGATTAGTTTACAGATAGACAGCCTCATTTTGTGAGTTAGGAGGAAGTTTGCCATTCGTTAAATATTCACCAACAAAACATTAATCCTGTTGGTATTGGGTATCCAGTGATAAATTCATGACATTGATAGATCTGTTAATAATGATGCAGTCTGTTTTCTTACCCATAGCAGCAGCATTTCTCAAATCAATGGAGGCTTGAGCTCCCAGGATGCATAGCAGCATCACAAACCCCAGCAATGCCATACTGTAATGCGGCGTGAGTTCTAACGACCTGCTCGACAACCAGAGACAGACTGATTCACAGAGAGAGAAACGTACAGGTTATCAACACAAATACACACTGAGGTTTCGAGACGCCGCCCTCAAATCCATCTGCCCGAGGTGAACAGGCTGTTTTTGGTGGGAGGGGGATACCTGCTCCGAAAATCATAGAGTTTGGGGAGGAAAGACAAACACACCTTGATCTGTGTATATGTTTGTGTAAGAGAAACCGAGTTCATTTGGAGACCTAGGAGGGGTTGAACTAAAAAAAAACATTAAGATGAATCCTGTCTTTTTTAATCTCACACACGCAGGAATTTATGCGGGAAGCCTCAGTGGCTGATCCAACACAGATGCTTCTGTTCTGACTATGTGTACGTGTACGTCTGTGTTTTTCTACTATATGCACCATGCAGTGTCTAGTTTGTCCGTTGGGAAATGCGAGTATCCACAAGAGCAGGTGTCAGTGTCAGTGCGTCAGATAAAAGTTGGGGAACTTTTATCACACTTATTGTGATACAGCATTTCTATTTGAGGTGTAGGCCACATTATCACCTATAAGTACAAAATAAAGATTTCTTTCACAATTTTCTGTCACAGTCAAGACTTTCTTTTTTTTTTGATAGAACATGAAAAGAGGTATTTTGCCGAGCGCCCCACTGAAAATGAATGGAGACCACAGTTGTTAAGCAAGATTATCAGTATATGACTTTGATTTCAGTCAGTTCCTCACAAAAAGCTTATTGTATCATGAAAGTTACTGCACAAATGTTATGACATTTTTTTTTTAGCTTGATAGCCCTGGTCACCATCCACTTTAACTGTTAAGAAGAAAGCAGCTGAAACATTCTGCTTCTTTCTCTCCTCCAAAAAGAACATCAAATGAGGTTGGAACGACATAAGGGTGAGTAACCCTTTAAAGCTGCTTGCGATGTACACAGGAGCACTCCAAAAATAATTCCCCGGTAGTCCTGTTTATCTATGCAAATGTGGAGCGTGTGTTTAGTTTATATTTTTCATAATACAGCAATAAAGTTTTCTGAAAACACATGGTTTCTTTCTCCTGCACCCATCCATCCCCAACCTGCCCCCCCCCAAAAAAAAAAAAAACATGTGAGGTGTGCCAATGATTTTGACGAAAACATTAAAGGTTTTTTTTTTTTTTCTACCACCATCTGTACCACACTATAGCATGTTCAAGTCTCCTGGAAAAAAGGCTTGAGCTCTTTATAATTGTTTTTGGGATATAAAAAATGTGTAGCTATAGACCAAATGAAGTGGAAACTAAAGTATATGGAACACATTTTAAGGATATAAAGGATATAAATATTTTAAATTCTTTATATATATATATATATATATATATATATATATATATATATATATATATATATATATATATATATATATTTGCCATGCATCGAGGATGATGTGAAGATTTGAATTTTATGAAATTATATCAAGTCATTCAAATGGTTATTACAAGGATTCGATTTCCCATCTTTTCTAACCCAAACAGCTTCAAGTTACTTTATCATAATCGTATAACCAGATCTAGCTTCTGGCTTGTGACCTAACGATAAACCATGCTTCCCTTGCCAGTAAGGACACAATAATCAGAAACACATAAATCAGTTAATTACTTTTAATGTGTAAAAACAAAGGTGTAAGCATAGCCAAGCCTGTTTGTGTTGCATGTGGTTGTTAGCATGCGTGTGAATATTTGTGCTTAATATATGTGGTTTAAACCCAAATGTTTTTTTTTTTTTTTCTGTCATAAAACCATGCCTAAAGCATGCA